>NC_136594.1:19858410-20458410 GCF_910589615.1 Taurulus bubalis | reverse complement strand
CGTACAGTATGCAGGGACAGGTTGAGCTGCAGTCTTATATAAGAGCTTACAGCATCCAAGAACCGTCTGTGCTGCTCTGCCTGTAGGAGTTACTGGAGGGAAGACGGACAGAATTGCAGAAGAAAAAAGGGGGAATATATATGAGGCAGAGAGGGACAGAAATAAAACAGGGATAATAAGTAAGAAGAGGAGGGTGGATCTGGGCAGAAGAGACCAAAAGAGAAGAAGAGGAGTTATGCAGGAGGGAGTCTAGAAAATGAATAATTCAGGTTATATTTTAGGAGGAAATTAAACATTTGGCGAGCTCAATCAAACCATAATTTGTTGTTAAATCGGGCTCGACCGGACCCAAATGTTCAATCAAGGGATCGGAGGTCCTTTGCTCATTTTGTCCTTTCTGTCCTCAACTTTGATTGAGGAGCAGCACCAAGACAAAAGTGAACGTCGTCTGTCTTTGCCACAGAAAAAGAAAGCAAAGTTAGACAAAAGTCATTTCAGCGTCTGCAGATGCAGGAGGCGTCACTTCACAGCAACACTGATGGATTTACTGCTGCTCTACTGTTGACATCAGCGAACATCAGGGTAACTCTCTACTATCTATCTATCTACTAACACAATGTGAACGCAACACCAGTGAGTCATAAATAAGACGGATGGGGATCCAGGGGTAATGACGGAAAAAGGAGAGGAGAAAATGATCACATCTTAACCTGAAGAACACTAAAGGAGAAGGAGGTAGAAGGAGGAGTCTATAGAGTGGAAGCACTTTAAATACAAAGAGATGAAAGATGTTTGTTGGTAGGACGGATGACGTAGAGGGGATGAAGGAGGAAGAGGCTTAACACAAAGAAAACAAAGAATAGGGTTTTAGAAGAAGTAACAATCACTTGAAAGAATAATTTGTCCTCGCTTTTATCAGTCAACTGAAGGTGAACACTATTGATCACTTATAATCACAAAGAACACCTGGTCCTCTTTGCATTAACAGGAACCCATTGTTTTTTATAGACTGATAGACGTCTTGACTGATCATTAATATGTGAGCATCTTTCGAACTGATATCATTCTTCAAAGGACGGAAGCTGTGGTGTGTGTGTCTGCGTGTGTGTTTGTCTCAAGCGCATTGCTACAATTCCTTGAAGTGGATTCTTTTTTTTTGTCTCCTGAAAAGTTGTGCTTAGTGATTTCACAGCCCCTGTCAGTGTCTTTTGTTGAAAAGTCAGCTGAATGTCGGCTTAATGTGTTACTTTTTGACATGAAATAAGAATTGCTTGAACAGCGGTTGTAGCTGCATTTGAAGGTGCCTTACATGTGTGTTTCTCTCTGCCTGGCTTGCTGTCTGTCTGCCCAATTAAACGGATGTTTTTAGTTTTTTTCCCTACGCTTGGTCTTTAGGCACATTTTGTTGTCAGACTTCCTATAATCCCTTTAAAGCGGCATCTCATGACAGCAGCTGACCAGAAATCTCTCTCTCTCTTTTTCTCTCCGGCTTTCTTTTTGATCCCCTCAACACACACACACACACACACACACACACACACACACACACACACACACACACACACACACACACACACACACACACACACACACACACACACACACACACACACCCCTCCCCCTTGTTTATATCACTTACTGTGTTCCTATCCGTATCGCTCAAACACAGCACTTTGTTGCTGTGTTTGTTGCTTTGTTCCCTTTTTGTTGCTATTTCCTGAGTGGACAATTAATGTTTGGGAAGTTATGATCGTTCTTGACACAGGAACTGAAGCAGCTCCAACATCATTTATTAAAAGGCTTCCCCACCCCTCCCCGACCTTTTGTTTAGAACGGAAAACAACTCGCCATGTTGCATACGCCCTCACCTGACATCTCTCTTTTCACTCTAATGTGAAACTGGGTCTCGACGCAGGAAATGAGCTCCATTCAAAATAATTTATAGCAGCGCTGGTCTTTTGACCTCCTGCTTGCTTATCATTACAACAACTCCGCTTGAAATAAACTGTTTCATCTGAACACTCTGTTCTCGCTTTGTCTCTCCCGCTCAAGATGATGAGTCATGGAAGGCAATTTCCTGCATCTTACACATGTCAGAATGCATAGACACTTGTCAAGTGGCCTCCCTGTGGATAGGGTAGCACGCTGTGTGGAAGTAGAAAGGAGAGTTTGGGAAAAACATTTGCTTCCAAATAATGATTGTTTGCATTATTGATTAATCCTTTGAGACTGGCTGGATCGCCGGCGATTCTCACTTTATTCTAATAATCATGCTGTTCATGGCATGCAGATTTAATCCATTCTGGTTTCTACATACTGGGGTCCAGAAACAGTCTTAGAATTGCGTGCATCGGGTATAACTGGAAAGCTGACACTCTTGTGGGCAATGATGCAAAACAAACAAACACCAAACAGCGGATCCTTCCATATGTGAGAGCTTAAACCATCATTCATCCACAACTTGTCAATTCACGCACAACAACGGTAGATGTCTCAATGTACTTGGCTGAACTTTGCCTGCATTTGGAGGAACCCATTTTGCCGCCATTGGCCAAATGCAACTTCCAACACTGGAACTAATGGGATTGTGGCTGCCCCGCTCTGCTTCAGGGAGGTGTTTGTCTCTCTACACCTCTCACCGAGTCACCAGCGACCCTTTTCTTCCTCCTCTTACTCGTGCTCGCTCCAAGTACATCTCTCACTTCGTATGTACTAACACAATTGCACAATAATTGTGATTCTTATTCACCGCCTGTCTCTGCTCACTCACCTTTCCACTGGAAAGGCTAATATATGGCTTTAGTTCCGTCTCCTGGAATTAACTTTCACTTCCACTACTGTTCCCTTTCTCCTACCTGACATTTTCATAGTTTCCTTTCATATTCGCTCTCTCTCGTCATCTGACTCTTGTGTATTTATGTGATGGGGTAGTACTCTCAGAGTTGTGGCTACTCACCCTTACAATATGGAAGATAATATGCACCTTTGAGTATTTCAACTGGGATTTACTTCTCTTCCCCTTAAATCCTCTGGCTTATTCATTCATTCTTTTCCTTTTGCGTCCCTTGCTGTGTTTCTCTCGATCTCTGTCATAGCTAAAGGGCCTCAAGTTGTTAGGAAGATACTGTGGTCACTAAATTGTGGAAAGTTTGATATTAGGAGATGATATTTTTAGAATTGCCTGTGATACGGATATTACCAGGCGCTTAACAGGCAAATTCAGGGCTACAGTTGCAAACACAGTCTGCCATTACTTTAATGTGTCACTCCTTATCATTTCACAGTGATTTATAAATGAGGAATATATTTTTGTTGCTGACAAACTTGTTCTACACTTCAGCCCACTATAGTTAGCGGTAATGACTGGTTTGCCAACCAACATTAACTCCAGAAGAAGAAGAAAGGAGACAAAAACAGAAGAAGAAGAAGGCTGGCCATTGTGTGAGAGCGAATGACCACTGCGATAGGCTAATGTGTGAAAAGAGGCGGGTCTTGGGGGTTATCCCGCGAATCCACAGATTTCACATAGCGGTGTCTCCTGTAAACAATGGTGAAGCGGACTATCGATTCGTACTTTCTTCCTAAACAGAATGATCTAGAGAAGACAAATCCCGAGTTTGAGTCTGACTCAGATTGCGAGGAAACGGTCGTGGCGAAAAAAAGGCAGGAAATTCAGCTTTCGCGATGAGTGGCTACGCGAGTTCACCTGGCTGAGGTACAGGCACCTTATCCCCCACCAAGGGGCGATCTTTTGTAGGAAGTGTTAATGCACAAGTTATGTCTACAACTTGTTCTGTTGTTGTCAGTAGAGCATAAATATACATTTTGTATTTTTAAGCTGTATAACTGGTGTATGTTATTAAAACTATTGCACAAGTTTATAAGATTGTAGTTTATGCATTTATTGTCAAAGTATTTATCAGTAATACAGTGAAAATGATAGGAAAACTTTGCAAGTCGATTTATAGTGTGCGCCCCTAAATCTTCAGCTTGCGCCCCTAAAATTTTAAGTTAGGGGCCACTGTGCTCCTAGTAAAAAAAGTTAGTCTGGAGCCCTGGTGGCATTTACTCCCCTCCACCTCTCTAAAATATTCGTATTATTTTCATTCCCTCGTCTCTTTTCTCCGTTCCATGTCTTACATACTAATGTGAGGAGGGTGTTGCTCGGTTTTGTGTCTGCTCACCCATGTACAAGATCGAAGGGTTGAATTTAGCAACTAAGTAGAACTTTTTTTCTTGACGTCTAAACTAAGCTTAATTTGCCATGGATGTGAGTTTGCTAAGGATCTTTATTTTCCAGTAATACAGTGATACATTTTGAAAATACTTTTACTTTCTTGTAAAACAAATTGGACAGGAGTATGGCTTAATCTGTAGATCCACAATTGGATAAAAAAACACACAATTTTGTTTTGCCCAATTCGATAGCATTGAAATGACTTGTTTTGTCGGTACAATAGACCCCAAAGATATCTAGTTAAGTATTGTTATTATTTAAGAAACTTGAACCAGAAAAGTTTGACATTTTTTATTAAAATATCATTAACATTATCAAAAAATGTAAGTAGTAGCTAATAGTTGCTTTTTGATTAACAAGACATCGGTAGCCACTGGGGATTTCCATTCTTCATGCATATATATCGCCTTCACAAGGAAACTGTAATCTTATTAAATGCAGAAGTAGCAACTGTCTGTATCTCTGAACTCGTAAGTAGTTTTGTGCATTTACTTTCTGTCACAGCAAATTGAGGGCCAATTGTTACATTTTTAATTTTGTAAATTGACACCCCCCCATTACACCCTTACGTACACACCAATCCACACAAAAACACTTTTTTCTCCTTTTATTCTAAGCTCTCTGTTTTTTATTTTTCCTTCTCTATTCAGCAAGACGGCCTTCTACCGAATGTGCCTGCGGCTGTAGGCTACTATCCACACTTAAAGACAGGACAAGGTTTTAATGTGTTTTCTTTTTTACCCTAACATTTAACACAGGCGTAGGGTAAGAACTCAAAAACAATGTGCACTGCCCTTAAATGTGAGTAAATTCAGTGAAACCAAATGGCTTGTACCAGGGAATTAGTGCTTTTATTATTAAAGAGATGGAAAATAGCATTAGAGACATTAAGTTGGATAAATCATCATCATCAGTATCATAATCATCAATTTCTTCTTGTTTTCATCAGGGGAGCTGATAGAAAATAGTGATGAAAAGTGTTGCACGCATATTATGAAAAGCACACATAGACGAGATATAGAAATGCTCACTGAAGACACGCAAACATCTCTGTCACTTTTATTAAAAACACATACCCACATAGACATGCACACAAATTAGGAATGGCACGACAAAAACCACTTTACACATAAGAATTTTCTTACGGTAATATACATTTCGAAAAAGTCTCTCTCTCTCTCTCTCTCTCTCTCTCTCTCTTAATGAAACGCACACATGCCCGCACCGCAACACAAACCAAACACACACACACTTTATTCAAATCAGCTCCAGTTGATTAAACCCGTCACATCAGACCTGTCTAAATAGAGAAAGGATGAAGGGAGAGAGAGGGGAAAAAAAGGTGAAACATAATCAAAGAGAGAAAGAAATAAAAATATGACAAGCTGTCCTTCACGTCTATTAGTGATAGAAGAGATGAGAGAAGCAAAGGCCGGGCACAAAGACACACTCTTGCTCCCTTTGTCTTTAACACCTTTGCGGGTAATTACTACATTTTGAACAATTAAGGTCTAAACAGCCAAGGTTGAAATGTTTGATATGAGACCAGAGGATGTCAGCGTTTGTGTATGCCGCCATTACCCAATTGTTGTATGTAGCAACCAAGTGTATCATTTTAATTACAGGCACTTTATCTACACACTATTTATGTCATACATTTTAGCCAGAGAGCTCATAAACAGTAGGTCACATTCAGCCAGCTATGGCGGTTTGCACAACATCTTCTATCACAATTTGTCATGTCATATCTCTAACCAACCCGTATTTGTTCAAAGGCCTGCACCCCATTCCTCAAATCGCAATAAAATAAATGGTTGGGAAGTAGGTAAACATCTACAGTACATCTCTCATTCGTTCTGCTTTGACTCAACAACAACAGGCAGGCCAACGCTGGGAGATGAGAAATATTAGCTCTGTGGTCCCCGTCCTCTGTGCAGTCAATATGCATTGTTCCCAGGATCCAGTCTTGGGAAGCATTTGTCTGCTGTTTCCTCTAGCTTTGTCAAACAGTATAATATTTATGTTTCCCTGCTTCCCCAAATGTCTACAAATCCCAAAAAGAGTTTGCAAGGTGAAATGGTGAGTCGGGTTTCATGTTTGTTATTCGTCGTTGTTGCTGATGCTCTTGATCTTCAGAGGGCCATCAGCTTTGCACGTGTTTCCTACTGGAGGTGAGAATCTTTACTGGCCTCATGATTAACCTGTTAACGATTCTTAATGTAATGTAATCACATCCTCGCTTTTCTATATCACCGCACATGGCTACTTTTTCAGTAATTAATACGTAGAGAGATGAATTTCAACTCCCTTTTTTATTTAGAAAGTGCTTTAAAAAATCTAAATACAACGGTCTGTAATATCAAAAGCTGGATCTTTCCAATACCAGTATCTGTGCGAGGCTCCTCAGTACTAAACATTACAAAAACCAAACATAAATCCTTCTGCGGAGCATTACAAGTGTGCTGTGATCTACAACATGAGGTGTTCACGTACCAGCTCTAAGACAGGGCACTGAATGCCTCTGGCATTTTACACCGCATGAAGCGGTAAAGAATTGAAACCTAACTCCCGAACATGTTCTGTCTCATCACTGCATCGACGCAGAGTCGCTCAAATACGCTTTGCGATGTATCTTAGAATGTAGAAATGTCCACACCTCTGTTTCCTGCTGAGAATCTTGACCAAAAAAGGTTTACTTTGCGTTTGAACAAAAACAGAAGAACGGACTTCAGACCAAACTTTGCTTTCTAAGAAACCACAAGGTGCTGTGTTGGTATCGAAGTCTTGCTCTAGGTTCCAGGGAGTTACTTGCTTATCAGACTCCAAACCTCTGCACTAAGTTTTATAATGCTTTCACACATTTTATTGAGAAAGGCTGTGCAAGATGATGTTGCAGCAAAAGTTACGTTGAAATACGTTGGCTGTCCGCCTCTGTCTCAGCTGCTCTTCCAACAGATAACATTTGGCAATACCGGCTACGCTATTTGATTGTCCAGAAACGTCTGGGAAGTTGCAATAAGCAGCAATACGTGTTTACTCATTAAAAAAACAGAACTATGACTTTAACGATATGTCACTAAATGTTCTCTTTGGCCCTTGGAGCCTTTGCACAGAAGACCCTCAAATCATTGCAGTCCATTTTTACACTTTCATGAGCATTTTAATTCAAAGCCACAAGGTACATTCTTACATATTTGTGCTCTCTCTATTTCTGTCTATTCCTCTAGGCTGTTTTTAAAGCTTCAACTTATTTTTGACCAATTCCTGAATGTGTCTGAGACAAGAAATTGAGCCTTGGGGGCATTTTCCGCCATTCTGCTGTGCTGCTTCTTGTCCATATTTGACGAAGGGGATTCGGTAATGGCTTCTCCCGGTGTCCCGGAACCAAGTACAGTTTCCAACAGTGGCTGGCACACAGCATGACTGGGTATGCAACCGAGACGCCGTTATGGCCTTAACACAATGCCATTATCGCTGTAACACAGTGCTAATGCTCTCTCTTGCTTGTTCTCTAGCACACACACACACACACACACACACACACACACACACACACACACACACACACACACACACACACACACACACACACACGCGCAAACGCACGCACACACATGCAGGCACACACACAAATGCACACACAAGCTGTGTCTCTGGAAGCTAATGGGTTGTGCTTCAAGAAAGACACAGATACTTAAGAGCTGGTTAGGGGCTGAACACAGATGGTGTGTGTGTGTGTGTGTGTGTGTATGCATATGAGAGAGAAATACGTATATGAGCCCTGTTTGTGTATTTCACCTGTGTGTCTGCATGTGTTTGTTAATGACTACTTGCATTTCAGTTTCTGTGTGTGTGTGTGGCCAAATGTCTGTTGAAGCAACACTGTGATCCCATCTCCATAAACAGACACACGTCTTGTGTCAGGAGTTATTTCTTCTTTTCTTCTGTTTGTGTGAGTCTGTGTTTGTTCATGCGTGTTGTCGACTGTTTCACTGCCCTTGCTGTTCAACACAACAGAGTATCTGTCTGCGTCTGCTTTCCATCTAAATTGATATTTCCAAGTAATGTGCTTTTGCATGAAATGCACGTGAATCCACACACACACACACAGTAGTGCAGCATCCATTTTAAACACTGGGCTCAGGGCAGCAGAGGGACCTTTAGCAGAGATGACAAAGCACAGATACACACAGGCAGAGGCAATTACAAGTGCAAGTACACAATCGGATTACGAACATGTTTTCACTCACACAAATATACAGACACATACACTCACAGAGCTGGTGTATTGTACCCTCAGTATACATTCACATTCCACAGTTTGTATTGGTGTTAATGGGCCCCTGTGTGCATTTTATGTTTAAATTGAGAACTGGGAGCAGGCATTGGGACCAGCTGTGCAGCCCCGAAGCTCTCCTCTGTCTTCTCTGTCTGCTCTGATGACTCTAAACTTAGACCTCTTCATCACCGGTGGCTGAAAGAGCAAGGCGAGCACGAAAAGTGGGAGCAATGGAGAGAAAAAGCCCAGAGTGAAAGGTGTTTTCCGCCAACGTCATTGGTGCTTGTACTAGTGACTCTGCATTCGTTTCTGTGATGTACAGTATCGGGTGTCCTTGTAGACCAGTATTCAGTGATGGGAATCTAATTTTCATGTCCCAGCTGCCATCTGTTTGCAGTCTGTATGTGCATTCTGATGCCAGTTTTACATAAAGTGTGGTTGCTCGGGCACTTGAGCAAATTTAACTGACTGTTTCATTGCTAATCTGGTTCTGTGCAATGATGGCTTCCCATTTTGCTTCCTAACAGAATAATTCTGGTCTTGTGGCTCACTTCCAACTATAGCTGCTGCCTGTGGTTCAGCGGGCTTCTACATTCTCTCCATGTTCCACGGGGGTTTCCTCTGGGTGATCCAGATCCCACACACAGTCCATAGACATGCAAGTGAGGTGGATTGGAGGAAATAAATTGCCTGTAGGTGTGACTCAGAGCAGGAGCGATTTTCAGTCCATTGCTGTCGGATGACAGCTGAAATGTTCTGGGTATGTTTTTGTCTTCTCCTCAGTGCTATTTGAACACACTCCAAATATGTGTGACCCTTAAAAAGAACAAGTAACTAAAGAAAATTAATTCCTTAAGTTTTGATTCCATTGTTTATTTTTATGTATTGCAATTTGGTATTTTCAGCCACTAAATATGTTTATATAAGAGAGTAAAACACCAACCACAGAAACACCCGGAGATTTCACAGTACTCCAAGCCAATTTCACCACATAGTGATAAGATACAACAGCTGCTAGCCAACCGAATTCTGAATTATAGACCAACTGTCACGCACGGAGGAGGAAATAACCATGGCTTGGTTTGGATATTTGTGTGTGCATGGAGAAAAAGAGCAGAAGCAATAACCCGTCCTTGTTCTAAGAGTATGTTGGTTTGGGAGGCATAATCACGACTGTCTGCCACGCTTTGCCTGATGGGCAGAGGAAAGAGAAACAGATTTAAATGGAAAAGACACATAGATTGTGGAGGGCGGCGGGGGATTCGTACACGAGGCCTTTGACTAATGCTTTTGGAGACACTGAGGCACTTTTTAGTGCCAGTAAATAAGAGTGGACACTGAGAGGACTTATATGACACAGAGCTGCAATGATAGAAATTCATTTTGAACCGCTGCGTACGCACAAAACGGGGCCTGAAAGAGGCGTACGCATCATTACAGGGGTAATGATGCCTCTCACGTTTAATTTCGCTTCATATCACACGTTACTTTGCACTTATATATTCTCTTTATCAATAGCTGTCAAACCAGCAGTGTTATTTATGCTTGTATAGTATAGATAACTGTAAGCACATTACAAATACAAACCAACTCAAACCTCAAATAATATTTCATCAGCGCTGTCTGCACCTCAGAGCACAGAGGAGCGGCTGAACCACCAACACTGGTGGTCATCTGGAGCAGCTGATGAAATATTCCTCCGCTGTAAGATGAGGTCAACTAGCGTTAAAGAGCTGCAGAACAGAGCGTCACTAGTTTTCAATAATCTTCTAATACGGTGAATATGTCACCAAGTACGATCTGAGTTCAATTAAGTGTTTGTGAGTAGAATCACTGAAGTGAACAAGACTTTAATGATTCATTTATGGTTTATTCCATAGTGACAGATACACAAACTATAAACAGCTATCTGAAGCAGAGGAGTCACCATGGTGATATCACACACCTTCAGTCACCTCATCTGGCAAATCTTCTCCACCTGCTCATAACGGTTGTGTAAATTAGCAACGTCTGGAAAGAAAACCAGTGGCGGCTCTCGTACGATCACTTCATACCATCATTATCAGCCCTAATCATAATGCCATAAGAAAACATATAAATACATAATTTGTATTCACCTATCAATATATATTTTTTAAACAATATCCAGGGTGGTGGATACCAACAATTGTCACGATCATTTTGGAAGCAATCAGCCTCACTGTAAACGATAATACTACGTTGACAACCGTGATGCGTTATGTTGCCCGGTAGATGTTGTCAGGACTACATGAACAGAAGAACTGGAGTGAACTGGAGTTCTTCCTCTCGGTAGTCTCAGAGATTCCCGTGAAGACCCACTGATCAGCAGCTCATTTATGTGCATCAACATTCATAAGTTGCTTTGATCGACCATTTATGGTTGAATGTTGGCGGGATGGGAGGCTGAACCAGCTGCACACATTTACAGGTTGATTTATAGAAGGAAATAGCTCACAGGCAGGCAGGCGTACACACGGTTTTATGAATCTGAATATGTTTTGCCGTGTGTGCATTTTTTGCTTTGCACGAACGCAAACATTTAGTGGGGATCCCCGGATCTAATAATAATAATAATAATAATAATAATACATTAAATTTGGAGGCGCCTTTCAAGGCACCCAAGGTCGCCTTACAATTACAATAAAATAATACAGGGTAAAAGATAAGCATAAAAGATATAAACAACAGTAAAACAGAGCATCAACATAAAAACAAGTGAGGTGCACAGTGTGTATGCCAGTTTGAACAGATGAGTTTTGAGTTGAGATTTGAATAATGTGATGGAGTCTGATTGTCTAGACCCCGGATCCATAGAGACGGAAAGTGTGGTGCACAGAATGCGAAGTAATAAAGAAAAACGATGATTAAGCTAACCTGGGCAGATGATTAAGCTAACCTGTATTTATTACCTATAGAAACACATGTATAGCTAGACTTTCCTTTATAATCCAGTACCGTATACTACCGTGTAGTATTGCATGCTATGATCTTGTCTAGCAGTGTAGTATTATCCACAGTACTTTGTCTATAAACAGAACCATGGTATGGCAATTGGTGTTCAAATGTGAATATTAAAGTAGAATATGTACATTTTGTTTTAGGATTGCTTCCGCATTGAAGATGAATGGGGAGACAAAAGCATTCAAACAAAGGCATGCACAAACACTTGTTCTGTTTACAGTTCTGCAACTAACTTCTTGCAAAACACGACACACTGTTTCTCAGATTAAATGTGCAAAATTAGAATCTCTTGCAATCAATGGGAATAACCTTTATTCAAAATGCCAATCACACCTGAAATTGGCCACACACACACACACACACAGACACACACACACACACACACACGGAAGAAAGAGAGAGAGAGAGTGGCTAAGGAGAACCTCCTTCTATTCTCTTTACCAGCGTCAGTCAGTTCAAAGGGGAAACGGATCTCAGTCAGACTTCCAGTCCAGCTGCTGGGAAAGGTTTGGCAGGTTGTGTGGGAGTAGAAAACCCCCACTGCTATGGCGTATTCAACGCAGAGCATCCAGTTGGGCGCCCGGTGGCACCGAGCCCTCTGTCCTGTTCCCGATCATTTAGGTGTAAGTCAAGCAGGATTTTTTATTTTTTTTTCTCACTGTGAATTGTATGTTATTTGTTTTGCCCTTGAGCTTCCTCGAAGGCGCACCGTCAGCAGCCCGTTCTCCGTCTGAGAATAATTCATAATAATTGATATTGATGCATAGTAAATAATGTGAGATTGCTATTCATTATTTATTGGACTATTTCTTTTTTTTTGGGGGGGGGGGGGGGGGAGTAATGCATGTATAAAAAAACAAGAACAGCAACAACAAAAAACAATGTGTTCAAAACCGGATTTGTACATAAATTAACATGGCAACAGTGGGAGCTCCAAACTTTGGAAGTATGTTGCCTGTAAACACTGAGCATTTTACTAGCAACCCTTCTGGAAGTCTAGGTCATAGCATGTGATACATATCATTTTCATCAAACCCTTCTGTGACTCCTCATATGGAAGCACTCCCTTGATCTTGGAAGCAATTTGTATGATCAGCTATAAGATCAGTTCATGCATCAATGCTCTATGAGATAAATAGCATCCCTTTCAATGTAAACAAACAAAACAACAACAAAAAAAGACATGCACCTCCTTGGAAACTTGAGTCCTTCAAAGCAAAAATGTGTTCAGAAATTAATATGAACCACCTCCCTGTCCTCCTTATTAGATTTCAACAAAGCATCTACTGGTAATATCCCAGAGTTCAGTGGGGGAGGGACAGAATGGTTGATGGCATACGAAATAGGGAAGCACATCTGGTGTTAGAATACACTCACTGAGATGCTGAGAGGTTTATGGGGCTACACTGATTAGGACACACACACACGCACACGCACACACAGTATCATATTTTAACCCAGATGCCGGGAGGAAGAGTGTACATCAAGCATAGATGTGTAGTGTGTGTGTATGTGTACGAACTTGCTGGTGTACTGTACCTGTTTGCTCTGTGTGGTGGCTGTATGATTATGTTTTCCTGCCTCTGTGTATTTGCATGTATATCTTAATGTGTATGTAGATAAACAGTAACCATGCATGCATTTGTATGTGCGTGAGTGTGTCAGGGTGAAGATGGCTCCTACTGTAATTCTGATTACAATAGCGGAGAGCAGATAATGAAATTTCCTCCTGTCTCAATCATGCACTAATTAAACACTGAAAGATAACTGGAGAATGATGGGATTATGTGTGTGTGTGTGTGTGTGTGTGCAGACTTAAATATGTCTCTCCTGGTTCAAGTCGTTGTCTCCACCTTACTACAGCAGTGTTTCCCGCAGAATTAGATTCTACTCGTGGTGATAGATGACCGTTGGAGTTGGGGTGTGAGAGCAGCAGCAGTCCACCTTGCTGGCCCATCCAACTAAAGGCCAAGTGTGGGGAAACACGGATGCAGTGCCTTTGTGTGTGCCTTGTTTTTTCAAGGTTTGTACTCTTGAACTTGATTCAGACTCTATAAATGAGTGTTTATCTTCCCATGCATTTGAATTCAGTACATCATTATGTGTTAACAGCAAAGCAAATAGTTTTCACAATGCATTTACATACAAAGTCAATGCAAAGATGTGAATAGACGCTAGTAAACGTGAATTTGCGTGAGCGGAAGCTTACGTGTGTTGGTAAAATAAATATTCAACATAGCTCAACATGAACTACAAAAAAATCACTGGTGACAACATGCTTGCGTTTCATAATCAGTTGTTACAGACACGTTTCAGTGAGTCAACGACAGAAACAAAGTTGAGCTAACTGTCCCAATTCTTTCACTTTTGACTGCAGCTGGGAAACACTCCGGGGGTAGCCATTAGTGGCTAGAGAGGCTGTAATGAAAAGCTGGAGGGGTCCCAAAAAGTCTAGATGAAGCACTTGCCACTTTACACTGCATAGGCGTGAAATAATAGCTTCCTGTAATTGCCCCGGATACTTTATGGGGTTGCGGTACAAGGTCTGAGAGCTTTTAATGATACAGCTGGAGTATTGAATCCATTGCTGGTCTCCACTGGGTTTGTCTTGGATCCTTTTTTTGTTTGTGTAAAGTTATGCAAAATTGAGATTCTTCAAAGATTCCTTTGAGGTTGAAGTAGGTGATGCTTGTTAAACTTGCAGGTTATCCAGGAAAAGTCAACTGAGTGCACGTCGACTTTTTATGTAACGCTCACTGCTGCTTCATCTTCAAGCGCATTCACACTTGGTGGCTATATTCTTTTTTTAGGAAAGGGATAGTGTCAGTCTCACATGTTTTCCAGCTGGTCTTGCCTTTCTTACAGCCACCAACATTTGGTACATATGTTGGTAAAATCTGCGAGGATAAAAGTCATGTATTCGCAATTTGAACTTGATGAGTAAGTTGTGATACTGGAAGACACGTTCAGTCGTTACATAACTTGTATTAATGCTTCATCCTAGAGCACAGGCTGGAGTTGCAGGTTGTGTGGGAGTGTATGCATAATGTGAATTTAAACATAAACACAAACATACATAGCACCAGATTACATAAAAATAAGCTCAAAAGGCAATGTAAGATATACAGCCCAATTAATGAGATGTATTAATAATGCTTTAGAAATGGAGATGGGGACACAAATGATCGTGTTTATCATTTAATTCCTGGAGGGCCCTGTTTTTGTTTCTCCGTTCTCTTGAAATGTTTGCTGCTGCTACTTAATTTCAATGGGAAGTTGTTCTGCCTCTGAGTCACTGGCTCTGTGTCTCTATGTGCCTTCCCTGTTTCACCTGTCTGGTCTCATCTGACTTTCTCTCACTCTGTTGTTACATAAATTATATTAGCGCTTGGTGCTTTGTTCTTCGGAAGAAACCAGATGCAGTGTATCCTCCACAATCCTCCAAAGGCTCCACACAGCCACATACTATACAGCCATGGGTTTTGTAAACTCATAGATGTCCAGATGACCAACAGAGGCTTCAACAAATTCATTCGGTCCCGCTCCTTTCCATGCCTTTGGTTTAGTGTTGCTCCCAAGACCCAGTAGCTTACTAACAGCATGTCAAATTAATTCTAGTTAACACACTGAACACTGGAGGTCATTTTCAGTCGATTTTCTCGATTTCACATAATTTTCTTAGATTCACCTTTTAAGGCACTTTCATATAAGATACATACCCATGTTTTACATCATAAATTGCAGAACAACCTCAGCTATCTATATATGGAGGCACCATTGTCATAAGGCAAAAGTGTAAAGAGAAAAACGTTACAATATGACACTGAAGCTGAAAAATGGAATCTCGATTTTTTTTTTTTAAATTATTCAGATCGCTTGAAAAAAACCTAACTTTACTCATGTGGTAACTTTGTTTAGGTGATGGAAATTGGTTTACCAAAGGTTTTAGATTCACAAAAGCAGTGAAATATATGAATAAAATGGTAGATACATGTAAATTAATGTCTAAAACTACATTTTTTATTATTGTTTTTTGAGTAGAAATATGGTCTTTCAGACCTTTCACCAAAATGATAAAAATGGGACTGAGAAATGACTTCATACGACAGATACAACTTCAGGGGGTGTGTGCAAATGAAAAATGACCTTCATAACAATTTTTTTTTGGAAATAAAAATATGTATTATAAAAAAATATATATATGTACAGAATATATATATTGAGAAATATAAAACAGAACAAAAACTAGTCAGACTATTTACAATATACAAGTATGGCTTGCTTTGCTTCAATGGCATATCCTCATGAGGATGTGAAGCAGGAGGATGTGGAGCAGGAGGATGTGGAGCAGGAGGATGTGGAGCAGGAGGATGTGGAGCAGGAGAATACTTGCTTCGTGTCCATCCACTTCACATAGACGATGGGGCCATCACGGATCCATCTCATGGAGCCTCTCGGTGACTTCTTTGTAGCTGGTACTCTTCTCTGTAAAATAAATGAATACTAGTCAGTTGAAAGAAAGATGACGTAACGATTAAGAAACTATGTGTAAATATTACTCAGATCATGACTGTGGTAGTAATTTGAGCAGAGTGTTGTACAAAGCATATTATGTGTAAATATTACTCAGATCATAACTGGTAGTAACGTGAGCAGCAGTGTGCACCACGTGGCATGCTCTCGTGCACAGTGTACACATTACTAGTTTGCACCATGCAGTCTTACAGACACGTAGCAAAGTTTAGTAACTACACTTACCCATCTTCCTCAGAAGAACTAAAGCCTTCAAGCTCTGATGACGATGCCATGTCGTCCTCCTCGCTGCTCTTCAGAATCAGTTTCGCTTCCTCCGTGTTGAATCTCTTTGTCGTCATGATGTCGCTTTTCTCTGACTAAAAGCTGTAGCGTGTGTATATGCTCAGGTGGGTAGTGCTTTGAGACTTCCTGAGTGTACATTGGTTGTTTAGTTCACGAAATGGCGACGGACATATGATTCAACAAATCACAGAGAAGGATTTTCGTTTTTTTTTACCAGCGTCAGATGACACACTGCTGCCCTTTCGCTTGCTTGATGATGTTAAAATTGCTGGATATTTTAGAAACTTAGAGAAACGTTTCGAGTGTCACCACGCGAAACCGCGGGCTCAGTGGCCAGACGTTTAAATGAGTACATTTAATCCTTCCATTCTGCAGAGTCCCCTTGTGTGGCTGTAAAATGAAAGAAGATGGCGACGTAATTCAGTTGCTGACATAAGCGTATTCTAGCTGTAAATCAGTAAACAGACACCTATATTGAATTAGACCCTTACAGGTGATGTCTTCTATCTGATACGTAATGTAGTATGTAGGAACGTTGTTATGCATTACATTATACATACATTAGGGCACATTTGCATATATAACATGGGCCTAAATATATAACAAATCCCTGACTTAAACCAAAAGACTGAATAATTCCTTTGCATGAATTGCCACTGACTATCCCCAGGGAAATCAAATCATACAGGTGTTGAATAGGGACTGACATAAAGCAATTTAATAATTTAACATACATCTACAACCATCTAGTATACAAAATAATGAACTGTTGAAATCTATTTTTAATGAAGTCTGACAAGTATGGGCATCTGCTGACTTCCTTATGCATGAAGTTCTCTGTAGATTACCACGAAACAGTACATTCTTCATATGACAGCGGGTGTGATAAAATATTGAACTGTTCATCTGGATGGCTTGTCTGATTGAACGGGACAGATAGTCATGCAGATAGACGGATGTGTGCGGCTCCATATCTGCGATGAGGGGTTTCTATGGATGTAGTGACTGATATAAAGTGATGCGCTAACACACTGACATGTCTGATAAAAGACACAACAAAGTCTAAACTAAATAACAAAGGCTGCTCAAACTTTGAAATGCCACATTTCCCGCATGAACGACTATATATGAGTAATAAGCGTAAATGTCTGTGACAGCTTATTCCCTGTGTGTTGCCAGTACCCTAAAAAAAACACAAAACACTGGATTTCCAGTTTTGCGTTGGATGGCAGACACAGTTGGACATGTCTAGAGGCATGTAACATGAAAACCACATCATCAACAGCAGGGTAGACCTTTGTACTATTTAATGTTCTTTACATTTAAAATCAATTCATGTTTGCAAGCTATGGCAGTGGCTGCCAAAGACAGAGCATACATTATTAACTCGCTGGAGGTACAGAGTAAATATTGGATGACTATTGGACATGAGAGAAGTTGGAAATATGCTGAGGTGTTGTAAAATGGGAATGTTTGCCAGGACAAAGACACGCTGCAGTGTTCAACGCATCAATCTGATACAGCATGGTGGCAGTGTTCCATAAATAGACATGTATTTATTATTCTTAACATTCTTAAGCACAGAGGTGATGTGATCCTGTGGTTAAAGAGATGTTTTGAAGCATTTTGAAATGAATAACAATTCTCTTTTTTTTTTTTTGCATGTCAATATATTTGTTCGAACTGTTGTTTTTGTCTTTACACAGAACACGAATATTACGTCTGGAAAAGGAATAACAATTTCTTTCCCTGGAACAAGGTCGATCAGAACCTTTGAACGTGAATAAAGACATCAACTAATCATGTTTCTAAAATCCTACACTATTGTGCACAAAAACAAGTAGGCTTCGAACTGAGACAGCAAACTCCATTACTTATTTAAGGCAGCGCATACCAGATCCACTACTTCTGCGTCACTGTGTAGCAGAGGATGACAACTTCATTCAGATAATTCAATAAAATATCTTACAGTAGTGGACAGCCAGACAGACGATGCTCTAAGTCAATAGGATCCTGATAGTTGGTCCTCTGCCTGCGCAAACCTTTATTAAACGTGTTGAAACATTTGCATCAGTATGAATAGTTTTCATGCAAAATACTCACAACCGAGTATTAAGTATTTTACTTTTGTTTATTCGTCACAAGGCCTGAAAAGACATTGTTCTGGACAACAAAATGGACAGAGTGTACTTGAGCTACATCAAAAGTCCAAATAAATAAATAGGTAGCGCTGCACCAAATGGCGGGTATATAACATGACAACAGTTAAGAAGGATAGGTGAGGTTTATTACTGAAAAAGAGGAGGTGTTACAATATAACATTGAACTAGAACAAGGGAGACATCCACAGTTCCAACCAGAGCGGTCACAGTCACACAGTGGTCGATCAATGTCAAAACAAAGATGACTTTCTAATCAAAGTGTTGACATGATGTGATGCAGTGTGACTGCCAGTGAACTATGTGTGTGCCTGGGCGTAAATGAATAACAGCCAGAGACAGACACAGCAGTCAGTCTCAGCGGGCGCAGCATGGATGGTACTTAATGATTGTACTGTATATACTATTTAAAGGTTATGGACATATATCCTGCAGCTGCTGAAATACAGAGGAGTATTCATCTTCACTGTCAAGGCTGCAGAGGGAATTGTCTTACGTTTTAAGTTGTGAACAATGTTAGTTTGGACATTTTCATCAAGGAAATAACAGTTGTGAAAAATGCTCAAACAAGTCTATTCAAGTTTTGGGATTCAGGCGTATCATGATATTGTTCTGTTTATTAGTGTAGTTCATGCTGTGTGTGTAGAACTATTTTAACAGTGGAGTAATAAACACTGAGAAGTGTTACTGACAAATGCTATAACTGAAAAATGAAAGAATGGATGGACAACAAAGTGGTTAGTCATCATGCGCCACCTGTAGCACAAACGGGTGCATTATACACACACACACCCTTAAATAATTTAAGTGCAACATTGAGTGTGGTCAGTGCAAAATAGATGAGTGTATCTTGTCTGCAATTACCCAGCGCTGTAAATGAGGCACCCACGCACAAACATCCAATTCATGCGCTAACCAGCTAGAAATATGATCTCTCACACGCTAACATTCAAAAGGATAAGCACAAATAGTTGTGAGGATACTCCGTAGCTTTGTGTGCGTCGACTACTACACTAACAGACGACTGCCAAAGATGGCTCGCAGCACACTGACGGATCAATGAACACAGACTTTTACACACCTGTAAACACAACCCTATCATAAGGTTAATGCAGCAGTGAAAGCAGGCGAGGCCGTTCACTAAGTCATTACAACTGTTAAGGTACTGATAGGGAAGTAGGGGAGAAGGAAGGAGGGAAAAACTGACGGATTCGTAAATATTTGAGGAGTTATTCGCTTTTAAGATTGCGCGATCACTCACATAGAAGTCAAAGAACATTAATTTAGCTGCAATAGGATTAAGAGACTGAGTGAGAGGGAGCTTTCAGCTTTCAACTAGACTCACTTTGTGGCGCCAACCCTGGACTTACTTAAGGCTTACTTACCTGGGCCCTGTATTCTCTTGTATTTGTGACTAACAGACTAATAGGGACAACAATATTTAGAAATTAATGCAGTATTGAGGAAGAGTGTTGTAGGCAGCAGGCTGCAATATGAGCATATCCGGGGGTAAGCTGGCACCGTCAGTTACATTCTCCTGAAACCGCTTGTTTTTGTCATTCCAGGCTCCAATTGTTATTATAAGTGTCTCCCAACATGATGGAAAGAGTCTCACTGAAGAGTTCTGAAATTAAATGGTGAATTGCCGGGCGGGCAGAGTTTGTTGTGTTGGAGTAGCGAACATGTAGCTAAGTGTTGTCGATAGATTTTCAATGTCATGGCTTAATGCTTGATGATTTTCACAATGATGAGGTCTTTGAATTCGATGGCCACCTGTATTTATTTGAGAGAGGCTGGATGAAGCGTAAGGTTAAGGAAAACATTTTATTTTTAAAGGATGCTTCCCATAAATTTGTCAGACACTTAAAATAACATTTGGATGTTAAAAACAAGCACTTTTAGTAAACATAGCTTCACGTAGATGCACAATGGCCCTCCCAGCTCATTCCGAGGCTGTTAGAGCGTTGTACCTCAATTCTGGACCACTTTCACAAATTGTTGTCCCCATTAGTCACTTAGACACAAAAAACATGGGCAAAATACCAATACCAAAGCTACCTAAAGTATTTCTTTTTAGGTTTTGTTGGAAGCAGTACAAAACTTTTGAGCTTCCGCTCAGAATTACTTTACCAAAACAACCACAATTTAACTTTAAATTCTTAAACACACTTTTTGCAAATATCTATATTTTAATAATATTTTTCAAAAACAAAAAGCCTGTGTGTGTTGTTTAATAAAATACTGCAATCAATCACCTGCACCCAGAATGAACATGTAAAAACACCAATCAGACGACTGAGAAATCATAGCTCGAACAGCAGAAATATGATTGAGGTTTCCTCTTTTGTAGGACCAACAATGGAGGCCAATTTTGGAGAGATTTAGAGGAAGTAATTGCAATATACTGTATTTTGTTTACAACATTCAGTTAAAGCAATTGTGTGTGATATGATTATTGAGAATAAACATTTCTTTTCATTTGCATTTGTATACACAGTGTGGTTTAAAAATGAAAATAACAAAGACTAGACTGTTTCATACTCGGCACATTGGTGCACAGTTGGCTTGTTTATTTGATTTAATGGTGTACAGTGTGCTGAATGTTGAATTGCAAATTGGGTGCAAATTAGGAAATGTGTTTAGAGTTTTGTGGACTAGAGCTGAGTATTAGTCACAATACTTGTACTTTATGTGTCATTTTAGTGTGTTAGCAATTTAAAAAAGAGCTGGTATGTACTTTTATGATATACAGTAGCTCTCTAATCTCAAGCAAACATGTTTACTCTTCAAGAATACTTTTACTTCTTACCTACTACACTCAGAAATCTGATGATGTAGAGAATAAAAAAAAAAATAGGAATGGCATATGTAATTCAGTTTAATTAATATTAGCCCATAGTTTTTTTGTAAAAGACAGTTAAAAAGGGGTATTTGTAGTGGGTAGTGTAGTTAATTATTCTGCGTTTGATAATACCCAGCTGGATTTTCAAGATTCTGTACTTGAGTTGTTGCGTAGTTACATGCATTTCAATGCACTTTTACACTTTTAAGACAGTTCTTCCTAACTGTGCAATACCCATCACACTGTTAACCACGGTAACCTTGAAAGACACTCACACACACTGCTCAGTGATATTTCCTACGCTTCAATATTCTCCTTACGACATACATTTGCCTGGATAGATATACTCTTACATGTTTGACTATTACAACTTAACTATTGCCAATCAGGCACACAACGCTCACCCACCTATGGCTGGATTCCTCTTCTCCAATAGGAAACAGTAGAAAGAGTCCCCAGGCGTAAAACATAAGCCTTACTTCTCAAGCCCACTATGCAAAGCTGTTTAAACTCTCTAAAATATGCTAGTCTCCATTACCAGCTGTATACGCTGGCATCTCGCACTTCTCTGACAATTTCCTCAAATGTCACTCTTTAAGCCTATCAGTAAACCGGGGGTGATAACCAGAGAGGCAATCAGTCTGTTTTGTATTCCGCTGTTTCTGTTTCAATCAGTCTTAAACTTGGAGAGCCAAGTAAGTCATGGTACACAACAAGATCATTAGTGACTTTCTGTTTATCTCTGCAACTGAGCATCATGACTAGTAAACCCAAAGATTACCTCCAAAACAGCAGCTGTCTTTTTTAATTAGTGGTTAGAGAAAAACTTATTTACCAGTCATCTCGTACCAATATTTGAATGTCCCTTTCGCTGGAAGGTAAACATTGCCAGGATCTGTTCTCATATGCAGTGTTGGGTTGCCTGTTCAAATCAGTTTTGCAGTGGGCATTTTGTATCTCAGTGATTGTCAACCACTGTGCCACGGAACACCAGTGTGCCGTGAGAGATCGTCAGGTGTGCTGTGGGAAAATGTCCAATTTCGCTTAATTGGTCCCAAAAAATATTTTTTAGTTGCCGCAAATGATTTTACATTGTTGAGCGTCTGAGCCTGCAATATGGTAAAATATGTTGCGTGCTTTTCACAATGGGATTTGCTGCTGAAGCTATCAGTATTTTAAGCTATGAGCTCTCACTTTTAAAGCCCAACAGTTAATGTATTTGCAGGTCAAGACAAACATCCAACAGGCTGCAGCCTGGCGCTCCATCAATGATGTTTCTGACTTCGCATATCGAGAGGCTCTGGAAATATTCTTCCAAAAGCCCGAAAAACACACTGCAGTGACAAAGCCTGCACACTTTGTGGTTGTCATTAAAATGAATGAACACCTTCCTTTAAGTCAGTATTTATCGAACTGTGGCGGCATTTATTACAGGTGTGGCGCAAGAGGAAATGCTGATTTTAAATGTTCACCGTCCGCTGTTAATAGGTTACGCTTGAGCATGCGCGACTCGCCGATTCTTGTCATTTCGCCAAAAGCCGATCTTTATGAGATCTCCCTCCGTGAGGACGTCTTTCTGCTGTTGTGTCTCTCATAATTGAGCATGAATTGAGAGCCGTATCAAATCTACAACCCCGTTTTAAAAAGATGTGTAGAGGAAAGCAGCTCATTGCAGTCACTAATACTGATACAACCTGATGGCTCACATATCTGCATTCATTGTTTTGTTTTGCAAAAAAATAGCTTATTGTTTTCCACAATAAGCTATTTAGTACTAACTAAATATTAGTTATTTTTGATAACACTTTTTTATTTTTTGTCTGATGGAGCAATCTGGTTTACTTGAAACACTGAATACTCTTCCATGCCAGTAGGTAGCACAATAATTACCTACCACATATGCTGTATTATGCTACAATGGGACATTAATAATAATTACCTACCACATATGCTGTATTATGCTACAATGTGACATTTTGTAACTTTTTGAGTTGTTGGTGTGCCGCGAGATTTTTTTATTGTAGAAAATGTGCCACGGCTCAAAAAAGGTTGAAAAACACTGTTGTATGTTGTGTGTTGGCAGATATATATATATATATATATATATATATATATATATATATATATATATATATATATATATATATATATATATATATATATATAATATATAATCATACTAAAAGATTGCATCAGATGATGCCATTACCCCATTTAAAACCAATGCACACGATCCTCATCTTATAACCAGTGCACACACCTGCTAAATATAAAGTGTTGTGGAAGGCAGATTGCTTCTTTTGCTGTAGCCTTTCCCTTAAACAGAAGGGCAAACAGCTTTATCCTTGTTAAACTGGAACAAATCACCCCATGACCAGTCCTCATCAGTATGGATCCACACAGTTAAACTTCCTCTTCCGACCCTTTGGCACAGTGCTCCGTCACTCCCATTCTTTAGCAAGACAGTTGGCAGTGGTGCCTAAAATCAGGATGGGATTGCTTGTTCTCCATCAGGTTTTTCACATATTCCTATTGATCGTAATTCCTGTGACTCCAGCTGTGGAGAATTAGCATAACTATATTCCAAAAATGTTTTCTCTATTGCCTGAAACAGTGCCAATAAAGAGAGAGTGAATGTTTGAAGTATTTGGGGTATTTGGCTCTGGTACAGAATTGGAGAGATTTCTCAGAAGAGTGAATCTGTTTGAATGATTTTTACATCTTCCCAGAATATTCACTCATCCACAGTCATGCCATGTGCTGGGATACACACGGCCACATACTGTATGAACGCACACACGCTGGTGTGCTCACCTTTTAATGAAAAAGAGGAACTTTATATAGTCCATTCAGTACTTACCTCATTTGTATATTATTTGGTAGAGAAGTAACCATGATATTAAATGTGTTTTTAATGTACAGTATACTCATGCACAATTGTGTTAAAGTAGGTCAAACTCAGGAAATTCCATCCAGAAAATCCCCTCACATTACATTGGGTTTGGATGTCAACATATGTACTGGAAAAAAAATGCATCCAATGTAAACCAATGCATGGCCATTGAACTGGAGATACTGTACTTTACTTTGAATTATTAAATCTAATCTAAATCGTTTATACTGAAGCAAAAATGAACAAAATGTATCAAAGATGCTAGAAAATTACATGATATTGCCGAGAAAACCCTTGTACACACTTGACAGTATTCTTACGGGATAAACACACCCCCAAACTTAATCTGACTGTAAACATACCTATATCCAACATCAGAGCCACCCCTTTAAAATCCTGTCCATTCAAAATGCAGAGTTTAAACACGATCACACCAATACACATCCACATGCATAATATGTATGTACACACAGCAGTTAAAGATGAATTCATGTCCTAACATAATGCGCTTTTGCCTATGTGAATTATTAAATGCATTTCCCATTATTGTAACTGTGGACCGATCTTTTATTCATCCATCTTTTCTGACTTTTTTTAACATGGCCTTCTTTATGTACAAACACACACACATGTTTTCCCCCACACACATTGCTCATAAATTAAATTTGAATATGGCCAACTGACAGGCATTGGTTATCCATGCTGGCACACGTGGATGGTTGTTAGATAGATTGCTGTAACTGGGGGAAAGAGGGAATGTCACTGCTCCTCAGCACTTTAGCACCTCTTGTGCGTCGATGAATAAAACATAAGACGCGTTTCTACACACTCAGACATACTAGCGAGCATGCACGCACACATGCACACACACACACACACAAGGATTAATAAAACATTAATCCATCAATTACGTACTCATTGTAGTTAGCTGGATCAGCATGTACAGTATGGTTTAGCTGAATATTAAGGAGACAAGTGCAGCTGTGTGTGTGTGTGTGTGTGTGTGTGTGTGTGTGTGTGTGTGTGTGTGTGTGTGTGTGTGTGTGTGTGTGTGTGTGTGTGTGTGGTATTCAGAGACAGGTCTTAGAATTTAAAAATGTATGAACGTGTCCTACTAATTGCTACCTTGCCTTAAGCCTAAGGCAACACTTCAAATTGCACTTTCTTTCCCTCTACATGGTTCTAATTTTCTCGTGTGTCCTCTCTGCCTTTCCCCGACTTCTGACGTCTTTCCTTGTATCCATCAGATACACTGGCTTTGTACTTAAATGCACACTTCCTAATTTACACTGTGTTCTCCCCCACATTCTCTCTTCCGAACAAATGGCTTTACAAGGGTGTTAAGCGTTGGTGTTGTGTTCTCTGCTCTCCCATAGTCTGATGGATACAAGATGCAGTTTTGCCTTGAGTGCTGTTTTGCAAATAGTGCTTTACGAACACGAGATAAACAGAGGTACAGTCGAGCGTTCAGGAAACAGGGTTACTTATCTTATTGAAGAACCCGGCATTACAAATCCAGTCTTCATTTCACCTCATTTGAGCGCTGTGTCCGTCTGGAGGCCAAGAGTGGAGAGATAATCAAATTGAAAGAGCACTTGTGTTGCTGCAACAAATCCCTGGTGCGATGTTATAGGTACAGCAGCTGTGGCGTAGCTTCAATGACCTCAATGCTTTTGGAGTCTGTGCATGTTTTGATTGATTGCTTTTGCACTTTCACGGAATGCCATGATTGAGCGAGGATCAAGGTGTGACTGTGGTAGTGTATTAGACTTCTCACCAGTGGATTGGTGTTATTCTTCTCAAAAAAACATATCCTGAGTCAATTTAGCCTCAACACATCAATAAAGAGGTTCCTTAAAACTCCGCTTGTCTCTCATGTTCTCTGCATGCATTGACTGCATGGAGACGGAGCTCAAGGAGGAGGGGCTGCAGGAGGCGGGGCTGCCCCGCGCTTACACACACAGCAGCGCTCACAGAGAGTGAACGACATGTCAAGTTCAGGTTCTTTTACCGACCGTCTAACACATAGACCCGTCTGCAAAACGTGTTTTAAAGCCACACAGAATGAGGGAGTAACACGTCGAACATGGCCAAGCACCGTTCAGGCAGACACCCCGCACTTTTCAAAGAGTTCAACGAACGACAGGTAATGTGATTATAAACATGAAACCCCAAGTTCACCATATGCAGCCTAACAGAGTAGCCTCAGTCTAGTTTGATGACCAGCATATATGATCATGGGGTCAGAATGCACAAAAAAAAGGAAAAATAACTTCCATGAATTGAGGTGCAATATGAAGTGAAAATATCAAACTCACTAAATAGTAAATAGTTGTAACAAGTGCATAAACAAGGCTGTCTCATTGTTCCCATAGTGTAATTGCATTGTATTGGTGAAAGGTATGTTGTGGCATGTTTTTCATTGTTTTTCAATAAAGGGGAGAAATTACCCTTTAATTATGTGTCAATCTTTAATGTACCCATAGCTTTAGATTTTTTTCATCTCAAACACACATCTGTAAAATGATGCAACTCTACAATGTCTCATACTGATGGAAGTAACTATGTAGTCATCTGGTCAGATACGGACAATAGGCCTACATAGTTGTGTATAACCAATGCTATGATGGCCCCATGCAGTTTTCATTAATATCGTGCTGTAGGCTAATACTAATATTAATGGCATTTGTTAAGAGTTCAAAAAGCTGGGCAGGAACAAGCTGGTAAAAGAGGACGTTTTATTTATTATTATTATTATAGATATACCAGTACCAGTATTGTATCGTATTCTGGTATCGTATCGAGTATCGTGATACTTATGACAGGTATCGTATCAAAGTAATAATCTTGGTATCGTGACAACCCTAGTGCCTTTTAGTATAGTTGCTGAAATCATCTGATTTATGTTCATCAAACCTGTGTGTGTGTGTGTGAGAGAGAGTGAGAGAGTAAGAATCTGAATGATTGATCCCTGACGCTGGTAACTGGCAGATAGACATGCACGCACGCACGCACATGCTGGAGTCAGTGCAGTTTCAGCCTGATTGTCAGTTATTTCTCATGCCGTATCTAATGGCTAATTGGCATGCGGGTAATGATCACCAGCACTCAGTATCTTCCTCTTTCTCTCCTTCTCTTTTCTGTAGAAGATGGGAGGGAGGGATTGCTCCAAAGGGCAAAAGGGGGTCAGGAAGTTAACCCAGATTTCCCCTGTCTTTATTTCAGAAACAGATGGGTAGACAAAGATAGAAGGAAATTGCAGCTGCTCTGAATTCTCTTGACGTTGAAGGCGGAGGGATGAATGGAGAGACTGGCCTGGGTGAGAAAGAAGTTCCACCTGGCTTCTGTTTTGGCAGTGAGAGCTTCACGTTTAGAAAACTGCAGATGTTATACATAACATTTCTCAATTGGTTTTTCTTCCAGAAACACTTCTCCTTCACAAAAACCCCAAACTGCACACTGAATCCATTGTTGGTGAATGTCCAGGCAGCTTTCATTTGCCAAAACAAATGGGAATATGTGAACAAGCCCCTATTCTTCAGCTACACTATGCTTCAAACAGAAATGCAAAATGGATTGTATCACTCCCCTGCGACTTGCCCCCTCTGTAGAGTCTAGAAGAGCAGCAGAGAGGCTAGGAAAGAAGCTTTCCAGCTTACTTAGATAGTGGTCACAATAGCATCTATGTTTTCTCTTGGAAGCAGTGAAGATGAAATGTTGAAGAAATGAAGAGGTGGACTTGCTGTAGCGGTAGTTGTAGAAACAACAGCAGCACTGGCAGATCGAATAACTCTGGCCTTTTTAATTATTCATTTTTTAAGGTAAACTCACATGCTGCTTCAATTGCATGGTAGAGAAACAGTCATGTTTGGGTTTGAGTTTAACGTTATTAAACTTGAAGCACTGAGACGACTCTTCCTGAAACTGAAAGTGTATCTATGTCATATAAAATGCTTCAACCACATTGAAAACAATGAGAAAAACTGACTTGTGTGTCTTAAAATGTGTCCAATCTATGGGAAAAAAATAAAGAGAGACCATATTGTGGATCTTGCTTTACTGTAAACAGAAAATATGAGAGAAAAAAGATAGAAAAACAAATCAATAACAAGACATAAAAGTAAGAGGAAAAAGTAAAGAAGTAAGCGAGAGCTAGAGAGACAGACGGTTCCAGAAGATGGTGATTAAGAAAATAACAGTGAGCCAAGATGTGAATCATTTTTGTCTGGTAGAAGATACTCTGACTGGATCACTGACACATACAATTGCTGCCATCCCCCTTAAAAAGTTAAACCGAGACAATCCTTTTATCTCACTGGCAGTACTCTCTATCTCTTACTCTTCATATCTATCAACCCTTTTTCCTGCCGCCATCCCTCCTCTGTTTCTGTGTGTCCCCTCCTCATCACTTTCTGCCACAACCTACCAATCTCTCTCAGCCGTTCAACCCTCAAACGCTTTTTTCTGTCTTTTTGTGAATTTAAACATGTCATCTTTGAGGTGAGGAAGGTGCTGGAGGAGACTCAAAGAGGAACCTCTGAAGTCCAGCTGCTGCCGGAAAAAGGGCGCGGGAGAGAAAGAGAGAGAGAGAGATGAAGAGCAGTGGTGGAACAATTGGTGAAGTTTCTGAGAGCTAAAAATGTTAAACATATGTAGACATTAAACATTTCCTGGGTGCCTGTGGGAAACGTTTGAGTACTTGATTGAATCAAGTTCTGGCTGCTCCCAGAACAAATTTTGCATTTTGCATGAACCACCAGGTGCAGTGCATATGGTTGGATCCCAGTGCATTTAATTTGACTTTCAAACAGGTTTCTGTGATGTTATTTCTACCCATAGCACTGTCACAGGTGTGTGTGTGTGTGAGTGAGAGAGTGTGTGTAAATGTGTGCGTGTGCTTGCTGTGCTTGCCGTGAGTTTGATGCAGGGGTAATCAGCCTGGCTAATGGAGTCCTCGAGCAATTAATGAGTGTCTTAACTCCACCTAAGATGGAGACGTACAGAACACACACACACACACACACAGGCGTACAAACAAGATAAAACACACCTACGCTCATCACACAGGAACATCTACACACACAATAACCTCCACACTAATGCGGTAAACTTCTCAAACCACCCAAGTCAGCATTTCCATTCAAAACCAATTACTGAAGGCATATTTCATTCTCTAGTAGATCTCCACTTGCTACACAGAACAAGAAAACAACTCACTGCAGCCATCAGTTATCAATGACAATTAATCAATACAATAATGCAACCCAGTATGGGGAGTTGGTGAATGCACCCATGGGTAACGTACAGGGACACACACAAGACACATACACGCAAACATTCAAAAACACAGTGAAGCACAAACACACACACACTCACACACAGATGGATTAATGTACACACATACAATATACCCATAATGAGGTTACCACACACACACACACACACGCACGCACAAGCTTTTAGTATGTGAAGTGCATTAATATATGTTTCAAATAAAGTAGAATCATTTCTATAAGTTCCTCATCTTCCCTCGTCCTCCTCTCCCTCCCCTTCATCACAGACTCAATGGAAGCTACTTTTTTAAATACTTCCCCCTACAGCTTGACAATAAAACATGTATATTCTGTCTGTTGCCTCAGCTGCCTCTGACTTTCCCTCTCCTCCATTACGGAGTCGCTGCTGTTCATTTCCACACTAAGTTTAAGTCCTGTTGCTTTTTGAAGTTGCTTCTCGTGAGGTATTTGCAAAACACTTACTTTTAAAGGTATGACATGAAAAAAAAATGAATCAACTCGTCGGTCAAAAAGCCTGCTTTATATAGGTTGGTTGACTTAAATTATAGCCATGGCTCACATGACGAGAAACGGAATCAAAGTGTAGTTATCAAACATAAACTATAATATAATATTACCATGAATAATGTGACATGAAGCACAGAGGACTAAATCCCACATTGAGGGTTTCATCCCATGGGAACTCTAAGAACATGACAAGATAATATCTGTGGTTTAGTGATGCTTTGGATCACACAAAATGAACGTGCTCTTCAGGTCAAACTCATTTACGTGCACATTTCCCTGTGTAAATCAGATGCGACAAGATCACTTTAACCCATTCAAACTTTACTTTGCAAGTTAAAAGTGCATTCTTGAAAGCTCTCCTAGTTCTGAAACAGAATCTGATAGCAAAGAGAGTTTCCTGAATCAAAGTCCAATAATTTTTCCCTTTTCCTCACACCACTTGCACAAAAAAGGTTTTGCACATTTTGTTTCTCAGTATATATGGAGTTGGTGTCTTAGTGGCAGATTTTAAATGATCTGGCAGTGATGTAATTAGATGAACTTTACATTAAACAATGTAGTTTCTTATATGTTCAATTCACAACCAAGCATATACACTCACCTAAAGGATTATTAGGAACACCTGTTCAATTTCTCATTAATGCAATTATAGAATCAACCAATGACATGGCAGTTGCTTCAATGCATTTAGGGGTGTGGTCCTGGTCAAGACAATCTCCTGAATTCCAAACTGAATGTCAGAATGGGGGAAAAAAAGGTAATTTAAGCAATTTTGAGCATAGCATGGTTGTTGGTGTCAGACGGGCCGGTCTGAGTATTTCACAATCTGCTCAGTTACTGGGATTTTCACGCACAACCATTTCTAGGGTTTACAAAGAATGGTGTGAAAAGGGAAAAACATCCCGTATGCGGCAGTCCTGTGGGCGAAAATGCCTTGTTGATGCTAGAGGTCAGAGGAGAATGGGCCGACTGATTCAAGCTGATAGAAGAGCAACTTTGACTGAAATAACCACTCGTTACAACCGAGGTATGCAGCAAAGCATTTGTGAAGCCACAACACGCACAACCTTGAGGCGGATGGGCTACAACAGCAGAAGACCCCACCGGGTACCACTCATCTCCACTACAAATAGGAACAAGAGGCTACAATTTGCAAGAGCTCACCAAAATTGGACAGTTGAAGACTGGAAAAATGTTGCCTGGTCTGATGAGTCTCGATTTCTGTTGAGACATTCAGATGGTAGAGTCAGAATTTGGCGTAAACAGAATGAGAACATGGATCCATCATGCCTTGTTACCACTGTGCAGGCTGGTGGTGGTGTAATGGTGTGGAGGATGTTTTCTTGGCACACTTTAGGCCCCTTAGTGCCAATTGGGCATCAATTAAATGCCACGGCCTACCTGAGCAGTGTTTCTGACCATGTCCATCCCTTCATGGCCACCATGTACCCATCCTCTGATGGCTACTTCCAGCAGGATAATGCACCATGTCACAAAGCTCGAATCATTTCTAATTGGTTTCTTGAACATGACAATGAGTTCACTGTACTAAAATGGCCCCCACAGTCACCAGATCTCAACCCAATAGAGCATCTTTGGGATGTGGTGGAACGGGAGCTTCGTGCCCTGGATGTGCAACCCACAAATCTCCATCAACTGCAAGATGCTATCCTATCAATATGGGCCAACATTTCTAAAGAATGCTTTCAGCACCTTGTTGAATCAATGCCACGTAGAATTAAGGCAATTCTGAAGGCGAAAGGTGGTCAAACACAGTATTAGTATGGTGTTCCTAATAATCCTTTAGGTGAGTGTAATTAACAATCAGTAATCTGGTTTGGTTTTCGGGGTCATCAAACATAATGTATGAGATCCTCTCTCTGTCTTTTAACGCTTGAAAAACACCTTCTTCCCCATTAGATCCACACATTAACTGCAGAAAGTAATGCAGACTGTATACCACCCGATGAAAATACTTCATGAATGAGTGTCAGCATATAAGAAAAAAAGCACATTATACAGTAAAACATCAATAGAGGGAAGTCTTTTCATGCCTCCTCTGGAGCGTGAAGACGAGCTGATGGTCCTGTAAACATTATACAACCTTTTTTTTTTTTACTGCACATTTACACAAACACCCACTGTCACAAGTTATCTCTAGACACACACACACACACACACACACACACACACACACACACACACACACACACACACACACACACACACACACACACACACACACACACCTCTTCCCCTTTCCCTTGTTTAAATCCCTGTCATTTGTTCCTCCACTCTAACTAACACTATCACCTCCCTATGGGTACTCTGAAGTGAGCTGGCTTTATGTGTGTTCTTGTTGATGTTAGATCTTGAGCCATGACATCAATTGATGTATTTTTACTGAGAGCTCCACATCAACTCGAGGAGCATTATGAGTTATTTATTTGCAGACAGGTGATCAACAAATATGAAATGTGAAAAAGCATTGCTCAGAGTGAAGCAAGACATTAAAACTGCTGGTGTTAGAAGGTTGATTTCAGGTGGGAGCCATTGAAAGAAAGAATGTTGTGTATATGCTTTGTTTGAACACAAAATAAATGGATGGTGTTACAGCTGTACAAGGTTTCCAGTTTTAGACTCATGACCAGCTGGGGTTGGGTAAAGGGAATACAAATCCATCTCCGATGTACAATATCAAATATTTTCAAGTGCTGACAATTATACCCTTACAGCTGTCGAAAAGTGTCTGTATTGAATGGCCATTATAAATGTGTATACCAGCGTGCATATGAAGCAGGGCTTTCCTACAACGGCAACCTCAGGGAATCTCTGGATGTATTCAGTTTCATCATTTTTTTCTTCTACTTGTACTTTGCTACGATGTAAAGTTAGTTTGTTTGCAAGATGTTATCCCAAAGTGGCGTTAATGTGTACGGTAAAGATTATTCTCAGCATATGTCTTCGCATTCAGTGAATGGTATGGATCCTTTCGCCCTTATCACTTCCTATTGTGAGCGATGGTCTCTTCACCGAGCAAGTGGTGTGTGTTTACCAGGAGTTATTATCCACCCTACTAGAGGGTGAATTTTACACCATCCGTGTGACTTGTACACTGGTGGTGTAATTACTCAACGTGCTCACCGTGAACTGAAGAGGATAATGAGATTTGTAAACAAAAGGCAGCCATTTTGGCAGCAGTCGACTCACTTACCATCCTCAATGGTCTCCTTTGACAGGTGTGTATGAGCGGATGTGTGTTAGTGCATGAGAGCGGTGTGTGTGCGTGTGCTCTGAGCTCCCCAATAAAGCAACAATGATAGGAGATGGAAAGCAATTCAGCAATCGGAAGTTGCCACTCATTCAATCTTGCTCGTTTTCCCTCTGTGTCTTCCTCCCTCTTTCTGACCAGATTTACTCTCATCAAGGTGGTTTCCAATACTCATAAAACAAATATGTGTGGTGGATGGAGGCACGGGCCAAAAGTGTGCCTCTGAACTGACATGTGTAGGTGCACGCATGTGTATGTGACAGTTCTTTTGGTTCTGTTCTTGTCTTCTAAACGTTCTTACTGTTGAACATTTGCCATGGGTTTCCGTAATCTTCTACTCAACTCTGCATGCTTTCTTTACACCGCTCCAATCTCTTTCTACCGTGCTGTCTTCTTCCTCCTACTCTCTCCGATCCCGCTCGGCCCAAGCTGGGTTTACTCCATTGTTAGAAACCTGAACAAAAGGGTGACTATAGAATTAAAAAAAGAAAAAAATACAAAAACGGAAGAAATTAGCCTAAAAATAGGGCCTCCATTTATGGATGATGAGGTGTCCTGTGAAGTGTCTGACTGTAATCAGCACTTTGGAGAGGGGAGAATAATCTGGCATCAGCGGAGATGGCCATAGATGATAAGAGAAAGGGGGCGGGCTTCAGATTAATATGACGTTTTAGTGCTATAAGATTCTACTGATAAAAAGAGTGTAGACAAAATCTGTGCTCTCTGTGTGTGAAGGGATTCATCCATATGTGGTGCTGCAGGAGGTGAGTTCAGGCCACCTTGAATCAGAGGAAAACTAACCCACTTTGATAGCAAGTAGAGCTACTTGTTAAACACGTTTCAATACATCATTTCAGAAAAGACAACAGATGATCTCTGAATCGTGAATGTCTAAAACCAATTTGTTGTCTTACATTATTCTTAAGTTTAGGTCATCTTTAACTCACAGATGTAATGAAATGAGATAGCAGGGTTAAAATAATATCTGGGAACAGTTTCATAGGATCAACCATTTTTCAGTCTGGCTGATTATCGGCTGTGATATTCAGCAATTTTTCTGAATCGCTTATGTGATTGCTGATAAGATTAACTTCTTGAAAAAATGCGCGACTCTGCTTTTGGTGCAGCCGCCTGTCTGTCTGTCGTCGCTACTCTGCAACATTCTCTGATTAGTTACCTATCACAAGTAATTGCCCATCAACACTGAAGGATAGTGTGCCACAGAGGGTGAGCGAGCAGCGCTGTTCTGAACGTATGGAAACACATATTGCTGAAGTTGCAATAAAGATCTCCTTCCGCTACGCTGAAGTGGCAAAAAACGCCCGGTGTTTCGGCTGCTAACGTTTTGCCTTCACAGCAAAATAAACAAACACAAATGTGAAATAGCGGTTACCGGATGTTCAGTTCTATGAGTACGAGAAGTGCAAGGAGAGGAAGTTGGCCCGTTCATATTAGTCAGCTGTCACTGTCTGTCACCGTTTTTGAGGAATCCAGTCTGCAGTCAGGGCTCAACAATAAGGATTGCCTGAGTGCCCGGGGCAAGGGAAATGCCTCATGGGGCGAAGACATCACGATGTATAAAAAGCTAATACCATTTTAGTTATGCAAAAAAAATGCATTCATGACGCACTCAGTGTTTCCCCTTTATTCATTCTGCAGAGGCGACTCACTGAACGAGTGCTACAACTAGAATTTCACGCAATAATTAATATCCTCATTAATATATCCTCTGCTCTCGTGTTTCACTTAGTGCGGTCCTTAGGTGCACCGCGCACACGCCTGGCACAGGAGTAGGTTCATCACTACGAGTGGCCACTTTCAAATTGTCACATTGTCTTCACATTGTGATTATTCAAAAATATTGATGAAAGCCATTTCCAGGGTTTAAAGAAACCAATGCTGACGGTAGGAGGCGGGATGCAAACCTGCAGACACCGGTGTTTAGCTCACACGCTTCGTACGCTCAACCAGTCCACCCAACTAGCTCCTCAAGCCACGTGCCCACTACTTTCTCAGTATTATTATTCACACAACTGCGAGTTGCCGCTGTTCAGGAGAAGATTAGCTCTTTTTTTTTTTTGTGTGGACCCAGTCATGGCTCAATTGCCATCCGGTGGCCCTCGGTGAGTTTCTGTCCTCTGGAAACCACATGACCTGATCCCCTGCCTGCTCAGCCGTCTCCCGTTCCATCTACCAGCCTTTCTATCGTGGGCAGTGCACCAGCTTGTCTATCGTGTGTTGCCAAGTCACTGTAGTGTTCCAGACTTTTCTGCTACCTTCACCTGTTTGCCTGCTACCTGCCAGTACTCTGTTTCCTCTCTCGCTACCTGTTGCCAGCATCCCACAGGCAGACCTCACCCACTTTGGATTTGTTTGCCTTATTTCACTGCAGTAGCGTGTTACTTCTTTATGTAACCTCTTTGACGCTTTTGAATTAAGTCAGCCTTTGGGTCCAGTCATTTGACATGCAGCAATCAAAAGTGTGACAAGTAGAGCTTCTCTCTATAGTCTCAACAGGTTTTTCTACTTTACCCAGACAGGCTATGGCATTCGATCAACCTCATCATCGCCCGAGCCAGATTGATCAAAGCTTCCACCCAGGCATTTTTCAACCAGACTCGCATAGCAGGCAAGGATGATGGGCAGAATACATATTTGTTTCATCGCCATACTGTGAACAAATATATCCACATTGCTGCTGTGAAAACAACAGGATGGCTAGTGTGTGGTAACACAAGTAAACAGAGAGGATATCAGAGTGTGTCCTGGCTTTGTGCTCTAGTAACTTTATTCTTTATAAATTTCTCAAGAAAGCATGCAAAAACTCAGTTGGATACAAACTCGGAGTCTGTTCAAAGCAGTGTTCAGCTGAGGTATCTTCAGACAAACCACTTCTCTCAGACTATCTCTTCTTTTTATTGAAAGATGGGCTCATAGTTATTGCCAGTTGGTGTTTTTGAACATGTTCACCGATGAATATCATTTCCAATTCAACGTTTTTACTCCAGAAACTTGTCTGAAAGTTGTGCAACTTTGAAAAGCAAAACTTCAGGATACTCTGAAACCTCATTATCATTTGTCTTTACCTCATGCTGCCACATTAAGTGTGTGGAAAGTCTAAAAACAAGATCACAAAGTACAAAGACGCATCTGTCCAAATACCAGCTGTCATGGCTACCTGTTTACGTGCTCATCCTTTCCTCCCTCAGCCTCCTTTTCCTTCTTGGGCTTTTGATTCCCCTCCCCCCAAACTCATTCAGTCCCTTTTTCTTTGGGTTCTGTTTTTTTATTTCATGTTGTATTATGCGGTGCAGAACGCACTGGAAGTTTTCAGTGAGTAAAAAATGATGTTTAACTTTTCTGAAATTGCTCTTCATACTGAAGAGCAAACCTCACATAGCAATTGCATCTTTTGCTATAAAGAGAATAAACCTAAAGTGAGCTGTATTGAACACCACACCAGTTCCCTGACTGGGTTCCTCTCCATAACATACAACACATTAACTAATATTAAAGACATGGTCTCAACCAGTGTTCCCTCTAAGCTGTGTGTGTGCACGGCCGCGCAGGCCAGTCGAAGTGGCCGCGCAATAGATTTTTCAGACCGCGCACATTTTTCTGACTGCACAAACGATTTTTTTTCAGGGCTTAAAAATAATTTTTGCGCCAGTGTTTCTGAGATAGGAGTGAGCCATCTCCGCAATAATACGATCTTTGATGTGACGTGTCGAGTCTTCTTGGCCAATCGCCGTCCTGTTTCTCGACATGCGCTCTCTGTACCTCTGCTAGCGCTCTGCCTCCGTTAGCACCCCCCACCCCCGCTGTCCTCCACATGAGCTCGGGCCGGGGCTGTTTAGGCTCCTCTTGCCGGGCCCTGCTCCAGCAGTTATAGGCTACCATGGCGAAAAGAAAGGCAGAGCAGGTGCTCCAGAAAAAGGTCTGCCTAACGTTCAAACATGAGGGGCTAGATGAAATAGTCCAAACTGACACAGGTTTATTAATTTAATAACATCTTATTGCCAAAAAGCATTTGAATCAACCTGCTTTGAGCTATTTTTTCTTTGTTATCTGAGCAAATGTTGGCCTAATTGTAGGATGTATTTGTCACCAAGGTGATTTGGGCTAGTTTGAACACTTTATGACCACTAATGCGATGTACAATTATATGCTCAATTACATGCTTTCTGCTTGAAGTACAGTCCCTAATAATAGGACCCCTTTGACACGTATTCTATTGTGTTTGAGATGCATATAGTGGAACTGACACAGGGAATAAATACTGTGAGGTAAAACCCTTATGAAACTGGCAGAATACTCGCATACAGAAAATACATTTGACTTACATTTTCCAACATATTTGATTCCGAGACATTTCTACCTTCCCCTCCTGGTTTCTCCCATTCATCATTTTTTTCTTTACATTTTGCGAACATTATCCGTTTTGTTGTGATCTTTGTGCCTGTCTATTTTTTTTTTTTACAACTTTAGTTCCTGCTCTGAGACTTGCTCTGCTTGATGTTTCTATTAAAGTTCCTTTAAATATTCATCAGTTGCTTTTCCAAATATTATCTTAAATCCAATGAACCACTCTTCCCATCAGCATAAATTAGATACACCGCACATCACTTTTTAAAAATATAATACATACCTTTTAAAGCTGATTCGCCCGTTACTGCTGTTATTTCCTCCTTCAAAATAAGTGGTGAAGAACACCGGGAGCAAATTCCAGGAGTTGAGTATCTATTCAAACGAAATGAGGACTGGTGTGTCAACTGCATGCCAAATTGAACAGAGCACGCAAGGTCATTGCCTCCTAAGTTACCATATGACCGGTAGCTAACGAACAACGTAGCATTTAAGTGGCTATTTTTAAAACGGCATAATGCTCACTTCACATGAGCTACATTACATAACTTCATCAAACTTCACAGAGATAAATGAACCAAACCAGCATCAAGTATGCTCCAGATTCTTTCCAACTCTCTCTCTCACACACACACACACACACACACACACACACACGCACACGCACACACTGGACAGATGTTATGTCTCCCTCTGTCCAGGGCTTATTTCTCTCTCCCATCTCGTCAAATCGGACAGCTTGGTCAGTGACCCTACGCGTCATTGCAGTGGTGCTTCGAGTGGCCGCAGTAATTGACATTTGCTAAGTCCCGCCCCTCGAATGCAGACTGATGATTGTCTAATAGGTCTATTGGACAACCCTGCTTGCTTCAACATTTACATTAGCAAGTACCTTTATGTAAAATGATCAGGGAATATTATTTCAGTACTTTAGTTTTCCTACAAATAAATGTATTTTATGAAAGATATTTTCTTTTACCTTCTTTTTGGGTTTACAGAATATGATGTTACAGGGTAAACCTTGCCAGAATAATTAAATATTTCAGACATACGCTGTGATACTTTTTAAATAATAAAACGATGATTCAACCATAGAAGCTTTTGTCTTTAAGCTTTTTGGGCTTTATCTGTATTAATAATAACGGTTCAACATGATATGAGTGCTCTAAGATCCCAGGGAAAACCCTGAGAGAGGTAGAATTGTTGTAATGCAATATAGAGGCAGGGGATAAGACAAAGTCAGGAGAGATTGGGCTGAAAAACAAGGAGATAAGAGAAGTCAGTATGCATTTAAAGTGATTTAATATGTGTGTACGTTTTTTTGTCCTTTTGAGACGGGACCTAAAAGTTGCTGTCCTTCTGAACCCACTACCAGTTTTTCAATCATTCATTCAAGAACACTTTAATTTGTATTCCTTTGTCTCATCCCTCCACAGTTACCTTTGTACATATCTTGTGCTCGCTGAACTTGATCTTGTTTTAAAACCTGAAGCATGTCCTTTCCCTCTGTGTTTGCACTGAGGTGAGACAGCTGCAAAGCTGTGTGTCCCTGTGTGTGTCTTTTCATGGCACAGGTGGAGCTGACAGCAGGCTCTGGCAGAAAAACAAGGTTTAACAGTTGGCAGGGCTTGAGAATTCTGTACCAAACACTCACCATGCTCTTAAAGAAACACACACACACACACTGATTTACTTGCGCTCATTGATGCTCTGCTGCTCGCTCTGTTTCCAAAATACACATTCACATGCACAAACACGGCTACTTATAAGTACATGCTAAATGCGCACACACTGCCCGAGTCGTGCCCACACTCACCGTTCGGGTCGGCAGAAGCAGTGTCATAAGGATCTAATTTCTGATTCTTATATAAGATCGTGGACGGAATACACTTTCTATTATTTCTGATAACATATTGGTTGCATTTGTATTACAATGTCCTCTTTATGGTGTGCAGACCCTAAGTTAAACATTTTCACACACCAAACTTATTGTTTGGGGTTCCGGTTTGTGTATTCTTTGAGGCTGAGATGAGAGAGAAGGACTATAAATCTCCTTGTAGCATTGGCACAACATTAAGTTTGTTTAACCTGTGTGCTTTGTCTGTGACATGGGGGCCCAATCTCCTCTCACACATGTAACACAGAAACTTGAGACCCCTATTTATTCCGTCCCTCTGGCTTTTCATTGTGGTGAAATCATGAATACGACTTGATCAAAGTAACACTCAACTATAATTCATATAGAAAGAAATACGCATGGAGCCAGCTCTAAAGGTTGCTGGTCCCCGATACATTGCATTGTATGTTGTTTCACCGTTAAAGTGTTCATTGTGTTGGTTGTTGAAATGGCTCAATGACAAACTGTAGGTTGAGTTGTTGTCTGCCAGTCAAAATGTAGGGATGACAGTGCCACATTAACTACATACAGCAACTGTACTGTTGCAAATTAGTCCTGACTGACATTACACCTCATGCAGGAAGCAATATATGAACGCATTTTTTCTTATTTTTCTTCTGGTTTTGATCTTATTTCGTTAGTACCCATTCCATTGATTTCTGAAATTTACCAATGTTTTCTTATTTTCACTCTTGCCTTATCTAATATAAAATGTTAAGTGTGGTGGAGAGTAGGACATTCAAGATGCCTCTTAGTAGTCATTTAAACTACCAAAAAAGAGTTGATTAATTGCAGAACATATATTGACTTTCCCCCCAATAACAATGATCAATTTCCTTCCAAAAGGTTTCACATACACCTCGTAGAGAGTTAACTAGTGTAGGCAGGACCCAGTCCGGCTCGGAGAGGCTGTTTACAAGCGAGCCACATTCTGATTGGACTAAACCCAGCAAGCTTGACTGGAGAAACTGCAGCGACAACTTCACAAGACACTTTGAGTGTCCAAACACTTAATTTCCTGCATTCTGCACTCATCCCACTGTGTGTGGGAGTGTAGACTTGGTTATTCAGAGTCATGTTGGCGGGCGCTCTCTCCCTAAATGGCAGTAATGTAACCTTACTCTGGCAGCCTCTGACCATGCGTAATGCAGCGTCCGGAGGATTCCACTCAGCCCTTTCGGTCCGAGTCCCCAAGGTTTGCGTCAGACAGCATTACAGCAGACAGCAAGTAAAGCACAGTGCGTATTTAAAAAAATATGAAAATGTACAATCAAATATGGTAAACAAATAAAGAGTATGGTAAAACAAGTATATTATTAAAGTGTCAAGTGTATATTAATAGAGAAAATATGTGCAAGGGTGTGTAACAGTAAGACATGGTCTTGGGGATGTAGTCAGTGGGGTCCCGGGCTTTATTGATGGGAAGAAACTGTATTTGTGGCGTGAGGTCTTGGTCCTGATGGACTGCAGCCTGCTACCAAAGGGAAGGGGCTCAAACAGTTTGTGTCCAGGGTGAGCGGTGTCGGCTACAAATGTTCTTGCTCGCCTCAGACTCCTGGAGGCGAACAAGTCGTGGAGGGACGGCGGATGGCAGCTAATCACCCTCTCAGCAGCCCTTGTCTTTGGCAGTGGCTGCAGCGTACCAGACGCTGATGGAGGAGCAGATGATGGACTCAATGATGGCAGTGGAGAAGTGCACCATCATTGTCTTTGGCAGGTTGATCTGCTTCAGCTGCCTCAGGAAGAACATGCTCTGCTGAGCCTTCTTTGTGACAGAGCTGATGTGCAGCTCCCACTTGAGGTCCTGGGTTATGGTGGAGCCCTGGAAGAGGACGGACTCCGACTCCACAGCGACGGGGAGTCACACAGGGTGATAGGTGTGGGTGGGGCTTTTTCTCATTACTTAAACATTAGATAACATATTACATTGCTTTAAGAGAATCTTTCACTTATGAGCTTCTACCTGGGACTGCATCATGTCACTTTAAGGCAGCCAGGATAGGATGTACCTGAGTATTTTCCCTTTTCAGCATCCTCAAATTATCATTTCTCCTGCTTCATACACGGCTTTAAACTGTACAAGGATCTGTGTGTCTCTCTTTTCCCAGCATACCTCATGCATAAATTAGTAAGCATTGATACCGCATATATTTGTCAATGTTTTACAAACATTTCATGCTTAACTTTTGTCATTTACTGACTCGACACTGCTGTTAATTCCTTTTAAGTGTTTCTGTCTGTCTGTCTGTCTGTCTGTCTGTCTGTCTGTGTGTGTGTGTGTGTGTGTGTGTGTGTGTGTGTGTTTGTTAATGAAAGCATGGCTTTATAGAAATATAATCTACTGTGTGCACACATGTTATTCCATCTCATCGGCGAGGATGTGTGACAGCGCGCTCTCCAGGGACAGTGTGTGTTGATGTGTCCTATCTAAAGCTTGTTAGCCTCTGATTGCTGCCTAATCACAACACTATCATTGTGGTGCAGCCTATTACACACACACACACACACACACACACACACACACAGCTTCATGCACCTAGACACTCTTGTGCACTTTCCCACACATGTGGAAGCTGCCATGCCATATTGTAGGTAATGAACCAGTCCATATGTCTCCAGTCAGTTTCAAAGTGAGAGAGAGAGCGATGCTTCACTGCGACATCACTGCGGCTGTGCTGAGACTGTACTACTGCTTTATCAAAAAAAAAAAAATCTTCACTTTCTTTTGTCTTTTGACGCTGCTTCCTGTATGAAAGAATGTTGGATTTTCCTGTCTGCGAGGGATAAAAGTCAAATGTTTTCACAACCATTTTTCAATTTGAAGCAAGTTGCTCTGGTCTCTGTAACTTTACTACAAGTCAAGTCAATTTTTTTTATATAGCCCAACTTTTTCTATTCCTAATAAAAGTGTATGACTGCAAAATTAGACTGCATCATTAATTATAGATCATTACCTGACTAGACTATGCATTCTGGAATAGGGAAGTAAAGCTGAACACACACACACACACACACACACACACACACACACACACACACACACACACACACACACACACACACACACACACACCCCATCATCAACATCCTATGTGAGGAACGCTGGGAGCCCTGAACACCGCCAGTGCTTGTTAGGTATAGGTAATTAATCATGTAAATTACCTCCTCCTCTCTCGCCCCAGGGACAGATGGAGGGTCCTATGTTTGCATTTAAGTAGGTGTTCAGCATCCCATTCCTGGTGATTAGCATATAGCTTGGCATATTAAAATGCAGTATACCCTAGATTAGTCAAGCATAGGTTGGTTTAACTCCACAAGGGTGTTTATAAAAAGAAAAGTATGACTAGTGAGAGTATATAGTGTATTAAACAGTTAAACCAACAATAAGAATCAGGGTGCTTTCAGGCGTTTTTTTTTTTTACTATTTAACTGGTTAGCATTTAGCTAACCAGTTAAACAGTAAAAACATGTCTTGTCACTGTAACAAAATGGCTAATCCACCTGATTTACAGCAAGACACAGGAGCGCGGCTTAGGTCTCGGGCAGTGGTGTAAAATAAACTGGAGAAGGCACTGCCACGTGTCACAGCTATAATGTTACTGATGACTTCATACTCGCCGTCAGACATCCTCGCTAAAAACCCTGAAGGAGACACACAGCTGACAACCTGGAAACTAATTGATGCGGTGGCGACTCACTGGGAAAGAGGCTGCATGTGTCCACCACAGTGCACGCAACGCAACATCGTGGCTGCTCACTCTCCTTGATGGGTGAGCTGAACTGGTAGCATGTTTTGTGCACACACTGCAGCTGGCAATACATGATGGATTTAACCTGTCTGTGCACAGGGTTATTGTTGCAGCTGGGCGTTTTGTTAGGCACTTCAACCGCTGCACCCCCTCATGCCAGCCACTGATCCTGTTGGTTGACGGTGAGCGATCGAATGCAAGGCTGTTGATCAGGTCTAGCAGGACGACTCATATCACATCCATCCTCTTCCCATCAAGCTCAGGATTTATGATTTATGTTAAGAGTCCTTTGCTTTTATCATAGATCTTTAAAAATTATTCTCTTGACAAGCATTTTGTAACCTTTGCTCTGTGAATGGTGCGATACTAAATACACTTTACTTACTTGCACCTTCTAAAAGATGTATAGAAATGAGGATAGTTTCCATCAATTCTGGGGCCAACAACTAGCTTGGTCCTTGATAATTTAGCCTAGGCATACACTTTTTTATTTTGCTGCATATTTTACGATGGCAACAGGGTAATTTGGTTATTTTTATCCAGCTGTTATCACTAAGTTTAAAATTGAACTACACACTGTTTTTATTTTGAGCTTTAGCCTCAGGGAGCCAAGCTGAGCACTGTGCTTACTTTCAGCCTTACTTGATTCCGAGCAACCAATTCTCAGTATGGTCTTTATTAAATTTAAACACATTTAATCTTTTATTTTCCTCATAGAACACAAAAGGTCTATATCGAAAGAGTAGTTTTTATAATTGCGATCAAACACAAATAGCTATTTGGAGAAAAAAATGTAATTGAGAATTGATACCCTTAGTCAAGATAATAATAGTAATAGCTGCCTGCTTTTGCAGGTTTCACCTCCTTTTGAGAATCTGTTTTTCTGGAATGACTTTATTTTACTATTTTTTTAAATGTAAAATCCCAAAAGTGTTGAGTCTTTTTTATGAATAATACTCTTACTTTAAGTGAAATGCTGCTGTGCTTCACACCCATTTTCATTAGTCTCACAGCAATAGCAGGAGCAATAGCAGCAATCTCCCTGAGCATGTGTTCACTGCTGCTAGCTGAAAAGAGGTACCTGGTGGTTACACAGTTTAAAACATGAGCAAATATGGATAATTTGGTTCTAATATGGTGTTTTATTGCGGAAGGACGGGCAAGGGAGAGGAAGATACAGCGCGAGGGAGGAATGGGGCAAAGAATAGAGGATACGAGTGAGCAAACAGGAAGCCGAGAATTTAGGAAGTGAGCAAAGGAGGATATAAAGGACGTGTCTCAAGGCTTGCATCAGCATCCATGAGGGTGCTTTCCCCTCGCTCGCTTTACACCGCCAGATGGCCTGGGTCTTTAATCACTGTGTGTGTGTGTGTGTGTGTGTGTGTGTGTGTGTGTGTGTGTGTCTGCTAAGCTTGAGCGATATGAAGAGATTATCGTTCACAATATTGGTTGGCCTAAGGATGGTCCTCACACGTCCATGATAAAAGAACACTATTATTTTTGAGCTACTCTGAAAAAACAGCCCTGGAGCTTGAAACGCAGAAGACTTTGGTTGTCCCGACTAACCAGCCAAGACAAAATTAACCAAACAACTTAAAACCAACCAACCAACCAGACAAAAAATGTTTTAAGAAAAATAAGTCAAAATTATCTGATTCAAACTTTTTAAATGTGAACATGTTCTGGTTTCTTTATTCCTGTTTGAAAATAAATGGTCAAATAATTGAGTGGTGGGTTTGGGTTAGGTTTTATGGACCAAACACATCTACGAATCAAGAAAATAAATGACAGTTACCCATCATCGGGATAGTGATACAAACAACTAGGTTGAGGAATTCATTAAATATTGATTAATAAAATGCATGATATGCCGATATATGAATAAATAATTTACTCTCATGTTGTGCATCAGAGGGTTAAGGGTCAAACATCTTTGATCTTTAATCTGAAATGTACGAACACTAGTTAGTGTATACGCACAGTTTACACTATTGCACAAATATTACGGAAACAAGACTGAGGTATCACAAATTCCTACAGTGATATCACACACACACACACACACACACACACACACACACACACACACACACTGTTCCTTCTATGCAGAGAGCCTACAGCTGGTTAACTGGCATCCCTCGTATGTTCTGTGACATTTTATATGGAACTGACACACACATATACTACAGATGTCAACTGTGTAATGAAGCAACCTCCTCCAAACTACACACACACACGCATACACACACACGCATACATATACACACACACACATACGCACACACACACACACATACACACCTGCCAGACTAGTGGATGCCAGCATGTTTTAACCCTGGGGCTCTGCTGACGAGTAGACGGAACAGAAGGAGAGGGGGAGAGAGAGATGGAGTAAAGCAACAGGAGGGGGGGAAGCCAATACAGGTAGTGCTCGGGAAATGACAAAAGGGCAAGACACATATAGAAAATAAGAAGCAGGGATGGTGTGTGTGAGAGAAGTGAGTCAGAGAGGGGAAGATGCTATGTAGACCATGCAGCTGACCCTGAGCTGTGCTGCATTTGTAGTCAGAGATACATAGAGGAGGAGACAGCGGCTGGAAAAGACAGATGGAGGAAGTGTGAAGGCTGAGAGAGAGAGAGAGAGAGAGAGAGACAGAGAGAGGTGTATGATGTATTGTATGGTGCTGACCCTGAGCTGGGCTGAGCTGGCCCAGTCTGGCACATTTTGACCAGAGAAAGACAGATGTCCGGGATGACTGCCAACTACGTACATCTGATAGGAGTGTGTGTGTGTGTGTGTGTGTGTGTGTGTGTGTGTGTGTGTGTGTGTGTGTGTGTGTGTGTGTGGAGACAAGGTCTTACCTGAAAGAAATCCTCTACAACACATAAAACCGACACAAACGACACCGACACAAACACTTAAGGCAGTGGTTCTCAAACCTTTTCTGTAAATAACTTCATTTTGTGACTCCATCTGTGCTTTTATAAATAACAGAATAAAGAAAATTGCAATCACTTTCAAGTAAATCAGACGATTTTTTAAAATTGCAATCACTTAGAACAATGAAAATAAAGTTCTATCTGTGCAAAAAATAACTAATATGTAGTTACTACTAAATAGTTCATTGTGGAAAACAATAACCTTATTTTCTTTTGCCAAACAAAACAGAATGAGTGCAGATATGTGTCAGCCATCAAGTTGTATGAGTATTAGTGGCTGCAGTGAGCTGCTTTCCTCTACACATATTTTAAAAACGGGGTTGTAGATTTGATGCAATTCATGCTCAACGTTGAGCCGAGATCTGTTTTCTGTTTTGAGAGATGTGACAGCAGAAAGGACGACATCACGGAGACTTCTGGCAAAACGGCAAAAATCGGCGAGTCGCGCATGCGTAACCTGTTAACGGCATAACATAAATATTTACCCGAAAGTACAGGCATTTCTCCATATATTTATTAATGACTTAGTTTTATATCCGTGTACTTTGTACTTTTGTAATATGTGAAGCCAGCAGCTCATTGTTGGTAGAAGACACGAGCAATTTGTCTCGTTTCACCTGGAACAGGAGCGCAGTTACGGGTTCAGAGAGCTGCTCCGGTGCGAGGAGCAACTCCTGTGCGAGGAGCAACTCCTGTGCGAGGAGCAACCCCTGTGCGAGGAGCAACCCCTGTGCGAGGAGCAACCCCTGTGCGAGGAGCAACCCCGGTGCGAGGAGCAACTACGGTGCGAGGAGCAACTTCGGTGCTCCTCACAGGAGAGCTGCTGTTGCATCTTCACCTTGGGAGCGTTTAAAACGCAGATATAGCGGTCTGCTTTTCACGCGACATATTTTTCGACGCTCTCTGTCCGCTGGTGTGTGTGTGCTCAGTGCTCACCTGTGTGTGCGTGCGCACGTGTCTGTGCGCATCGGGGCGGAACCCTGCCATGCGCGATACAGAGATCAGAGAAGAAGTGTTAACGCGACCATGTGTAGAGGCAGAAATGACAAGCTGTCGTGTGGATAATATAAATAAAATACGTCCGTTTAGTTTGTTTAATAACAGAACAAGGTGCAGACCTGTTCTATAGGAAAGAGAACCTTAAATGACGACTTGTGATCTGAAGCTATCGAGAAAATTATAGGGGGGCGGGGGGTTTCTTCATGGGGGCGCCCCGCCCCCCTATTATAACGGTAGGGGAAACACTGATTATTAATGGCCGTAATGGCATGAGCTATGTGAAAGGTGTTGCTTCTAGTGATGAAAGCACAGATAACATGATGCAACTCCGTTTCCCCCAGCGTTGCTTCTACAGCCTGCAACTTTACTTTTTTAGTTCACTCTCAAACTGGATTTATACTCCTGCCTTAAAGGGTTTTTCAGTTTATATGGCGGCTGTGTGTGTAGGCTACCGCGTAGCTCACTTTTTCCTCCTAAATAATTTCACAACACGTCAGTGCTTCGGCGTTGACTGGGATACCAGTTGGGGAACTGCAAGAACTGTGATTGGCTCGTGTTATTCACAACATGTTTCTGATGCCAGTGGAGTTTGTTGAGTTAACGGAATATACTGTACATATGAATATACGTAAATGCAGTGACTGCACGCGTCTCAGCGTCTGATGGCGCTTTGGAAGTATTGAACCGTTCACCTCTCAGCAATTTATAAAATAATGTTTCCAATTTTGTTAATAAAAGCGTTAATAGATTTTTTTTTAATAGAAGCGTGTAAAAACGGACTCTCGATACAGCCCTATCCATAACGTTAACTACGTCTTATTGAGTGCAGAGCAAAGTCTTGGTGAGCAGGTATATGTAGCATGGAGATGGGGGTTGTCAGATCCATGAAAAAGAGACGGCAAACTGGTTTGTATTTGAGGATTTAAAATCCACTCATCGCTGATTGACCGTGCTCAAGGGGTGGATATGCCACTCCACCAGAAACATCTTTAAATGCACAGTAGGGCACATAATCTAGACATTATTACGTACTTCTGAAAGTAATAATAATAACTGCAAAGGGAAAGAAAAAAACAATCAATATACCATCCGATTGCCTACCAGCACAAACCTAGGTGTTAATATTTTATGAACATCATTTTGTGCTGCTTCCAAGTGGCCCAACAATATATATTAAGCACAGGAGAGGAATATCCAGGGGGTGGATGGAGATGAGCAGAAACGCTGCAGCCACTGGTCCCAACAAGATCAGAGAGAAGAGAGAAATATGCAAGAAAGGTGCAAGACAGTTGCCCCCTGCCTTTGTCCATCTCTGCCCCAGTTTTACCCTACTTTGAGGAAAAACGAGTGGTCAACAGCGAGTAACAGGGGTCTACCCATCTGCTGCCCATCCCCTCTACCCATCTCTCTCTCTCTCTCTCTCTCTCTCTCTCTCTCTCTCTCTCTCTCTCTTTTCACCCTCCATAACTCTCTCAGCCCAATCAGTTTCACTTTTATCCAGCCAATAGCTCTATTCTGCCCAGCAGAAGTCTCATCATCATTATCCCTTTCTCTCCCTCCCTCCAGCCCTCTATTTCATTTCACCCTCCATCTGTCCATCTCCTATTTTCAGTTATTTCTCAATCTCCTCTTTTCTCTGCTCTTTTTTGTGTGCCTCGTGCCAGGTCCTCATCCAGGGCACCAGCTGCGACCCCTGCAGCCCTACCTCCTCTCCTCTGTGCCAAGTGTTGGGTCTTTTTTCTCTCATCAGAGATGGAGGGACAGGGAGAGAGGAGAGATGGCTGGAAAGGGAAAGGAGGCAAATTAATCAAAGATCACATTTCCTTTTGGCAACACCAACTACTCGTGTGAAAATCTCCATGTTAACACTAAAAGGACCCAGCGTTAGTGCAATTGTAAATCTTTGTAACAATAATTAAGATACAATGCTCATTTAAATGAAAGGGGACAAAAGAAGGGGTACATGGGTTTGCCGTGAGCAAGATAATGTCATGATGAAGAAAAGAAACAGAAGTGTCAATGATTTAAAGTCCATCCAAAATCACATTGAGTCATCCCTTTTTTATTGCTAAAAATAATTGTTTGTTTGATCATCAAAAGCGAGATAAAAAGCGAGTCTTTGGGGATTTACCAAAAATACTATTTTTCGCCTAAGCCGGAGGGGTCTGGGTTTGATTGACCGAGTAGTGAACGGGAGACAAAAGTAAACAAGGTTGGACCGTAGCCTACATGTGAGTTGTTGCTGATTATGAAGAGTAACAACCATACCAGCATGTAACCGGAACAAAGCTACATTTGCATGTGGACATTTGCATATATACATAAATATGCATGTTCACTTTAAAGTCTCAACCATAGTAATTACTCACTTAATTTCAGTCTACAGTACATCATACCTCTTATATACAACATACTGTACTGTATCTATGGGAGGGAAGTGGTTGCTAATTGGACCCCTGATACAGATTATTTTATCTTTACCAAAGAACATGGTGTGTGTGAGTTAGCTGAAGCCGTCACAGCAGGATGCTGCACTTTCAGGGAGGGAATATACGCAGAACTCTACTGCAAAATAATCTAATACATGCCCATTTTCTCAGCTTCTTCAGCTGATTCACTGATCGTTAGATATCAAATTTAGATCTAATACAGCAGAAATGTCTAAATCAATTTAAACTCTTTGGTATTTTGTCAAAGGGAAGATAACACTGAACAGAAGTAGCTCCATTTATACTTCCACTGAGGATTTAGTTTGTGCCTTCAGCAATATGAGATAGCTTTTTGATTTAGCGGGGAAGCTGCTTTTAACTGATCCATCACACCAAAATCAACTGTGTTTGTCATCAGAGAAAACAAAGATGTTCTTAGTGAACACAGGTTCTTTCAAAAGCATTATGATGTGGACTGATATGGACCCCTGGTTGACGAACCAAAGCAAGATAAAGTACTCCAGTTTATATATCATTATAATACGGGTAGATCAAATCAAGCATTCTGATTGGTTGAGAGTGAGTCACGAGGTGTAGTTTATTCAGCCATAAAGTACTGTACAGCCTGTTTACATTTAGAGCGTTCCATATCAGTGCACACTTAAAAACAACAGGTAGATTTAAATTGCGCGACCGTTAGTTGTCATTTCAAGCTTGACAGTTACCAAACGTGTTCGTATAAACTTTGATATTGTAACGTCCGCAGTAACGACTCAGACGTTGGTTTCCTTAACTTGCAGGTGTATTGCTTGAGTGTTCACAGTATTGCAACGGGGCTCTTCGATAACAGTAACGTTAGCTCAAACAGAACAGCTAACAAGCTCACGTAGCATCCCCCACACTAGCATAACGAACGACAACACAACGTCACTTCCTCCCTAAAATGAGATGAGGAATGAAAAGGGTTTGACCACAAAATCGTGATAATTTCTAGTGAGAGATAATTACGTCGGTAATTTCACGACGCAAGGCAAGTTCTCTAAACATCATGGAGGAGAAAAATGACGGAGAAAAGACGGACAGAAACAGCGACAGCACTTCTTTATATCGGTGGCTGCGTGTCATCCTCCACCCTGCTTCCAACCGGCCTGGTCAGTAAATCGCAGATTTATAGTTTTATAGTCCCGTATGTGCGTCCCGGGACTATTTTCTCTGTCGCTGAAATGCGATACACAACGTTTGGTGGCTAAAACTATTTTGTGCTGAAAGGGAGCTTACTATTACTATTCATAAAGTCGTAGGTACCCGTATTATAAAAGCAATAAGGTACGAGAGGCAGTACTGTGTCGACAATAATGTACAGTTCAAGGGTTTGCCTGCCCTCCACTGCGCGTCGGGCCTAACAACTCCCTTGAACAGTACATTATTGCACGGCACAGTACTGCCTCTCATACCTTATTGCTTAATTATTGACCCCTGAGCTTTCACGGTCATACTGTAGATATGTCTGATGCGAATTGAAACAATGTTCAGGAAGCAGTTGCAGAGAGATGGAGGGGAAGACGGACATGAAGTAGATTTATACTGAGGGATGAGGACAGAGGTGGCCAGCTGTTTGCCAGCCAGGACAAAAGTTCAGCTCAAATGAAACACCCAGAAACACACACCAGTTGCAGCGAGGTATCAAACATGGGCACAATTAAGGTACAGTAAGCAGGAAGTCACACTCTTGCTTGCAAAAACTGCTATCGCTTCGTTACGATCCCACTGAAGTCACCCTCGCTGAAAATAGTTGCACATAAAATCTGCATCTGCAAGATTATGTGTGCCAAATGATGTACACAAAGAATATAAAACATGAAAGGCAAATTTAAACTGAAGGACCGTACATGCCCTCACTAACCAGGTAAGAGGTCATTGCTTTGATTATGGTGTGGCTGCCTTTTTTTATTTTTGTATCCCTCGCATACAGAGAAAAGTTTGTGTTTCGGGCCAGAGTTGCAAGAAAATTGGCTCCCATGGCTGTGAACCGTGTGAGACCAGAGACTTCTGAAGCTTCTCTGTTGTCGGATGATGTTGTGCTGAAATGAGCTGGAACATTGGACTACTACTGTTTGTGTGTGTGTGTGTGTGTGTGTGTGTGTGTGTGTGTGTGTGTGTGTGTGTGTGTGTGTGTGTGTGTGTGTGTGTGTGGCACGCATTCTGCATCTCTGTCCTGATCCAGGCCTCATCCCTCCTCCTCCCCGCCTTCATTTCATATTCTCATCTTTCAAAGCACTGCTTGTTGTTCTGCACTGCAATATCCATCTTTTGCAGTAAGGCAATCCCTCTGCCGTGCTGGTATCTGACAAGAGAGAGCTGAGCTATAACAGGCGGACACTGTCCTGAGTTGAGCATGTCACTTTGTTCTGAAAACAGCCATTTGGCTGCAAACTAATAATTCATTTTTAGTTAAAGAGAGAGTGTTTTAAGTTCGTTCATCGGCAAATAGACACCAGGCCAATGGCGCCATGTTTAACCTCATTAATAATAATGTTTATGCGGAGCGGGGCAGCGGAACTGGACATTATCTTTCTTATTCAAAGCCAAGAAGCCTTAATGTGTGAGTAATTATATGAGAGTATTTCTATTTAATCAGGTGTCTCCAAGCAAAGCTGGCCTACATCAGTAGCAACACAATCCAGTAGTTCTTTGTATTATCTTTAGTTTTAAAATACAGCTCAGTCTTAATACATAGCTTTTGTGTCACAATTTGCTTCAGCAGAAGCTTTTTCATGGGGCCATGATTATTAATATTCGGGAATATGAAGTCCTATCTTTGAGTGCACAAAACAACCCAGATGGAGGAAAGAATCATCACCAGATCGAGTTGCTCTGCTGACAGTGACCGATGATGAGGATTCATACAATGAAGGCAACGCGTTTGATATTGCTGCGCATGTTTAGATACTCTACATAATTAATGTGGCACTTCAGTGATCTCAGGGACTGGCATAGAACTAGGGCTGCAACAACGAATCGATAAAATCGATAAAAATCGATTATCAAAAGTGCTGGCAACGAATTTCATTATCGATTCGTTGTGTCGCGCGATTATTACGCCGGGCAATTAGTCGCGGAGAAGAAAAAAAAGAGCAGAGCAGAGCAACTGGCCGGCCAGCGTTTCTGAGATTGGAGTGAGACACGAGAAAAGCTGAGGTTGTGATGTTCTCAAAAATAGAAGATCTTTGACAAGTCGAGTCTTGGCCAATCGGCGTCTTCATGTTCCTCAAACTTGTTTTTAATGGAAGCTAGTCAGCTTGCTATCGCGTTAGCTAACGTGTTTGGGTTGTGTATTGTCGTTAAAGTTACGTTATGTTCCGTTACAGTTCAGTCTTGCTTGTAAAAAAACGTAACGTGATAAAACATGCCGTCACCCCCCGGTCTGGTTCAGTTCACGCTGTCACTCGTTAACGTTAAACCGGCACACCGGCGGATCTGGCTGCAGGTTGTTGTTTTTTTTTTACTCAAAGTAGAATGAAGCAAATCACGTAGTTGGGCTTAGCCAACAACGTGACGTCGTGGTCATAAGAGACCCAGAATGAAAGAGTTTAAGGAAGAGGACGCTCTATATGGAGCAGTACAGCTTCCCTCTGTCCCAGTATTTCATACATATTGATAAAGCAGGGTATGTAAATGCAGCCTCTGGAGGGATCAATTACAGTAAAAAGGGCTCACATTTGGCAGATGTAAAGCATACATGTGTATGTTTTTAGTGTTAGTCCATTTTGTTGTTTTAATTAACAGCTCAGGGATGTTCAAGGAGCAACCTGTTTGTGCACTTTCTGAAGATGTTTTGCACTGTCACTTCTGTTTTTGAATAAAGGGTTGGAAATGAACGCTTTTTTGATAAAAACATTTTTTTATCCGATTAATCGAAAAAATAATCAACCGATTAATCGATTATTAAAATAATCGTTAGTTGCAGCCCTACATAGAACATCATTTTCATTACAGCCATCTCACCCATGTTTATTAAGCCAATGACTTGGGTGATTATGGACCTTTGGCTGCATGCTGCTGAGCCGTGCACATTATGAACTATTAAAGTAAAGCTGTCCCTTCAGTACAGGTATCTCGTGGAGCTTGTCATGCCAACATACTAAGAAGCATACCTCATCATTTCATGCATTAGAAATCGCAGGAGGACGTTATTACTGTAACACAATGTATTATTCAGCCTCAGACACATACATATCGCTTATCAAGGAGGGCTCACCATGAGGTTCCCCGTCGACATAAAAATATAAGGGAACGGAACAAGTAATCTTCATCATCATTAGCGCTGCTTTCCTTTTGATCAGAGGAAATCTTCATGACTCATATTTAACTTTATTTATTAAGACAAAAAGATGCATGATATGTCTTTGTGATGTAACTTCATTCATACTAGATGAGGAAAAGCTGGCTGTAGAGTTTAACCCAGAGGCAATGCATGCAACCCAGAAAAGTGATCCCTATATGTAAATATTAAATCTGAGAAAATTGAATTGCTCCGTGACACATGCCATGAAGGTTCCTGCTCTCTGTGTTGATGCTAATTGGGGTGCTACTTTGGTATTCATCTACATAGATGGAGATTCTTGCACATACCCGTTCCATAATATTTCTACCGTTGCTGCAATTAAATGGGAAATAGCCGGCCTTGGGCCGCCAGGGCACGCCGCTATGGGGAAATATGCTTGCCTTCTGAGGGGGCCTTCTCTGAGTCGCCGAGTTGAATCTTCCGGGTGTACACCACCCGTTGAGAAGTGTAACATCCTATACGGTTCATTATAAAATAGTGGCACATGAGATCCCTGGGAGTATTCAGTTTGTATCAAGTAAGACAAGTTTGAGTTACCGACATCCTGCGGTGTGACATCGCAATGTTGGTGCTGTAATGATATATATATGGTGCTGTAATGATATATATATATATATATATATATATATATATATATATATATATATATCGCGCAGCCCCACTGTCTTCGTATAAAGCTGTTACCACTTCTGTTTTACTGGTGGTATGACAGCAAACTTTCACAGACACGCAAAACGTGCCTCAAAACTGTACGCAGCAAACATTTCTTACAGCATGGACACATACCCTGGTTCTTGGCATGCTGAATTGGCAGGGAAAGGAATGGACACCAGGGGACGCAAATGCCAAGTTTGCACAGATCCAATGCAAATTGTGTGGTGTTTTCAGTAGTACTGCAGACATTACACTGTCTGTTCCTTGTCTTGTAAAGCAGTTACTGTAGAGCGAGTCTCTTAACTGTTTGTTGTATCTCCATACGCTTGCTGGCTCCGCTGCCAGTCAAACACATGCAGCAGCTTGAACCCTTCAGAGGCTTGTCGGTTAAAGGGACGTCTCAAAATGTATCCTTGGAGTATATTGTTATATTTTCAGATCGCAAAACGGGCTGTATAGGGTTCTTTGTAAATCTTCACCGTATGTTTGTGGCGTCCAACGCACATCTTTGACGTATTGATAGTTGGACTGTCCTCCACTGTAGGCACTTAATGGACACAACATCTGTGATCGTTTTAAGGTTTTTGTGTGCGTGAGTGTGTATTTGCAAGTTGTGTGATAAATGCCCCTTCTAAGGACAGCAAATCACTCCTTCCCTCCCTTTGGTCTCGCTGTCGTTCTGTTCTCGTCTCTGGTGTTGTGCTAGTAGCCCTCTCAGCACTCAATCAATTCAGTGTGTGTGTCTTTACCAGCTCGCTCTGGGTTTTCATTCATTTTTGTCGTACCCAGCTTTTTGGTCATATCTACCTCGTGGTTGCTACTGTGCATACTGACACATTCAACACATTCTAGCCATCACACATGCAAGGACACACACGCATATACATATAATGCACTCAGTCATGAATGCACATTGATGGAGGCATATATGTTTTCATTAAAATAACATGAGTATGAAAGGGCCGTAATCAACACCATCATAACAGAGGCCCACTGAGGCAGAACAGCAGATTGTGTGTTATATCAACGATACATTTGCTCATGAAAATAACATTTCCAGGACACTTTCTCTTTAACGATAGCAATTTGCTACTTGCGTCATTAAAAACAAAATACAGTAATAGTTAAGTATTATCAAAGGATGAAATTGTCCAATTTTGTATCTTAGAATTTGATCCCCAAAAGTTCTCACAACACGGTTGTCTTTTCCCACCAATTTGGTTTCTTATCATACTTTTTTAACTTAGTTATTTCAGATGCACAGAAACACATTGTGGCAAAAGAAAAATGTTTGGGGTTTAGTTCAGTTCTAGGCTATCTCTTTTGCGGCGTTAAAGTGTTTTCTTCCATTTTATATACATATAATTCAGGCACAAAAGCAAAGTTAACAAAAAGTGACTTTCAATAAAAATCTCCAAAGTAAATGATATTTACATTTATTTTGCGGTCTCTGCTCTTAAAATATGATAGCGTGACTGCTACCTAATGGATTTTTCATTTCTGATTAAAGTTATAGCATTTGGTTTTCTGTGGAACATGACTCACTAAGTGGATGTCTTTGAAATGTGTATCTGCGCACCTAACCATGAATAAAAAAAACTCTTTTAACTAAGTACTTCAGTCATATTGGGTGAATTTCAAATAAGCTCAAAAGATTGAACATTCCTTTGCCGTATTTAATTATTTATTTTACTGTCAAGCCATTCTGACAGTTGTTCCCATATGATTTGTACGTAGCAACAGTCTGCTGGAAGAAGCCACAAATGATGCACTTCAGTGTGAAACTATTGGCAGACCATTTCTGAACTGAAGTTTGACATTTGTGCTTAAGTTATGGCTGTTTCGTGTATTTATCATGTAGCATTTTACATAGTGCTTTCCAAATAGGCCCATATCGGTTTGCTTATATCCTTAGCCGTTGTCGGAACAACGTATGTTGCAATATAGTTCTAGCAATAAATAACATCACCATTACTGCAGCTGATACTCCCATTATAGTTATTCTTCTTCATTGAAATATATGTTTGGATAAAAGCCAGTTATCATGAGTACACAGGAAGATAGATAGATAGATAGATAGATAGATAGATAGATAGATAGATAGATACTTTATTCATCCCCAAGGGGAACTTTGTTTGCAGCAGCAGTAAGCAAAGTTACATAGTAAACATTAAAATATTAAGTATGAAAAATACTCAATATATATATATATATATATATATATATATATATATATATATATATATATATATATATATATATATATATATATATAACAATAAAATAGCTAAATGAAATAAGAAAGTAAAAATGCAAAGTATAAACAGTGTATATAAAGTATATACAGACTAACTAAACGACAAAAGTGGTGCGAGGGTTATTGATATTGATTCAATTGAAGGAGGGTCTGGCCAGAGGTGATTTATTATTAAGTCTTATTGCAGTTGGCAGGAATGTTCTCCTGTATCTTGTTGCGTTATCCATCCACAGTGCACACTGGGACCATGTAGTTATCGCAGTGTTACGCAAAGGTCTTTAAAAATCGTACGGTTGCTGCATTCTTAATCACCCATAGACCAACGTGTATTAATTATGAATCTCCTAAACAATTTATAATGCAAGTAAAAACATTAGTAGGAATGGGAAACATTGTGCTTCACCGGGTTCAAGAGATCACTCTGGAGTTTTCACTTGCCTCAAAATGTTGAAAGAGGATTCTGTTTTTAATTAAAAGGTGATGATCTTGAAGTTATTAAGACCGCTTCAAACAGTTTGGCTATGTAGTGTTTAGAGTGAACTGGAATGACCTACGCACAGGGGGAAATCTACTCAACAATTGTCGGGCTGACACTCGATAAAACTCAAGTTGTTTCTACTGCTGTTTTAAGAGTTTTCTTGAAATACGGCAAATGAGTTTTGACAACAAAAAAAAGTTTCATAATAAGATACATTTTGGAAGATTTTAGTACACTTATACAGTAAAGAACCTCCAGCTTTTACTTTGTTTCTTTCTTCTGTATTTGACTCATATTGACTACTATTGAATCTGGTATTCTGGCATCTCCTCCCAGGACACCATTCCTCTTGACACTCCTCTATTGTTGGATCAGGTTGTGGGGGTTGAATCCAGATGTGCCGTCCTGCAAGTGTCTCTTCTGCGGGCTGACACTGAGTTTCCCACTTGTTACTTCCAGGTAGCAGTAAAAACCCAGTGGAACTTCTTTTCACAGCGTTAGTTCAGCCTCTCATTCGCTGAGGTCAAGTTTATAAAATATCTTCCTATGACACCAGCTCGTCCTTAGCTTGATGTCAGGTAGCACTGATGAGCCTTGTGTTGATCAGACTGTGAGTGCTCTATGAGAGGCATGGCCTTCCCACCTCTGGCATCATGCTTGTGCTAGTGTTCCTCAAGGAAATTGTGCACATTAGTGGTGACGATAAAGATGATTGATGGTAATTGATGATTACTATTGTTTTTTTTTGTGTTATTGATTTAATAATAATACTTTCTTAGAAATATTTGCTTTGCTTTTTTTTTGTTCCATGTTTGCGACCCAGGAGTGTTTCTGTGGTAGCGTGTGAATACATTTACATGACAATGCATATTGTGCTCCACCTTGAGATTATTGGTGAAGAGAAGGGGAGAAGCAGGCAGGTGAGATGGAGAGCAAGGCTGGAAGCGGCATAGTGAATGGATTGAGCTTGATGGAGTAAAAGGGACTGGAGAGCAAAACAAGCAAAACAAAACACGAAATAGATGATCAACAAAGAAAGGTTTCAAGGATTGAGAGCACAAAGATAGTGAGGAGGCAAAGATAACACATTCAGGATGTGCTTTATCTTTTTGGGGTAAGTGTGTTATGTGTGTATGTACGTGCACGTGTTTGTATGCGTGCGTGTGTGTGTTGCTGCAAGGGCACCAGATGCTCAGATGATGAATGGGTTGCTATCACAGCACAGGCAGTGTAGTGACACTGAAGACCTTAGATCACATGGCTGTCACACACACACACACACACACACACACACACACACACACACACACTGACAGTGGTGAAGTAGCGCTGAAGTTGGTACTCATCTTTCATTTTGCAGTCTTTTTTCGATCCTCAATCTTTTTTGTTTTCCCTTCTAACTCTTTAACTTTGGCGTATGATCTCTTGTCTCCTCTTGTGTCATCTTTTGTCCTCTCTTCTTGTCTCCTCCCCTCTCGCGTCGTTTCCTTTAGGCTTCTGCTTTCCACTTGACTTCATTCCTTTCTTCTCTTCTCTATCACATCTGCATTATTTCATTGCTCCACTCTTAGTTCATCCCCTACCTGACACGTACCTTCTCCCTTTCTTTACTCTTTGTTTTTCTGTCACTCTCCTGCATTTCACAACTTATTTGTGCCCTCTTCCTCTTTTCTCCTTGTGTCTTTTTCCGCTCTGCCTTTTCTTTTACCCTCGACGTCTTTTCCCTTCCTTCTTCTCCATTTCTCCTCTCAGCTGGGAACCAGTTTAATTAAAAGAACTGACAATAAGCCTTGCCAGACATAACGCTCACGCGCACACACACATTCTCTCCGTAACACATTCACACAACCTCCTACCATATAGACACATAGTAGAGATTCACATATACACAGATGTACAAAGACACCCCCACACGCATATTTGTGTACCCTAACACATACTCAAAGCCTATGTATCTGGTCAATGGCTGGCACACAGAAAGTGTATTCACACTCGCCTACAAACAAACCACACGTTCTCCCAGTGGGAGGCATAGAGAGAACAAAACCATGTCAAACATTTGAAATGGTTTTTTTTACCAAATCCCAACAAGTCTGTCTGGCCTCGATAGACGAGGAAAAAAGCCCCCAAAAACTATTGAGATTCAACAGGCATTTATAGAAATCAGCATTTCCATGGATTTGATATTCAAAGGGCAGCATGGGTATTCACATTGTGTGTGTGTGTGTGTGTGTGTGTGTGTGTGTGTGTGTGTGTGTGTGTGTGTGTGTGTGTGTGTGTGTGTGTGTGTGTGTGTGGTGTGCAGTGTGCAAAGAGGGAGTTGATCGGTGATGAGGGGAGTAGCAAAGGAATGTGTAGTAACTCGGGAACATTTGAATGGTCACGGATTGTCTCTCTAACCCTCGCCTACTTAGTCAACTCCAATTTTCTATTTGAACTGCAAAAGGAAAAACCACAGAAAAGATGAAGATTTTTGGACAATTTTAATAAAAGTAAGATATGATTTATGTCCCGGTTTCAGCTGCACACCACAATGAAATGAGCTGACAATGGATGCATTTCTTTTAGCGCTTTCAAATGAATGAAACGTGTGTGCTTTTGTTTGATTTTGATATTTGTAATTGAAAATGTGTTGTGAAATGAGTCACTTCCAGTGCATTGGTTCAGTTTTTAATATAATCCGTTGTCATCCACCACAGATGCCAATGAGCAAGCTTGAGAATGCATTCTATGGTCACTATGTCGCTGCAATCAGCAATTCTCACTGTATATTTTTTTTGATAGACTGGAGTGTGAATTTCTTAAGCAAATTAAACCATCCTAAAACCCAAGAGTTTATCTTAAATATACATTTTCACAAAGCTGAAAATAGCGCAGTTTTTTTTAATCACTGTAGCTGCGACATCAACATCATGAACCTGCATTCCCCCTGATGCTACAACTTCCTTCTTTCAGGGTTCTAAATTCAAAATAATTTTTGTATACCCACATATCTCAACATGGCCACGGCTGAATAGTGAACAGTGCTAATGCGCTAACAGGGCTAACAACGGCAACAGTGTTGAAAGAGCTAACGGTGACTACCTGAGGGGAGAGCGGGTGCTGCAATGGACTGTGGATCAGGATGAGCACAGTGCCAAGCAACAGCGGTGGTGATGTGTGTTGCTGTGTGTTGCTTTGTGTGTTTTCACATCTAAAGCCACTTTTCACGACCTCTCATCTCTGTGTGTTTGTGAGGTGATTGGTGTTGGTGATAAATCGCTTCCACCTCTCTCATCTACAAGTACCTCATTAGATTTGTCCTTTAACAAGCCAATCAAACGGCAGACTAATTAATAAATCATATCACCACTGTAACAGCAGGCACAGGTCAATGCTGCATGTTGGGAAAGAGGCATCTGTTTGTTGTTTTAAGAATCAAGTGTTTTTGTGTATGTGTGTGTGTGTGCTTGAAATTGATTTTTTTTTTTTGGGATGTAGGTCGAGACGCACAGTAATTTAAACACACTTAGTCACTTGGTTACACTTAATTAAGCTGGATTCACCTGAAGTTAAAGCGTATAATGGAGTAACCAAAAACAAACTCATTCATGTGGCCCCGGTCAATTGGTGTTCTTGCTGCAAGCTAACTGCTTTTCTCATCATCAGCAACTATTATGATAATACATTACTTTATTCAGTATTTTGTACAGCAAAAATTTCCAAAATGTGATTGTTCCTCCTTTCCTTATCTTAAAAAAGATTGCGAACTATATATGCTTTGGGTTTTCGACGGCTGACTTGACAAAACAAGATATTTAATGGCATTACCTTGGACTGTGCATTTGTCATAGTATTCTCGTGTTTTCTCGACCAAACTATTATTTGAGTAATTGAGAAAACAATCCTCAAGTTAACTGATGATGAAAATGATTGCCAGTTGCAGCCCTAAATGATACTGCAGTAGACAAAGGCATTGATATGAGATGATAATTAGATTGTTGCAGCCAAGTTACCATTCTATGGGTTTATAAAAGACAGATGTATAAAGCTGCGGTGTGGATGCTTTTAAATACATCTAGCCAGGTTGTCTCCACTTCATTGATTTAATGACTACTTTATGTTTAGCTAAATCAATATAGACCAGACAAAAGGTACAGTGTGGAAGTTAAATAATCTTACTTTGGATAATGCAAATCATTTGTTTGTTCCATTTACCATGCATGCTAACGTATTAGCATAGATCATTGAAGATAATTATCCCAGGGATCACCTGGTAGTCTGTCCTCTGAACATGTTGTGTTTCATTGGAATAGTGTGCTAAATGCTTCTAGCTCATTTTAGTGAAATTAGATTAGATATTGCTAGATTCAGTAAATTGTGTGTCTCTTTTGTGTATAACTACATTTGATGAAAACGGCACATTGATGGTTTCTCCTGACCTTTGTTTTAGATCATTTATTTCCGTCCATCTGGCCCCATGTCAGCTTTTAAACCAGCAACTCAGCTCTGACCGCTTTGCTGACACACACACTAGCAACCCATGTAATGTCTGCATCCAGCAATTGAGTTTTCAGCAACGGCATTCATCAATATGTGTCTGAGTGTGTGTGTGTGTGTTTGTCAGTGACGCCCATATCCTTCTAACCTGATGTACTACATACTGTCAGTATGCAAGATACAGTTGAACGCAAAACACTGAAACATCCTTTAAGCTGCACACGAGCACACATAGCAATGTTTGTTTGTTGTCCTCATTATCTACAGAGAAGAGAGGAATGAAAGAAAGAAATATGGAAAGTGGACTGCTGATACACCCACGTAGTTGAGATTGGATGAGGGACGGTCAGTGACGGGCTGTGCATTTTCGATCTCGGCCTTCAGTGCCGTATAGTCCACATCAGGGGCGGGTCAGACCGGCCCACTCAATATGGCACGCTGCCCACTACACGGCGCGTTCATACAGGCTGTTATGTGTGGACAGCAGACGCTCACTCTGCTATAAGGCCGATTTTGTTGCACTACTACGTGCATGGAGGGAGGTCACACGGGGTGTGTGGACCGACCTGCGGAGCTATTTTGACCACTTTAACCACGAAAAAAAGGTGGTTTATTAACGGTTACTTTAATTTTTTTTAAACCATAGGTCTCTTCTCACAAGGGTTACGGTATTGTAGAGTTTAAATGAAGTTAAACAACCATGTGGTTGTGGAGAAAATTAAGGTGCCGTTTTTAAAACATTTTTTGAAAATGAGGCGCTGGGGGCTTGGTGCGCAAACAGCGGACACTCCGTGTAGCAAGCCTCCAACCTCGCCATTGCTGCGTAATTAACGGACAATGCATGTTGTCCAAATCAACAACCAGTCACATTTAGCTATAACAGAACAATCCAACAGAACCGCGGCACTAAAACACTGCACACACACAAGACATTTCCAACAGCTGCTGGCACATTGGCGGCGGGGAGAGGCGGGACCAGCCCCAGTCCAGCAGCAACAACAAGGCTGTGGCTTGTTTATGATTTAAATACGACTGCAGATGTAAACAAAGTAACACAACCAGCATTTCACTCACCATATGCCCATAACCCTCTGTGCGAAAGGCGTCATCAGTAAATCCACCAGCAAGTCCGTTTCTCAAGCTTCAGCCTGAGCTTCAAGGTAGCTTCTAGGTAAAAGCTAGAAGTTTCTAGTAGCTTTGTTGACAGAAGTCACTCATTTCGAAGGCGCTGCACGTCAAAGAATACACCCAGCTTGTCAAACTAAAGATCTGATTTGTTGAAGTCCATGACAATCAACCACAACGTCCACTCTCCGTGTACTTTAATCTGCAAAGGCCTGCTTAAACTGCTTTGCTGACATAGAGACACAAGAGAGTAAAAATTTGATTAGATAAAACTCCCCTTCAAACCAGCTGCAGTGCTGCAAGCTGAAGGCTGAAGGCAGAGCAAACGAGGGAGACAGGAGCAGTGCAATGAGAAAATAAGCTGTTAGGGAAACATTATTATAATACATGTATTGTATTTGTGAAAAACAGTTAAATTATAAAATAGCTATAACTTTGTGATTCTGTTTAGGCCAACACAGCTTAGCAGGCCCTGACAGCCTACCATTGGGGACAGTGAATACTGTGAGTTAAATGTTGCATTTTGTAGAACAGCCTTTAGTTTCATACATTACTCTTCTTGAGAGAAATATGTCTGTTTGCAATGCTTACACTACTTCTGTGTTTGTTTTGGGGATCCTTTTGAAATGAACTGTTATTGTTATTGGAACCTGTCCCTGGAATTTAATGAAAAGCTGCAATATTATTATGACATTAGACAGATGTAGTTGGAGGAAGCCATTTTAAATTAAACACATTTCCTAGAAGAGCTGAGCGATGCTTTTTGGACACTGTGTGGAAGGAAACGATGGCGGAAAGAAAGACGAATGAATGAAAGAGAGACCTGGATACCTTCGAGTCACATGCAGCAAATCTCACTTTCAATAATTTCTTTATCTCCCAGCACTTTCTCTTTCTTTCTCTCTCTCTTCCATCCCCTCTTTGTCAGCCAGTCTCCGCTCCTTCCATTATACTGTGCAGGGCCCAGGGGTTGATATATGAGTGCCCCATAGAGGGACTTGGACATGAGTGACTGCTGGACATACATCACACACATCACTCACACATACACTCTTTGGTCAAAGCCATGAAAGGGAGCTTTGAGTAGGGCTGCTGGGCTGACAACACACAACTCAATTAGAAGTCAGAAAGAAATGCAAGTAGAGTGAATGATGCCAACGGAGATAGAGGGAGGGAAGGAGGGGAGATAAAGAGATAAGCTTGAAGGGTAAGGTGGGATGGAGAGTGCTTCCTGCAAACAATTTAGCATGCCGTGTGTTGAGTGATAGGCTTTGTGCGAACAGTCTGTTATATTAGTTTGAGCTGCGTGGTCTCCATGGTGATTGTGGCATGCAAGGGACAGCAATTGAGCAACACATCTTTGCATTGACTTCATATACAAATCTGCCTTTGTGGCCAGTATGCGCACACAACAACCTGGAGTCTATATGCTAGTGTTAATATATGGGCATCCTGTTTATTCATCTTGTTAAACAATAAAAAATAAGTAAAAAAATGGTCTTTTAGTGTTTTTTTTTCTTCTTGAAACTCTTTAGAGGAGGCTAGAATGAAGTATGAGGACAACTAGAGGAGTAAAAGGACATGAAGACCGTGAAACAAAGCAGCAATGATGAAAACTGATGCCGATAAAAGAACTGAGGGGAACATGTCATGGCATGTTGGGCAAAATTCCAGAAAAAGTTTTGGTGACTTATAATTTGCAGGGTAATTTTTTCCGACACAGGCAAGATTAGGGTTATTATGGCTTTATCTGATCGTGACAGAGAGGATCATGAGGTCAAATTTAAATGATACATACATTATGTTAACCTCTACGACACCAGCCCGCTAAGTTTCTCCATTTAACTGACGGTGTTAAAGTACAAGTGTGTGTGTGTGTGTGTGTGTGTGTGCGCGTGCGCGTGCGTGGCAATAATGGAGGAGGCCAACTCACTGAGCACGGTCATAAAGCCTGTGTGCTGATTCTGTCATTGGGAAAGATTTACTCACACATATACGCTCAAGCATGTGACGCACTTACAGCAGGCGTCCATCACGCCTCTCACAGCATGCCTGCCCTTGGAAAATGTCTTTTCTCCCCAGTCTCTATGTGATTCCTCCCTGTATTTCCCTCTCTTAAGTGTCACTATCTCACACGCACACAAACTCACGCAGGCATCTATACCATTGTTTTACCCCCTCCAAGAACTAACACAGTAGGGGATAGAGAGTTATTTTTTCCTCCTTTTTTCAAAGCCACTGCACTTATCTTCTCCACTGTAACAACCCCCACACGCATTCCTCCGTGTTACTTCTGTTCTCGCTCTCACTTTCTGCCCATCATCATGTTACTGGGTCTGTAACTGAAGTATGACATCCCCTGTTGGAACCACATCACAAGCTGTATTCCCACAGTGATTTAGTAGAGTGAAGACTTCTTCTTTGTAATAGCTTTCAATACAACAGTTGACTTTGTGTGACAGTGAAGCGATGGGTTGACATGTTTTGTGGTTGAAAAAAAGGTTGCATGACTCAGTTACACAGGCCTGTGTTTCGAGGATTTTTCAAGGAACCTTGCAAGCACGTTACATGTGTAACGGCCCGATAACCCAAAAGCACGACTCAGGAAGACAGAGGTAAAGAATATAATTCCTTTACTCAACAGGTAACTACAGGTAACACACCGGGAACGCTGGCGAGCTAGGTTCAAAAACACAAGACAATCTGGCAGGGGACAAGTGCAAGTGAGGGGACCTACGTAGTAAAGACTAATGAGGGAATGTGCTACAGGTGAGACAGGGATGGGCCAGGTGCAAGGAATGAGGGCTGACGAGGAGGGAGTGACTGATGAAGGGGGCGTGAAGCAGGATCTGAAATGACAGGACAGTTAGTAAACAGACAGGCAGACAGGATGAAAATAACTAATAGAGAAAAGTGTGGCGCTGAACCGTGACAACATGTCTAAAATAAAGTAATAGATAGTGGCACTGATCAACCTTCACAAGGTGAATTTCTTTCAGGTAAATTATGTATTTCCGAAATCATTATTTTAGTTCCTTTCAAGCCATTCCTCGTTTGGAACATAATATGATTTTGAGTGTTCGCCGTCGCCTATGGCATCTCATATAATGCACCATTATGTCAATCAGTGATAATTGACTCCCGCAGTGATAATGAAGTTATAATTTCATATTCCTATTTGCTATAATTGGGACTAATCATGTGCTCACGACAACTTCCGATGGTTATGAATCATGCATTGATTTGTTTTTATTGTAAATAAACGTACGTATTTGATGAGCAATACCCAGATTATTGTTGTATGAAATAATCTTTAGCTTTATGTTGTGTATTCTGATGTGGTACCATCTCCACACCACGCTAGGAAACGGCAGACTCACTCATCAGCCTCTGTTGTCAGTTTGAAAGAGTTGCAAAAAGCAGGCTACAAGGCCAGCAAACTATCTTTCCACGATGTGTTCTATCTTTTTCTTCAGGAGGAGGAAATACTCCAGCTCGAGTCTGTTTTTGTTGTTGGCGGTGTCTAACAGTGGCAGCTTTTTGATTGACAGATACTGACTCAGCAGGAGGCAGCATGCCAGAGAGAAGGAAATGGGAGGAGGCTGAGAAAAAGAAGTCAGTGATATTGGAAGTTCAAGAATGGGGTTGAAACTGAATTCAAGGGGAGAGCGACAAATAAACATGATGACAGAGCGATACAGAAAGCGAGAGGAGAGAGAGAGAGAAACCGCTATTCCCAGGGAGGTCATACATCTACAGGCAGCACTTAACAGTATTGTAATTCTGCGTATCGTACTCAAAAAGGCCCACATAATGACAAGCAGACTGTGCCAATACTTTTCAGAGTCACGTCACACTGCATGTGCACATGAACATGTGGATTTGTGGATACTGAGCCAATACAAGCCTCCCATTGTATTGTTACAAGCCTCTGTGGGATGAAGGTATGCATCAGAGCTGTATGCAAGTTTGCAACCAGAGACTCTGGGTGACTGCAGGTATTTGTACTGCAATTCAGCACTGACCCTCAAAAAAGCTCATGAACGATTTTTGTTCTGCAGCTATGTCACATTGTTAACACGTGTAAAAAAAATCCTCACAATATTAGAAGAGCAGATATTGTTTCAGCTCGACGGAAAAAACTCCTTGTCGCCCAGCACTGTATAGATGTCGAAGCTGTCCAGGGTACTGAAATACTGCTGTGATCCAGCACTGAACCATTGCGATTTCATGCACTGTTTAAACAAGTGTCACGAATGAATACTCCCCAAAGCAATCAAAAAGACCACAATTTTAGTTTTTTTTTTTTTTAATGAAGACATAGTGTAACCATATTATATGCTTATTTTAATCATTCTGAACCGACTCTCAGGACCACCTTAACACTCTTATTTTATTTTTGTACTGGTGTAAACGGTTATCGAACGTAATTATAGAAAGAGAAGATATACAGACAGAAAATGTTACTATGAATGTTCAACAGTAGAAATGTCATGGTGTTTCTTGATGAATAGGCATAAAGCGTGTGGGGAATCCACTGAGTGTGAGCTACAAACGAACAAGAGAGAAGCACGATGAATGTCATACCTCCTAAACTAGAATTCAAAGCCACAGCCCATCCAGGTACTGTAGTTACTGACTCTAGCCATCAGTCTCACTTTGTTTCTGCTAGCATTACTATTATTCCTTAATATTTGACAGGCAAGTGACAGCAAACACTTTAACATAGACTGAATCAACTCCAATTGTAGGGCTGTACATGCAGTGATTATTATATGAGTTAGTGGGAAACTCCTTTATAATGAAACTCAAATTGAGTCTAAAAACACAGCTATATTGTCCATCTATTGTGTTATTTGCTAAAGGTTTCCTTCCGATAATAGTCATAAGTCTCTGCCTGTCAATATGCATCCACTTCTGCTGTTGGAAAGTCGCAAAAAATGCCATTGATTTTCAATCAATTTTGAGCAACCAAGCGGTTTAAAAACCCATTCATCCTCCAACTACCCGCAAAGTCAAATACCGTTCATAGCAGCATGTGACTGGAAAATACAATGTGATGACAACTGGTCCATAGTGAGGAAACTTTCCTACCAGTTTGGGACCAATGTGGGCAGTGAACCTGCCAATCAAACAACAACACCAGGATCTCTATTTTTCCTTAGCTTTCCATTCTCCAATCTTCACTGTGTCTCTCTCATATGGCCTTGATGGTTTTCTCTCTCCATTTCCATCATCCTCTAATTAGTCTTGTGGGTCCTGAGAATACGAAAGACATCATTGGATGGAGTTAAATCTAGACAGAGACAAATGAGAACAACTTGGAGCCTCTATAAATAGAGAAAGTAGTATAAATCAACCCCTTTAGCACCAACACAGTCTTTCAACAAACACCAACATCAGATGAACAGGAGATCAACACACTGATGAAGGAGGTTGCACTCTTCAGAAAGACCACACTGGGGCAAGTATGTTGAAACAGCTGGAAACAACCCATGTTTTAGTATGGTGACAAAGCATGAAACCAGGTCGGAGGGCCGTTGGATGGCAGTACTTTGCATTAATCTGAAAAAGTAAAGAAGATCAACGTTCCAATCCTGCCTCTGACCAACAGTCAGCTTGGTTTCCTTAAAACATGAACATAATCTTTATCTGGCCTTAACTAGTGCCAAGAATGCAATGGTCACCAAAAGTAGTGATGGGGATAAATACCAAACACTGTTTTTACTGTTTGTATATAATTATTCATACACTGAAAAAAGCAAGCTCTTAAAAACCTTTTAAAAACCAATCTGCTCTAAAATTGCATACCCAAACTAAAAAGGGTGTATCTCTGCAACCACTAGGGCTATTTGAATAATTTGAGTGTTATAATAAAAGTCTACACATGTTAGATTATTGGTTCAGAAGTGTAAATATCAGTCTATATGTTACTGGTTAAGAGTAAATGAAGATAACACACAGCAACAATTAAAAGGTTTCAGGTCTGCCTAGAAAAAAAGTACTTTCAGGATGATTATTTCCAGATGCAGCTTTAAGGTCTATCTTAACCTCTCCCAAATCATAGCACAATATGTGAACATTCTCTCTGCAAAGGTTTACTTTGACTAAGTGAAGCAGAACAAAGTTAGAGAGGTTTTTAGTTCAGAAAAATTAGGCAAGGTCTCATTGGGGCCCATTTGAATGCTATTTGAATTTTCTCAGGTACCAAACCATACATTTCACTTGTATATTACTTATGATCCAAATTCAGCAGTTTTGGGCTTTTATTTTTTTAAATTCATAAAACAACCTTTTTTTAAAAAATAAGACAAAAGCAATAAAATGAAGGAAATATTAATTAAAAGGAGTTAAATTATCTGCCAACAGAACATTTGAAATATTTTTAAAAATCGGGAAAACATCTTGTTTCAAAGAACCCACATATATCTTAGAACCAGTCCAAATACACTAAAACTGCAAATACATAATGCAAGAATGTATGTAAGATTTATTGTCCTAATATGTTGGAAAATGTGCTTGGATTTAGGAAATGCTAATGCCTTCATCATGAAATACGGCTTTATGTTAAGGAATTATATCTTGAAACCAGTAGCATAAAAACTGCCCTTATCTTGTCAGATAGAATAAACAAAGTTCAGTTTTTGCGCATACTGTTGTCAATTTTTTTAAATTTCATATCTTTTTGGAAATGAAATAGTTTTGGGATACGTTTACTGTAGTCTTGGACGAGTATTGTTTACTTTAAAAAGCTGGGGCTTCACTGTTGTATGGGTTTTCCTTTTGAAGGTCACTTCGGCACAAAGGCCACCAAACTCAAAACACAATCGCTCAGGCGACCTTTCGTCAATCAACTCACACTTTTTTTGGACTACTTTTCTTTTTTTGGTTGCTGTCCGTCTCTCCAATGCTGATATCCATTTGTCCTCTCTGTCTGTCTGTTTTAGGTTTTTTATATGGCGACAGCTGTTGTGCTTTTGGCATAGACATTTGAGGGAGAGAGGGAGGGAGGGGGAGGGAGAGAGTGCAAGAGTTATCCTTTTAAGTCTTCTCTTTTTACACTAGGCCTGCAGCAGAACCTCGTAAATCGGTTTGAATAGTGAATGCCTCACTGCACAGGCCCTGCTTGTGTGTGTGTGTGTGTGTGTGTGTGTGTGTGTGTGTGTGTGTGTGTGTGTGTGTGTGTGTGTGTGTGTGTGTGTGTGTGTGTGTGTGTGTTCAAGTGTGTACGCATTCTTTGTTTGTGTGTTTTCTGGTGCATGTAGCTGCAGTGTGATTTTTGTCCGTCTATACGTGTGTTTGCTTGTTGCTTGTGGGGATTTTATTTTTGTACGCGTGTGTTCAAGCTTCCCGTAGTGTGTGTGTGTGTGTGTGTGTGTGTGTGTGTGTGTGTGTGTGAGATCCATCCACTGGCTGAACACCTGAGTGCCCACAGTGACAGAGAGGGATGGCAGGCTGTCCAAACCAACAACTTACAGCCAACACAGCGCTCCCAATTCAGTTGGCTTAGTGGTTTATCACACTGGGACGCACACACACACACACACACACACACACACACACACACACACACACACACACACACACACACACACACACACACACACACACACACACACACAAATATACATGGGTGGGAACACAAACACTTTGTTTCATGTTTAGGTATTTGACATGAAATCCCTTGTTGAGCCTTTCGTCACACATATGCACACCTGCCCCGAACAGTGTTGTTTTTATTTGTGTATCTTAACATTTATTTAACCAAGAGAACTGACTGGCTCTCCACAGAATAATGTAAAACATATTTTAAAATAGAATTTCCCAATATATGATGAAACATGTCCACGATATCTCTCTCAAACAAAAGGAAATAGGTTGAATTAGTAATTAGAAAGGCAAACATGGTCATGAAAGTCAACGATGACTTATTATGCTGTGCTGATTTGTCAGTTTTGTTAGTCCTGTGAATGGTTAGTCACAAGGTCATCACGTTAGTCCTGAGTCAGTCAAGTTAACTTCACGTTATGCGCTTTTCCAAACGCAGACTAAGTGTTTTTTCTGCATGAACCTTGTTTCCTTTGAGGTTATCTTTTTTAAAGACACTATGCTGGTAACAAGCTTATGTTCTTGGCACATCCAAAACTGATGCTAGAAAATCATAGTTTGAAGCGTAGCTGATCAAGCATCGGTAACGTGCTGTGCCTGGATGAGTCTGCACTAGCCTCTCCCTTAGCTGAAAATAGAGGTTCTAAATTGCGCTGGCGTAGTCCTGGATCTTTAGGTGATATTTAAACCCAATAACATCCCAGTCAATACTGTGCAATGGAGAAAAAAAGACCTGTGATTTATTAAGCCACTTAATGTTTTGCCACACTATTTCCAAGTTAAAAAGGAAATCATTGCATAGTAGCAAACATCCAGCACTCATTACTGAAAAAAAGAAGCTACTTTTTTATATCCAGCACTAAGATGCAGTAATTTGTCACGGAATGTATTACGTTACTGCTCCAATATCTGTAATGAATCCTAGCCTATCAATCGCACATGTTGAAGTGGTGTCACATAATGCTCTTGGTGAATAAAACAATTTCAAACATTTTCATAACTTGCTGAAAGAATTTCAGAAACGCAAGTGGATATCAATGCAACATTTTGGTTTCTCCACCTTGAATCGACAGATATCATGTTCACTCTTAAAGAAAGAAAACCCACAGTGGTTGATCTTCACCACTCAACTCTGCATGGTTAATGCTCTCCCCCAAAGCCCGACTTAAAGAGGCCGATGGAAAGAGAGTAACAGAGAGAGAATGTCAAAGCCCTCAGAAGTGGAGCGATTTTGAAGTGCCGGTATTGATTGAGTATAAGCAGATGAGAGGAGAGCTGGGCCGTGTGGTGCCGACACGCTGACAGATACATCGGGTCGGCCCCAGCGCTTCACGTTCAGCAGCAGCACCAATTGGCCATGCGCGCATACTGATTGCACTTTGATACGCATTTCAGCTGTGTGAAGCGAGACCTTCAGCAGTCTGACTTTGTGACTACAAGTCCATCAGTCCATTTTTTGATTCGTAATCCAGCGGAGCGTCCACGTCAAATCCATCCATATCCACCAATTTCTGCCAATTTATCTTGCTTTAACATACATGATTAGACAGCACCTGTGTGTGTCTACTCCAACTCTGCTCACCTTCTTTTTGCAATGTCCACCAAGCCGAATCTGACATTAATCCAGTTGCATAATGAGAGAGGATGGTATCGTGCATCAGTGTCCGACTTTTCTGAAACGTCTCATGGATGAGAAGCTTAAGTTCACATCAAATAAGGGAATGCCCATGGGACTACAATCACAGCAGGCGACTGAAACACTATTCATAATGAGGTTTTACATTGCCGTCATTATAGGGATATCCTTAGTCATATGGCTCCCAGCCTGAACCAAACCATGTTTTTTTTAATTCACTGCAAGGAATGCCTGTGACTTGACATATGAGGGCAAATGTATGATTAGTTTCTCATAATGCATTTTCAATTTCATGTGAAATTGAGCTGCTTGAAAGATGAAAAACACTTTCAAGTAATGTATCCTGTCCTCTCATCTCCTGTTATTAGCTCTTATCGGAGTAATGTTTTCATGTTGTGCTTCTCCTTTTGAGGCGTTGCTGGGGTGTATAGGTCACGGTCATATAGATTCCTCTCTTCTTCATTTTCTCTCATTTGTCCCTAACGTCTTATCGCTGCTCTTCTTTGTTTCCTCTCATCTTCTTCATGTCCTCTCATCTTCTTACCATCTGATCCTCAAAGTGAAGAGCTCAGCTTCAGTCTGGTGTCATGCAGGGGTACCCGTGTGTGAGTGTGTTGTAGTGTCTGCTCGTGCAGGTTTGTCATATGTGTTTAACCACATCGAGTTGTTTTTATGTCATAGTGCTCATGTGTTACCCTAATGGTCACCATGACAATCCATGTAGTGGAAGGTAAACCCGTATACATTCACAAATGTCGTGGTTTCAGTGGCTTTTTTGTGCTTTAATGTGCTACCTTCCATTTTGCCGAGTTGCACATAGTCAGGCAAAACTGTGATAAAACTGTAAGTTCTTGATATTTTTTCCCTATGTTTTTCATCTTATGATGTAGAAGTCACAGTTTGCTGACGTGTACCACCATATCGGCAAAAATGAAAAATCAGGCCATTCATGTACCTAATATAAAGTCTCATTTAAAGTACGGTTCTCCTGAGATCATTGTTTGATCATAGTTGACGGCATGCTGTAATGGTAACCACGGTGATGCGGCTCTAATAGCGGCTGCTTTTATGGCTGTCAAGACATTATGATGTTGATAAAGTTAGGTCATGCTGTGCAGGGCCTCCAGGCTGTGGTGCACCATGGGATTGATTAATGACTCTGTTGTAAGAAATGCATTGGAAGAGTGAGGGAAGGAGGGATGGGTGGGGGACAGAGGAAGGGAAGGAGGAAAAGACGGGGAACAAAATGGATCGGTTAAGAACACAAAGTAGAAAAGAAGAATTAAATGAGGCAAGTGAGGAAAGCCGGAGAAGAAAGAATGTGGAGATGGAGAGTAGTATGAAGTTGAGATAAGAGACATTGATGGATGTGTAATGGGTGAGGAGGAGAGCGAGAGCAATGACATATGCTTTCAATGTAAATTAAGGGGGAAGGCAATGACTTAAAAGAAAGAGAGAATTAATAATGGCAAATAAAGATGGAAGGAAAGATGAATAAAGGTCCAGGAAGAAAGCAAGGAAAGAGCCAAAGGGAAGGAATGAGATGGAAGGAAAGGGTGACAAAAGTATGATGAATACGATACACGTTAATTGGAGAACTATGGGGGAGGAGACAATACTACTTTGTCAAGATGCTGAGTTAGATTGATAAGCATGAACAGCTGTGAGTGAAATGAGACACACAAAACCAAAGCCTACACAACACCATGGATGAGTCAGTGACAGAGCATGAGAGGATGCAAATCACTGAGTAATTGAGTAATTGAAAAAAGTGACCACACATAATCTTCAAGTGAAACCAAATTATGTATTTCAAATCCAATTGTGGATGATTATTAATATATATATCATTGTGCACTAAAACACCACTAAGTACAGTGTGCAAACCTACCTGTCAATAAAGAAAATTATGAATCAGCAGAAAAATAAGAACAAAACAAGTAATGGCTTATTGGTTCTTTAGCTGATTAATATTCTTGCCCTTGAGAAACATCCATGCAAAAAACAGACACACACACACACACACACACACACACACACACACACACACACACACACACGAATACACACGAATACACACGAATATGTAAACCTATTGATTCCCACTCATGATACATACAGGAAAAAGATATTAGCATTCCAGGGCACCAAAGAATACAACCCCCCCCCCCCCCTCCCCCCCCCCCCCCACACACACACACACACACGCACGCATGCTGCTATTGATTCAGTGTGAACGCTTAATACTGAGATGCAATTATCACCAGCCCATTGCTCTATTCCACAGCAACGCTATTGATTCGTAGGCATTGTATCTGCACAGACAGAACAGGTGCACCCAAAAAGTGCAACAGATGAACCAGCTGAGGACGTAGCAGGAGAATGTCTTCACTGTGAAAAGGGAAATCAACATCAATCCTTTTGCCCACTTAACAAACATTGAGCCCTCTCCAGTTGGCAATAACAATATGTGTCTCATATCCAGCTTGTGTGTACATATCTAGTAATTGGATTGCAAATATTAAATGCATATTTGGTATGCACATTAAAAGCAGCTCCATCTTTCATTTGCCAAAAAGGAGGATTGGCATATATATCCTTTCATCATCTCTTTTCAATCTGATATTAAATGCCATTTTCTTGTCCTCCATTTTTTTACCAAATATCTATCACTCTTCATAGTGGATGCGGCCAAACATATTTATGTGTATCTGCAGAGATGTTCTGGTTGATTGAGTCTTCATTGCATTGTGGGTGCATCTCCACCTGAATTTGATGTGTTTTGGCTCCGCTTTATCAACGTTCAGTCACCCAGTATCTCTACTAATTCAGGTGGAAAATGGCTCGTGAAGTGTAAAGGAAAACACAACACTGAGTTAGATCCTGTAATACACCATCATGCCGTGGGACTGGTCAGATTAGCATTATTAGCTCGTTGTTGATTATTATAAGGATGTTCATAGGAAAGGTATGGATATGTTAGTCTTGGTTTTGCCCTAACAGTTTTCTGCAAAGTGATATGTTGTTAATCATATTTTTAAATAGATAAGGGACCTGTAGTAGTTGATTAAAATCAGCCTATATTTTTAACCCTCGTGTCGTCTTGGGGTCAAAATGACCCATCAACACACATACATATACACTCGTACACGGGTCATTTTGACCCCCAAGACAACACAAGGGTTAAAGTCAATTTGGATGGCACAGTGTAATGGTTCAGGAGGATTCTACAGTATTTGTGGTCAGATTAGATTCCCACTTCAATCTATAAACTCCTACAACAGTGACATTTTGACGTTTTGAAGGTTTTAATATATCATCATAACAGTAGCTCAATAAGACCTTGGGTTTGCTTTTATGTGTGAGAAAAACCGGACCCATGTGGAGACATGGATTACAGATTGATATTAGCTTCAGAGACTCTACTGAAAACCCAACAAAAGTTGAACAGGCCAAGTCTGCATTTTCTTTCTTTCTGCAGGCAAAGCAATAGTCAGCATTTTTGTTTCCCATCAAGGCTTGTTGGTATCATCATGTGAGACTATATGGAGGAAATAGCATGGCAGGGGGGTGGGGGAACAACAGTCAGTGAGGTGTTAAGGTCATGCAGCCTCAGCAAATAAAGACATAATGTGTGTGAGAGAGACCGATAAAGAGGGAGAGGGGTGCAGAAGCGAGATAGGAAGTGAATTAGGGAGCGAGAGAGAGAGAGAATTTGAGGCAGAGAGAGCATCGTGAGAGAGTTAGAGAGTCGGAGATGGACAGAGATAGTAGTGCCTTGGAGCCAGTGTCCATATCTCTTACCACCAATGACTCCTCCTGCTGCACTACAACTAATGGACTCTGTCCTCTTCTGCCGTCTTATCGCCCCCTTCTCTCTCTCCCTCCATCCTCCCCTTCTATCTCTTACTACTTGATGCTGTGCTATCTCTCCACTTCACCACTCCACCGCTATCTCATTTTTTATCATGCTTCGGTCTTTCTCTTTTTTTATGCTCTCTCACTTCCAAATTATTTTCGCTGTCTCACGTTTTGCCTCTAACGCCTCTCTCTACCTTTCTATGCGGCTTTGCTTTTCCTCTTCATTTTCCCCTGTTTAATTATGTTTCCATCGTCCCTAAAGCCATGCCCGAAACCTAGTATGCTCTGAATGCATGAAAAATAAGGGAGGCATAAACATGCCATCACTATCTTCCTTCTCTCTTTTTCTCCTTGACATCTTTCCTGCGATGCTTGTCTAGTATCTGTGCAGATACAAATCATAATGATAATACTACTACTACAACTAATACTAATGATGACAATAAGAATAATCTGTGATATCTTTGTCCCTTTCAGATGACCCAGGAGCAGTATATCCTTGCGGCGCAGCCCAACCCGCTCCACCAGCGGGGGGCGTCGGTGTGCGGCGCCCAGGTTTACCCAGCAGTGGGAATCTACGGCTGGAGGAAGAGATGCTTGTACTTCTTCATCCTCCTCCTCCTCGTCACCATGATTGTCAACCTGGCGCTGACCATCTGGATCCTCAAAGTCATGAACTTCACTCCGGTAAGAGGCACACACGTGTGTGTGTGTGTGTGTGTGTGTGTGTGTGTGTGTGTGTGTGTGTGTGTGTGTGTGTGTGTGTGCCATTTAAAGGCCAAAGTGTTGTATGGGTTTGGTTTTATGTATGATGTCAATTGAGAAAGCTCTGTAAAAGAGGTGGTGTAAAAGGTTTGTTGTAATGCATTACAACACAAGTGTGATGATAACAGGAGGGGTGTGTGCGTGTATGTGTGTGTGTGTGTGTGTGTGTGTGTGTGTGTGTGTGTGTGTGTGTGTGTGTGTGTGTGTATACTTTACTTGCAGTTGCACCAATATAATATGTGGATGTAGTCTTTCTATTTAACATGACCTTATCCAACCAGTGGTGTCGACTCTGAACACGAAGTTGCATTATTGTTAATTAACTTGTCACTATGCTAATTAGTAAGAAACTTAAATTGTTCAGCAGTAGTGTACATACATATGTCTTTTATTTATTTAGATTCTTCAAGTCATCGTCATGGTTTTGTTTTTGTGCACCCATTCAAGACCACGTTTCTGGAAACACTCATTTATTAATGTACATGCTTTTATATAATCTCTCTCTATAATATGTAGAGTCGGGTCCAAATTAAGACTTGCACTACAAAATGAAATTCATCTAAAGCTCTTTGATCAACAAGGGAATGTTGCACATTGTTCATACCGCCAAGCTGCTTTGCTCCGCCATTTAGGGTCTCCCGTGGTCCTGGTTTAGCATAGCTTTATTGTTCCCCTGCCGGGTATAGCCTGTGTTTACATTTAATTGAGATGGACCTTTGGTGGATGAGGGAATTACTCCGTCTGTCAAGAGCAAAAGGCAAGAGTAATGTAACATATTATAGAGCCTCAAAACTTTGGAAGGTAATGCTTCATTTTCTGTTTTCCACCAACTGTCAAGATTTAATTTAATTTTTTTCATGTTTTGATTCACAACTTCCATCTTTTGCCTGAACCTAATCAAACCCTAACATGGCAGTGGCAGCAGTGATGGAGTGAAACACAGAAATCTGCTGAATCAGTCCACATTCTTATTCATTGGCTTCTTTATGCTCTATTGCCTTTACCTTGTAATTTTAACTACATCCTTATTTTCATTATGTTTCATTATTGCTTTCCAGGCTGTGCCTCCTTCCTCCCTGCTTTATTTGCAGCTTTTTGGAAAGCTCTTTGGTACCCAATGGTTTTGTGCTTTTAAAATGCCAGATACTGTACGTACATTTGACTTGACTGATTGGGGGGCCGGTCAGTGAAGGACAAACAGCCACTGTAGACATGACAAACTAGTTATTTATTTTTGATCTGATACTGAACACAAGCAGAGAGTCAATGCTAGCCTCTGTATGTGTTTATTTATCTCCTGTCATCCAGGGGTTTGCAGCACGCATACATCCAATATCCCACATTGCCTTGGGGCTCAAGGAATAACACTGTGATAGCATATATGCGAATGAGGCACGATTTGACCTCTGGAAACCTCCGGTAAAGCCTCCCCATATCACGCCTTATGTTTCAATAAGTGACTTCACAATATGGGGAAAGGCAGCTAAATATGCCTGAGGGGAGGCAGCCAGCACGAAGCATGAAAGAGCAGAGAATATTTCAAAGGCTATATAGTGTGTGTGTGTGTGTGTGTGTGTGTGAAAAACACACACATTAGACAGTATGAGAGGCCAAGAGACGTGAGGAGTGATAAAGGCAGGCAGGAAGTTAAAGATAAAAAGATAAAAGTGCATGAATAAAAGTAAGTATGTACAGTAAATACATTGTTTTTGTGAGCGTGATGCAATTTTAACAGAAAAGCTACACATGAGGAAAAAAGGCCTAAGCATTTTTCATAAATAGTAATCTCAAATAACTGAAATCATGTTATGTGAAGCATAAACAATGCTGTGTCCCTTGTAATGTTGCACGGTATATCGATACTAAAAAGGTACCGCGGTACCCATACGTTAAAAACGATATGATGGGGAGACAAGGCCTCAATGCAGGAGCTCTTGCCGACCGTCCTCGGCTTGTTCAAAAAAAAGCCAGAAGTAAAATCTGGAAGTACTTTGGCTACATTGCAGACTGAAGGAAAGTCCACGGACACGCAGAGACCCATCTGCAAAACCTGTTTGAAAGACACGCAGACCAAGGAAGGAACACGTCAAACATGGCAAAGCACCTTTCAGACAGACACCCCAAACAATCACCCCAAACAATAGGCCTATAGCTGTGTATAATCAATGCTATGATGGCACCATGTAGTTTTCCTTAATATCTTGCTGTAGGCTAATACTAATATTAATGTAATTTGTTAAGTGTTCAAAAAGCTGGGCAGGAACAAGCTGGTTAAAAAGGGCACCATACAGATGTTTTATTTATTACTATTATTGATACATATACCAGTATCATATCGTATTTGTGGTATCATTATCGTATTTATGGTATCATATCGAATTCTGGTATTGTATCGGAAGTATCGGGCATCGTGATATTTATTGCAGGTATCGAATCAAAGTCATCATTTTGCTATCGTGACAACGATACTTAATGAATAAAACAAACTTTGCTTTTCCCCCAAAACAGGTTTTTGCTTTTGCAAAAAAAGGTTGCAGGAACACATATGTGTGCATTTGAGTTGTAATGAAATACATTTGAGTTTGTGAGAAAGAAACAAAAAATTTATTCCTGCAGAAGTAAAAATGGACATTAAGGCAAACAAAAACGAAAGACCACCATGTTGTAGAGGGCACGATGAATATTAAAAAAACACATTAGCTCTCTTGGGCCATGTTTTCTCACAGCTGACAGGCTTTAGTCTGCTCTTGAAATAAGTATTGTGCAGATTAATATCCTGTGTGTCATCCTGCAACAGCATCCCTTCAGCCGCCCAGCTATTAATCGAGCAGTACACGGAGAAGTTTGAAACAAAGAGTGACAGGCGGAGTAAAGATCAGTTTGGTCGACGGAGAAGGGAAAAACAAAGCATTACTATACCAAACCAAGAAGAGAAAAAACGCAGTAAGACGGGCAGAGAAAGATCGAGAAAGATTGGATTGCTGTGTAGGCCTGGAGGAAGGAACGCCATGGGGTGGAGATGATGGGTTGAAGAAGAGAGTAATGAATATAGAGAAGAACAGAGAGGGCTGATAGGGTTGAGTTAGTGTCTGTCTGCATGTGGTTTAAATATAGTGTCTGAACATCCAGGCTCAGCTTCTCCCTCCTGTCCTCAGAGACCTGGAGAGGTGTCTCTCTCACTGCCTCATCGAGGGGAAGGCAGTGAATGACGACCTGACAGTCTGGAGTTTGTGAGTTTCTGCTTATCCCCACAAAAATCTTAAGGTAAAATAATTCAATAGAAAAAGTATACACTGTATTTGTGGGCAACATGAGAGAGAGCGTATATAGAGCATTTACGAGAGAAACAAGATCCCTTTATAGCTCGCCGTGTCAAAAATTCCCACAGTTACTATAACAGTGGAAATCAGGTGCTCCATATATCATATGACAAAAGACCGTAAGTGGTCATTTGAGGTTCAATGCATCTCAGTTAGGATAAGGTAACATTATTACCACCCAACAGTAGAATAAACCCCACACTGGCTGCTGCACTTGTAATCTAAGCCTGCAGTACATTCTCCATTCACACATAAGGGGATTTTTTTGGTCGAAGCTTCATCAAAAAGATCACATAACAACTGTATTAGCATTTCAAAGAATGTTTACAGCTGTGTTTGACTGCATTGAGCTGTAAAATAGGAAAACAGATAATTAAAGAAAAGATCACAAGAGTGAGAACAGTAGTATTCCCTCGAACACTGCTGTTATCACCAGAGGCATGTTGGTGGAGGTGGAAGTGTCAGCTAATCAGCAATTGGCATCATTAGAATTCCCAGTGGATCGTACACAATGAAACAAAGGTCCTTTTTATTGTTGGACGGACATTTCACAGCAGACATTTTGACCTGTGAAACACGGTTGGCTTTAACTTAAATCAATAATAGCTGCATTGAAGTGCAATGTTTGCTGATAGAGCCAACATTAATTTCCTCCTTAAGAAGACACTGATATAGTTTCTCTTGCCTCAGTTTATGAGCTACTCATGAGATGATTTGTTTTTATGCCGGTTGAATTGTCCTCTTAAAACCCTGTTTCAGGCCGCCATAACCTCATTTCTAATTAATGTTGGACATTGTATTGGTTTTCCAATTGTTGTTTAAGAATATAAAAACACACTTTACACACTGCCAGTAAACATTAACAACTGTTGCCTATATAAGGGAATGCTAAAACAAATTAGAGACCACTGGCAATTTTACTGTTCATGTTTTACCTTTCATCACTTTGATGTGGTATTTATCAATTTAATGTAGTTAAAAGTGGAATAAGTGAAACAAAGAAATGTTTCTTCCTTGGAGTTTAGTTGTTGCTATGAAGTGAGATACTGTTATTCCAACGTAAACACCGAAGACATTTTGACACACACATTGTGTTACTGGAGTTTGTTGTGGTGGAAATAACATCACATCTGGTTTATGACTTCAGTGGGCAAGAGAGCATTCAACGAATGCTATGCACATCATGTAAGAGGTCATTATGCCAGAATGCAGAGGAGCACACTACAAACTGTGTTATGAAGAGACAAAACATTGTGGATCCAGCAGGTATTGAGATGATAAACGCACACTGCACAAACTGCCCAATCTAACACACACACACACACACACACACACACACACACACACACACATATGTGGGTATAGGCATGCACGCACAAGCATAGAAAGGCACACACACATCAGCATGAACAATTAATAATAAATAATTGCTGGCACAAAGACGTAGACTTTCTGTGTGTCCCTCTCTCTTTCTGTCTCGCACACACACACACACACACACACACACACACACACACACACACACACACACACACACACACACACACACACACGTAAACTCCTATCCCCACAAGTCCCTCCTCTCCAATTTACTGCCAAAGCTGTCTCTTCAAAAAGAAAATCTCTTTTTTTCACCATTACAATGAGAATTGCATCTGGCAAGTCCAAACAAAACCAAAAGTTTGAGAAAGGCCTTCGTTATATTGCAGCCGGTTAGACGTGATTTGAATGGTGATGAATGGAAATGGCAATCTTGGAGGCAGAGAAGCAGCAACTCACTATAGCCGGATTTGAAATGAGAAATGATGAAGTGTTTGTGATGTCCTTTGTCTTTAAAGACAAGTTTTTAAGCTGAATATGAATTTATGTGACTGAGATGAAACGCACAGTTCTTACCAAATTCATAAAAATCATCATGTCAGGCTGCAGATGGCTCAACACGCCATCCAGCCCTAATTTTGCAAGGCCAATTTTGAGATGGAATTGACGCTTTGGACTAATCTAGTCCAGAGATAAAAGAACAAAAAACACGTGGAACAGCGGGACGGTGGAAAGTGCCAGCTGGGTCTTCAGGTCAATCCACCCCGTCACTGGGAGTCTTCACTGGGACAAGAGAGGACAGCCACTTTGGAGACGGGCGGCCTATCTTTGCGCTGGCAAATTTTGAATTACAGCCATGACGATCCGTCTCCGAAGCTGGAGACCTCCATCTCCCAGCGGCGGGGAGCGAGTGAGGCGGGAAGACAGCGGGTGCGCCATCTGGCCACCTCTTGTCTCATTTGTGGTCTTATAAACTGTCCCATATCATTATTTTTCAAGCTACTGTAGTTTTAAGCTTTAGACAAATGGGAGTGGGCGTAGTTTCATCTCTCAGCCCACTCTTTTTTAGGATTTTTCAGAATGATCCAGTGGGTGGACCAGACCTGAAGGCAGCTGGATGTTTCCGATATAAATATGCTCCACGAGGAGGCCGGTAAATCAGAGACTTGAAGGCAACAAGCATTGCAAAAGCAGAACATTCAGGGAAAAAAATACCTTATGCAAATATCCTACGACGCAAAAGAATGACACCTCAGATGAAACAATTGCATTTGCACTGATTGCGGACGCAGTACCTTAATCATGTGCGAAGCCCAAACATGCCCCAAAAAAAGAAACAGATAGTGAGAGACACAGTCTGGCTTTTTGTATTTGTATGTGAACGCTTCATCAGGTTGCTCAATACATGATAACAAGACCGGTGCTTTCAGTCTCCGGCAGTGCACCCTGTATTGTGCACATCATAAGACTGCAGATAAGAGTATGCTTTGCCCTTTCTCTTTTTAAAAGGTCACTGAATCATAACAAAACAAGGACAAAAGAGCCACGTTGGAGTATATTGCAATAATGCCATAACAGATATGAACTCCTTGTTATTTTACTTTGCTTTATGTTCTACATGTTCTTTTTGCTTTTAGGATAAATCATGTTCACCTGAGTTGCGATAACCTTGATAGCCTCAGAGCACACAGGTGGTACTTAATGACGTCTCCCAGGTTTCGCTTAAAAAATAACAATAGTTTCATTTTGTTCTTCAATCCAATTTTATAATGTTTCAGATCAACTGAACTCTTTACAAGCATCACACCACACCTATGTGAGTTATAATATCACACAACAGTGTTCCACAGGTTTCAAGTGGCACAGCTTCTTATTAAGTACGATGCTTTCATGAACCTGTTTCTGTCTTTACACTCACTGCACTGGATTCACCATTCAGCTTGATGTTCAGGTCTCCAGGTTACCTTGTTGAGTAGGGAGGTGCGTTTAACAGCTCCTCTGTTACCCACAACAGACTGTTATCTAGAATGAGCGTGCATGTTTGCCTCAATATGTGCCTTTCCTTTGACTGCATCTTTTAATCGTTCAAATTCATGATCTATGAATGTAAAAACACCTTTAGAACATAATATGCTACGTTAAATTATACAAATTGCTGTCAATTTTCACTGAAAACTCACCACAACTCATCACAACTTCAACAGTATACATTTCATTACTCAAAATAAACACTTACACATCTGTTTCAATAACATGTATCAGAATGTGGAGGCAATTTAATTCAGTGCATTTCTTGCGACCTCACTGTGTTTTTCAAGTAAAGAACTACTGAAACTGAGCTGTAAATAATGATATTGTACTGTTTTATTCCCAAGGAGATTAAATGGAAGAGAGCGAGGAGGAGGATCCAGCTTGTTGAGCATTTACTCACAGCTGTTTAGTGGACTATTTTAATTTGTCATTTCCTTCAGGCAAATAGGGCGATAGGCACATGATCTCAATTAGCGGAAGGTGTGCCCTTCGCTGTCACAGCTGCTCTTGTAATTTATGTTTAAGATATATGTGTGTTGTTGTCTTTTTTTTTTTATCTCTGCCTGATATAGCTTTAAGTTTCTGTACAAATAAACTGATCAGAGAGAGAGAGAGAGAGAGAGAGAGAGAGAGAGGCAGGGAGGATGGTGAATGATGCATGAAAGAAGACTGATAGGAGGAAAGAGAGAGAAGGAGTGATGGGATTGTGTGTGTGTGTGTGTGTGTGTGTGTGTGTGTGTGTGTGTGTGTGTGTGTGTGTGTGTGTGTGTGTGTGTGTGTGTGTGTGTGTGGTTTAAATAGAGTGTCCCATCATCCACGCTCAGCTTCTCCCCCACCCCTCTGCCTCTGGGGTCCTTGGGGACTTGAAGAGGTGTCTGTTTCACCGCCTCATGGAGTGGAAGTGAGTGGATGAAGGGTTAGCAAAGACGTGTGGGATGTGGAGTTTAATGTTGGTCTGTGTGAGTGTTACAGTGTTCATCAAGGTACCGTCACCTTCACCATCTTTTAGTATAGGGCCCCTTCAAACCTTATATCTGAGCTGTTGTTTAGTTGTGTCTAAACATTGGTTCACTTGTGTTTTAAAAGGTCTAACGTATGGTACATATCATTGATACATGGATTCAAGTGTCAAAGTTATATTATAAATGCTACCATACCTTAATGTCTCTTTTAAAGATGATATACATCATTAAATAGATATCATATAACCAAGCATTCCACCTCCTGCATTATGTGAAAGGTCACTGATACAGTTTTTTCCAGTGTGTATGTGTTACTTGTGTATGTGTGTCGCATGACAAACACGTTTGTAATTATAGTCAGCGTAAGGAGGAGCATCGGCTGGGAAAAAGACATTGACTTGGGTTTTTTCTATTTTTTGGGAGAGTTTTTCCTGATCCGATGTGAGGTCCTGGGAAAGGGATGTCTTATGTGTACTGTATAGCCCTCCGAGGCGAATTTGTGATTTTGGGCTATACAAAATAAACTGAATTGAATTGACTATCAGGAAGAAGATTGTCTATTTCATGAAATAGGGAGTTTTCTAAAGGGACTCTGGTCGTCGGAAACACGAAACAAAGGTATTTGTTGCGGCAATGGCTTACAATTTTGTTAACAGAACATACACATTTTTTTCTTTTTCTTCTAATTGACAACGTTAACCGTGTTTAAAACTGTGATCGCAATCCAGGCTAAAAATATGTTTCCCTCGAAACATAATTAAGAATGCAGTTAAGGAAAGTTATTTAGCTGGAGACAGGGTTGGTACAGCAAGTGTGTGTGTGTGTGTGTGTGTGTGTGTGTGTGTGTGTGTGTGTGTGTGTGTGTGTGTGTGTGTGTGTGTGTGTGTGTGTGTGTGTGTGTGTGTGTGTGTGTGTGTAAAATGTGCTGTTGAAGGCAGTATGAGCTCCTAAACCTGCTGTACTCAGCTCCTCGTCTAGACCAGCCACCATCATTATGACTGTTCACACCTGCACTGTGTAATTTATCTCACACACACACACACACACACACACACACACACACACACACACACACACACACACACACACACACACACACACACACATTTTTCTCACTTTGTCAGTAACAGTGCTGACCTCAGGTAATGGGAGAGTCCAGCGTGAAATACTCTGTCCTCCTGGTCACACACACACACACACACACAGTGGAAAGGGGTTAATGTGACGTATCCATCAGACTTAGTGCTGACAGCACACCTGATGTTAATCGCTTGAATGGACAGTGCATACACACACACGTAATCGCACACAGACACACTTGCACAAAGAAAAGACTTTTATATAAATATATATATATATATATATATATATATATATATATATATATATATATATATATATATACACTGTACATGCCAAGATCAGTTCATAAAGCTGTTGACTTAATAAGGCTGTGATACCATTCTTACAGCTGAATCCATATGGCACTTAAAAGATGATAAGAAGGGGATGGTCCACCAGTCATTTCACATGCTACATACCTCTTTAGCTGCTTATATTTCAATACAATTTCACCACAGAGGGTGACTGTGGTATTTAATCTGAAACAAATTATCTGACTAATATGTCAAACCACATAAAACAATGCTGAATGGTCACGTGGGATGATGTTTTTATAAGAACGTACAGTAGGCTGTACAATACTCTCGGGAGCATTGGATTTTCACCTCAAGCACACATTAAGCACCCAGCTCAGTTATGTTCTCTTTGCCTCCTGTTGAATTTAGCTAGTATGATTTCATTTCCTCGACAGGTTGAATAACTTGTAGATTCCTCAACGGATTCAGATGCTGGTGGCTGTAATTATCACCATCCATGCAACAGCGTTGGAGACCAGACAAATGAGAAGTACCAGAGGTATTGAGATATTTTTAAATGTTAGTGTATTTCAGGTGGAGCTCTGGCTTTGTAAAATCAATATAAATATATGTGTGGCTCCAAAACAATATGTGTTCATACTGTGAGCTTTAGGCACAGCACACAGGTGAACTTATCTCACAATTTATTTGGCATTGATATGCAGTAATCTATGCTGTCTCTGCTTTAATAACCTGTGAGGCTTTTTGACCACTGGTGGAGTAGAAGATTGTGTTTTGTCTCCAGAAGCATGCAGGTGACAAAATATGTATTTTCACTGCCTTCATAGGGCGGCAGCTGGCTAACGTCTTTGTAAAGTCCCATAGCTATGCGACGTATGAAACGTCAAACCAAAAAGTTCACAGTTAAAGGTCCAAGGTCTACCTCTAAAATGAATGTCCTCCAAGCTAGGCCAAAAGCGCCACAGCAATGAATGTACATCACCAAAAATAAAAGAAAACAAAAAAGGAAAAACAGCAGTGTCTTCAATCACCACCTTAAACCTCTGTCTGCACGAAATAAAGATGTTTTTTTCACGGAGTCAGCGGCATTTTCAGTTTAAACTCTCCGAGAGGGGCAAGAACTTTAACATTTAATCACTTTGATGTGTATTTTTATGCATCGACCCAAGGGTATTCTCTTGTGCGTGTGTAAGACAACCAAGGAGTGTGTGGGCAAATATGTGACACCTAAATCTGAATCAGTCAGCACTTTAGTCCCATTATTTCCAGTGGCAATGTGTCAAACAATGATAAATAAGGAACACCCACACACAAATACACCAACACACACACAGCTGACCCATTGCCGTTGTTTGTACAGCTTTATACGGTGTGTATGTGTGTGTGTTCGTGTAGCAGGGGCCGTTCCATCTTGCGTGTAAGTGTGTCTGCAAAATATCCATCAGTCAGCAGTTTTAGCCTTGTTATCTCCGCTGGCACTCTATCAGAGATATAAACAATGATAAATAATAAACACACTCATCTTAAAGGAGTGTGTGTGTGTGTGTGTGTGTGTGTGTGTGTGTGTGTGTGTGTGTGTGTGTGTGTGTGTGTGTGTGTCTGTTGGAACAAACACTACACTATATGGGTTTAGATGATCAAATGTTCCATTTGTTTGCGTGAGTGTCTTTAGGGAGTCAGGGGTTTACCGACGTGCTCTCTTGTGTGTTAGTTCATGTACTGAGGTTTCATGAGACATGAGGCCTCAAAGAAAACCAAATCGCTCCCTCTACAATCACTGCTGCGTCAGCCTATCCCTTGCATGTAGTACATGCTTACATGTTTGCACTAGTCTCTGGCCATCATACATATTACGGATTCCTTGTGTGCTTCTTTTGAAATAAAAAATATAAATAAAAAAAGACTAAAAGAGTGTTTCTTGCTTCTTGCAAATGGAGCGAGAGTGCTCACACATTAGAAGAGAAAAGAGGGTGAGATGATCCTGTGCTGAACTTCTTTTTCTTTACATTCACTTTGTAGTATTGATGATAATGATTGCAGTGAAGAACAGTAATGTCTGAACACTCAAGTGCACATGTACTGTAATGGCCTTTTGACCGAAGCTACACAGTTTGAGGAAAACTCTTACGGTTTTCCTCAAATGGCAGCTTAGTGATGACCCATAGTTCAAAGCATTCAGCTGTCGCTCTGATTCCCGTAAAGTGCCTAGGTAAATAGTTCAGTCAGCGAAACAGCGAAATATATCAGTCTCTAAACTCTTTAAGCTTCCATTCTGCTGCGACCCATAAAACCTTTGAAACAATGTGAAATGGTTGTATGATCTGATCCGGTTGTGTGAGCTTGGTAATGGGCACAGATTGCCAAAAAATGAAGGTAGATATAAATATTTTACAACACTATGTCAGACCATTTTTTTTGTTGAAAAATATAATTAAAATTTTCATCACAATTATATTTCAGGGGACTACTGTGTGACACCTTGCTTTAGTGCCAGTCATTTTCAAAAGCATACTGCCATATTTTAGCTTGTGTAATATTTTTGCAAACTGCTCTTTTGAAAAATATGTACTCAGGTGAGACACCTCAGTTAAAGTTCAGAGCTTCACACCAAAACACAGGTCTACATCCATATCTCTCTGTAATAATACTTTTGCTTGTAAAAAATCTTTTACATTTTTTTTTATGGACCAGTTAACCAGTCCATCCACTTGTTTTTGCCTCATTCGAAGTCCTTCCAAAATGTCCCATTCAAGGCAGCAGAAACAACTATGGTGGTTGTGTTGCCACACCACCACCTGCTGCCGCCTGTTGGTTCCAGTGTTTTGGCTGATGTGATGATGTGGCGGGCAGCAGTGACTCCTCTCCGTTTCCCAGACTTGCCCTTGCACTTTTCTCCCCTCTGTACACTCTGGCTCAAACTGGTATGGCACAGCAGTCGTTTAGTGAAAAGTGTAGTCTCCTTATTGTTGGAGCAGCGCGTGAATGCATCACCAGGAACAATTGATACATAACTCTAATACAACTCTATATTTAAGTTTCAAGAAAAGCCAGCGCGGATGTGTGTTTCGTAATAACACCAGGCTGTCGTCAGGAAGTTGGCATGGTGATGCAGTAGTTAGCTCTGTTGATGTCCATGCAGGATTGGTCAATGCAGGGTTACCAACTACAGTAGATACAAATAGATGTTCTGCAACTTGCATGGATTGGGAAATAGTTGTCAGTAATGCAAGTTTAACTTAAGCACATGATATTTACGGATTGTCCAAAGTCACTGGTTTGGTACTCAAACATATGTCTAAATGTTGCACAAGGACACTTGTGCTGGATGCTCCCTGACAAATGAGTTGCACCACTACAGGGGTCAGCTATACAAAGCTATTTGATATCACAGCTTGTAAAATTGTATATATAGTCATATTATATGTAAAAAAACTATAGTTTGTTGTATTTATGAAATTTTAGAACAAGGATAAATAATTGTTTTGACATTGTATTGCTATTTTACCTATTTATAACTATCAAACTCTTATGAACAGGAGAAAAAAATAGACATGTGTCGGCTACATTAAGGTCCATTAAAAACATAACTATGCAGACCTTCAGTCCTGATATATTTGGCTCATGTGGTAGAGTGTTCGTCCTGTAACCACAAGGTAGCAGGTTCGATCCCTGTCTTCCTCACGTGAGGTTTCCATTTCAAAACGCATATCTTTTGCTACATTTACACTGAGCGTCCTCACTACAGACTTTTAGAGCACCACAAACAGAGGAAGACCGATCCGTTTTTTACTAGCGGACGCCTCAGTGTGTCATGAGCTGACACAGAACCAGCAGCAGTAGTGGAGTTTGGAGACGTGATCCATTTCCTGAAAGTATATTTACTTTGCTCAGTTTGCTGCAGCAGTTGAGAAATCGCTCTTCTGCAGCTTGATACTTTTCAGCAGAGTGTTTGTTCTGGAAGAGTCTTTCAACATTAAATGTTTTGTTGTTTGCTAACTTCTCACCACATATCAGCAGACAGGTCAGCCTCAAACTACTTTTCTCCGTGAATTTTTTATTCATCCGTTGATAGTTTAGCGATGGCGGGGCTCTGTGAATCACTAGTAGCACCTGCAGGGGAAGAGGCTTGACAGCGACGTGCCAGGATGTGATGCTCATTTTAGTTAATATTTAAACATTTATTTTTATTTTCAGTGACCCAATATCACCTCAAACTCCAAGATAAGAGGAGTTCACTTTGAAAGATTTTCCACTGGGCAAAAAAAAACGCTCCGGAGCCGCGCGTTACCGACTCCTGCACCAGTGCATCTCTTACCAGCGAACTCAGTTTAAGGAGTCCACTCCAACAATATATGTCTTTTTTTAAGTTTATATCAACACTGAAAAAGTGGATAACGTCTCCGGCTTCAGATTAAGCCATCTGAAACCAGAGAGCTTAAGTCTTTGTATTGTTTGGACATCCATTACACATCAGATGTATTCCATGAAGAGTTAAAAGATATATTTTGTGATCCATTGTGCATTAAATGATTTCTAGAGGAGATGAAACTCTAACGATCCCCGTGGGGAAATTGGATCGCTGCAGCGGCAAATAAGATACAGCAAAGGGAAAGAGCAGGTTATAAATAAGAATAGAGCAAATGAGGTGATATCAGACATAACAAGGCAGCCAATTGCAACACTACAACATATTTAGTGCAGTCAAATGTATAATACTAAATTAATTATCACATGGAATAAATAAGTAATGAATAAACAACATGCTATTGAAAACAATGTGCACTCGGACTTAACTCATGGTAGTTTATATCAGGCAAGTAATATGAATTTAGAGAATGAAGAGAAAAAAATTGGGTGCAAGGCTGCACATCCTCCAAAATGCAGCTGTGAGCTGAAGGGGTCAACAAATTTGGCAACAGTAATGGACCACGCTTTAATGTCACAAACCAGTGCTTATCCACTGTAAAAGCCTTCATCCAGTTCACTGAATTGCTTGCATGGTTTACAAAGAAGCATATTCTCTAATAGCTGTGTTGTAACACTTGTGTGGCATTAATGCCATGCCATTTAAATGTAGTGACTGCCTACTGAGTGTCAGTCCATGGAGTACAATAATGTGACTAGATTTAATTCACTAATTGCCTTACCTTCCATAACATCCATTAATATGTACATCTTGCAGGTTTTAATTTGTTTGCTGGTTACTAAGTAGCAAAATTCTAAATGAAGATAACATATGTATTGAAAATGGTTTAAAATCATGTATGTTGACGAGAGAGAGAATATGCGTCGGCATCTGTGGATCCGTGGACCAGATGGGGTGTGATCAAATAATAAACATCACAATATGTGTTTCTGCACCCAACCTTGTACCCAACCAGTCGTTTTCTGAGATGCTCAACCTGAGCCCTCACCACAACACCAGAGCAAGGGACAGACCTTTCTGTGTCTGTCCTCATCAGACAATCACAGAGGACCGAATGTTGCCATACAGTATTTCTAAATTCTCCAACAGGGTGATGCATCTTCTCACTAGTGTCACGTCAATTACTGGAGTCATATTCAGATTCAACTTTATTGTCACTGCACATAGTACAAGTACTATGACAACGAAATGGAGTTTGCATCTGTCCAGAGTGCAAAAGAGAAGCAGTTAAGGTGCAGTGCAATGTGGTGGATAATGTAATGAAGACAGTATAAACATATATATATATATATATATATATATATATATATATATATATATATATATATATATATATATATATACATTCTATCTATATATATATATATATATATATATATATATATATATATATATATATATATATACATATACACAGCGTGGAAGAAACTGTTCCTGAGACGCTGGTGTGATGTGTATATCCAGTCACATTGAGTTACATTTTCCTTCACAGAAATGATTTAAGATGATAAATGTAACCCTTTTGAAGCAAGACTTACCGTATAACAACTTGTGAAAATTAAGTTGTGCCAAAAACAGTAGGTTTTACCTGATCAGACAGCAAAACCCAAGTCTTATTTTCAATTGTTGCGAGGCAACCACGCAATTGTTGATAATGTTAGCTAGCTGCAAAGAGTGGCCCCAGACTGCTGAGACTTGCTCTATCTGATCAGGGCTTGTGTTAGATACACACTTAATCAACATCTAAATAAATAACTTTGGATCAGATCAGACTTGGTATTTCCAGATACCAAACAATAATGGACTCAGATCTGGATCAGAGTCTGAAAAACGTGACCTCTTGTAAATAATGGCCCAAAGCATAGAAAAAGGATAATATCTGAAAGATAATCTGAAAAGGCATTTTCCTTTAAACTGATCCAACATTGAATAATTTTCTTTCAATAGTTCATGTTGAGTATAATTTTCCTTTTTCCCTATAGCGTGAAAAGCGTCTTACTGACATTGAGCTGTGATGGGATCCATTATCTGTTGACCCTGAAGCCCATAAAAGCAATACATGTAAACAATGTACTGTTTGAAAAAACATTGTCATCAATAGTGTAAAAAAATAAGTGATTCTCCATTGCTGAAGGTCTGGAAAACTATTTTAAACTTTTTAATGTGCTGTCATATACTTTGTACTCTTTGTGGTGTTGGTTCTGGTACAGAATTGGGACTTCTGTGCTACTAAAATTAATGAATGTGTTAGCACACTTGCAGAACCTGTACTTTGAAATGTATTTCATGTCTCAAGGCGTGTGATCTCTTATTCATGTTGTCTTTTGAGTTCTCTCTTCATTCTTGTGCAATAAGGGGACTTTACAGAATGATCCTTGAAAAAAAAAATTGCCATTTTGACATGTTTATTTATTTATATATAATTTGTGATATATGTATATAATCTTTACCTTTTTTCTTTCTTTCCACTCTCTTTGGTTTTCTTTAATGACTATGAGAGCTTTTCTCCTTGTAACCTTGGGTGGAGTCATAATGTTGTGATACATGAAGGCCGTCCTTAGAAAATGTGTGGAGCCAGGTTTGCAAATACACCCTGTAGTGCCGTTTGTCTGTAATAATGTTCCTTCGAGATGCCACCGTAGTATTTTAAAGGACACTTCTATTTAAAAGCCTTCTCTTAAAGTTTTCAAAACCATAATAGCTTTCGGTGTAGTTTAACGAGTTTGGAGGTTATCTGCAACCCTAATGTACCATTCGGTGTGCCTCTGAGGTGGGTGAAAGGACAATGTTAACAATGTATTAAGCATTTTAAAGGATCTCTCTAATTTGATAGAGAAGAGACTTTACATGATATTTGTTTGTATCCAACTTGATTATCACGCTGACCTTGTAATTGCACAGGGTCTTAGATTATTCACCACCCTTTCTCATCAATTTGTCCCTGAATATCCACTCATTCACTTCTGGACAAATTCATAAATTCACTGCAGATCTGAAGCAAATTTATTAAGAATAACTGCTTTAAGTTTGTGAACACGTTTTAAAGAGATGAAATAAGGACACATATAACTTATTGTCCAATAGTTTGTTGAGGAAATATTGTAATAAAGGCTTTGAACCTCTATTTCACCATCAACGTTTGCCATTGAACTCAAAGAGGTTTGGTACTCATGTTCACTAGCACGCACACAAAAACAATCTCCATTGAATTATAATAAAATCCAGTCAAAACACCAGTTTAATGTATACCCACAGGAGTCATTCGGCTCACACACACACACACACACACACACACACACACACACACACACACACACACACACACACACACACACACCAGTGGTCTCTTTGAGGGATGGCCTGTCTTTCCAGTTCAATATCAGGCCTCATGGTCAAAACTGGTGTTGATTCATGCCCCACTGCTCTGAAATGTGTGTGAATAGAGGGCACTGGGTTGATGGGTAGGTGTGTGTCTGTGTTTGATCATGCATGTGTGTGTGTGTGTGTGTGTGTACATCACATTGTTGTCCAATTTTAAAGACAATGTGTATATACGTGTGCTAGTGTTTGTGTGTACAGTATGTGCACGTCCATCGATGTGTGATGCCCACCAAAGTTGTCTCACACATCACCGTGTCACCAGCTGTGACGGTGTACAGCCTCCACTTCTCATCCAATGTGTGTGTGTGTGTGTGTGTGTGTGTGTGTGTGTGTGTGTGTGTGTGTGTGCTCAGCACTTAGCTCACAGCAGCAGTGTTTCTGCTCTTCATGCTGTAGTGTAGTGCATTCATATATTTTTGAGAAAAAGAAAAGTATATATTTATATACAGTATATCACACATAATAATTATAGAAATGGAACTAACAATAATGATAGTAGCAGTGGATATACCTAATAAACCTAAAATATACCTAAAAATAATAAAAACATGGCTGGTTGTCAAGCGAGGCCATGGCAGCAGGTGCAACGATCCAGGTGAAGACACATATATACTGTCTATTCCAGTCAACTTCATGCTTAACATCCTTGTTAGCTTCTATACATAACACAATACACACTGAGACAAAGTGACTCATTACTTTTAAGCAACCTTTAGACATAATGGATTTATTATAATACTGCATGTGAAACATGTTGAAGGAGGCAAAGCGAAACCTTTCTATGCTTGAGAAGATGAAACAGAATGTAATTGCGAGCGTGGATAAATGGGCGACTTGGTTGTAAAGAAGCACAGTAGTGATTTTAATCACAGTGCACATGATAGTTAATCTCACCCTGCACAATAGAGCCGGCATAGACATTGTTGCTGTGGCATTTTGCACTGAAAGAAAATGTGCCGTTGCCATGCGTGGGATGCAAGCATTGTTTATTTTATATTTACATAGAAGTATATACAGAAATACACACAAGCACCGGAAAAAGAGATTTTCCCTTCCATAAGTAAGACAAAGGCATCTGCTGTGGTCATGATCATTGAGAGTGATTATATACTCTCGTCGTCTGTTGTCTGTTTCATCATCCTATTGTATTCTTCATCTCTCCTCTTGCACACAGCAACCCCCCCCCTCTCCCTCGTTGCCTCATCTCACCCCCTTCACGTCCCCTCTTTCCTCCTCCTCTCCTCTCCTCACTTTCCTTCCTCCCCCCTTTTTTCTTTCTCTCATGCTTCCTTCCCTTCCAGGCCCCCCATGGCAGATTCTCCTCGCCTTTCATGCTTAATCTTTTCTTGTCTTTTATCCCTCATCCCTCTGCTTTTTCTCCCCTCAACAATCTTGTCAATGGAGGCTACCCAACCCCTGTGGAAAGTCTCTCTCTCTCTCTCTCTCTCTCTCTCTCTCTCTCTCTCTCTCTCTCTCTCTCTCTCTCTCTTTGTGTATGTGTGTGATAGATTGCCAGACTTCCTGCCTGTAAACAGAGGGGATCAAAATAGATCAGTTTGATTTTCTGGTCCTCCTCCTGTTTTTCACCCCTGCGTTCTCTACGAGGAAGAAGGGGAGGAGACTGTGAGATGCCCCCTTCTGGTGGAGAAGAGGACTGAACGATAAGGGGACATATTGGTGATGGGGTGAAAATAAAGGAAAAGAGAAAAGAGGAGGTAGTGGGGAGAGGAAATGCTGCAGGAAATGAGCAATAGAGGAGACAACTTGATTGGAGGTGAGACAAGAAAGACAGGACAGACAGGACTGAAGAATGCAAAAGATGATACATTAAAAAAAAGGAGAATGTTGGAAGTGAAGAGAACAAATTATGTTTTGTGGACCAGAGGAATAGAGAAGTGATGAAGAGACAATATAAGATGAGGTGATTATGGAAGAGGAAACAAGTTCTAAAAGTGATGATCTGATTGCATTGTATCAATGGAACAAACCCAGTGAGGAGATTACAAAGCTTTTGATTTCAGCCTTGTAGTCACTCTCCCCTATGCTTCCTTTTGTTTTGCACACAAAACACACACACAAACACACACACACACATACACACACATACACACACACACACACATACACACACACACACACACACACACACACACACACACACACACACACACACACACACACACACACAGGTCCTCAGGTACATTATTGCTGATCAGCAGCACATTATTGCCATTATTATGTTTCCCACATTGTGTGACATTAACTTTTGAAAGGAAAATTGTCCTGTATTGGCCAGTGTGCAAATACAATAACACACTGATCAGCTCAGAGCCCTTTTAACATGGCAATTGTGCTCGAAGCAGAAAGAAGACACAGTGTTTTAGAATAGGTGAAACAGTGGCCTTCCTCTGAGTTTAAATTATTCTCATTGCAGTAAAATGTTCTTCTGTGTGTTATGCTATGATCATGAATGTGTTACTTTGAAAACAAGAGTGTTAACTGTATTCTGCCTGCAGTCACAATCAAACCTGGAAGCCACTGGGGAACAAGCCAGGACCCCAAAGCTTTCCGACACTCACCCATGCAGACACAACCACACACCTCCACTTCAAATGTTGGCACTTCAATATTTCATTTTCATTATTTTTTAATTCCTTTTCCAGTTAACCTCTCCCTAGTTCTGATAATTGTTTTTTGCGAACAATCTCTTCCTTTATTTTGTCAAATAAAGACATAAAAGACCTTAACCCTCGTGTTGTCTTGGGGTCAAAATGACCCATCAACACACATACATACACACTCGTACACGGGTCATTTTGACCCCCAAGACAACACAAGGGTTAAGAGCAGACCGGTTTTTGGCCCAGTAGGACCCAGTGTTTCAATTCAAAGTGTTTAGCAAGCTGAATAATATTTGGTGTGTTCTAATTTCCAACAAAATCTCTTCAGCGTCTTAACTTGAGAACTATCTATTGTACTTGTTCTTCATGCGGCCAACTAACATGCATAAATCTCCAGTTTGTAATTTGCAATATTAGGTTTCAGGTTTCACAAAAAAAACAGGTGCAACTACCCAACAAGAAGTAAACAAATAAGTAGTGAATGAGTGTAAGGGATAGCATGAATACAAAGGGGAAAAAGCAAGAGCTAAGTTAATTTCATTCCTATCTTTTCTTTTGCATGAAGATACTGAGAAAATACTTTCAATTGGTGTCGATTGGTGGTTTTGTATTACTTTATACTTATAGTGTACTCCGTCAATTACATTTTAGTCAGTTTGTTTTTACGATGCAGAAATACACAAGAGGTAGAAGAGCGGGGAGACATGGTTTAAGCCATGAAGCCCACTAACACAAGAACAATAATACTTTATTTCTCAGTGTCATTGTTCAGCATGACGTTGTAGACAGATGCAGAGACATTGCCATGGTTTAGAAGTAAGTGAATTGATCTCCTCACCACTGATTTATTTGTAAATTGTGACATATTATGAGGCAAGATCAATGTTTTGGATTATGTCCAATGGCGGTGTAAAAAAGGAAAAAAGAAACGGAAAACAATTTAATTGTGGAAGACAGGATATTTCTAGATACAGATGACAAATGATGATGGATGGTAAGAAGTATTAAGGAATGGCGGTATCATTGGGAATTCCTGTTCTTCTTTTGTCTTTGTATAGGAGGGTAGGTTGACATTTATTGCCTATTGCTGTCTAATGGGGATTCCCTTCATTTGTTGTGAAAGTGTATTCAATCACACTCGCTGTGGCATAAAGGGAAGGGAGGTTATGCCCCATGGACCAAACGTATGTGAGCACATTAATCTTCCGATCTTCTTATGAGTTCTTCCATTTCACGTATTACGCAGTCTCCTATGCGACATATTCAAGTTTCGAGGACACGTTCCCTGCAGATCCTGTGACACGACAAGAGAACTGCTGTGACTAAATGAGCCTGAATGACTTTGCTTCTTACTCATCTTATCGCTTAATCCCATTGCAGCGATACCAATGAGGACATTGTGCATTGTGAGTTTATTGTGTCGCAACACATACAGTATCTGATGTATGTAAATCATAAAAAGAGAGAAGACATGGCCGATCACTGGATGGCATTGCAACCAATAAACACAGCAAACAATGATTGATCAGTTTTCTGGAACGTGCTTAACACCTTCAGATAGCTTGTGTTGGAGTAGTAGTCGTATTTCACAAGTTAAATGTGTGTTTATAGATCTGTTTGTGTACTGGATGCAGAGGAGCTGCTCGTGTCTCAACAGGAGAATGCTTCTCTCTCTGTCTCTAATTTATCTTAGTTTCACATTGTCACAGAGGCTGGATGGTCAATTTCAAAGGGAACATTGCTCAACCTTTACAATGCAAACTTGGTACAGCAGACTTTGAAAGTGATGCAGAGACAATACAAAGGGAATCAGGATAATGAGGCCAAAATGGCCTTCTTTGAAATGGAAATGGGAATATATGAACCCGTCTAATGAGTAGTCTTTATTTTTGATCTGTTTTTGGGGACCAATCTATTCAAGTATGTATTGGGAAAAAAAAAGAAAAGAAACATGAGCCCTTTTCCATCTTCTATGGAAAGCAGGCAATGAACACCCTTGTTTACGTCTGCAGCGCTGCCCTCGTTAACCCTGTGCTCAGGTGACGCCTATCCTGCTTTTTCACTCCAGCCGTGTTCTTACACATCTGACATCTGAATTTAAGGCTGCACACTATAATGACTACAAGATTACCGGGTTTAGACACTGGAAAGGAGACCAGGCTAAACCTGTGTGGTGTTGAAGTGGAAACCAGGCTAGTTCTCTTTAGATCTGTGATGGAGAAGAGTTTGCTTGTCTTGCTTGTGTGAGCCAATCTATGCTGGCCGTGCTCTGTCCTGTAGTGGAAACCAGACAAGTAATCCTTTGTGTTGCAATGGCACTCTAAATCCTGAGTGATTGTTGACGTCTCGACAATTCAGCGCCTCTGAAACAGGATTCTCCAACATGGTACTTTCTAGTGAGTTACGTTTTTTTCCGCTGCCCCTGCCTCTCAAATGGCCTGTATTGGTCTGACTTTGCTGCAAAACAATAGCCGATAGTATAGGGTAAACAGCATATTCGCTTTGGAAAGGACCTTGGAGACCAGGCATTTTCATTTGACGGATACAGATGATAAAGATATTCCACTCTGACACCCAGCAGGGAGCAACTTGCCATCCAATTTCTTACCATTTCAGACAGAGAGAGAGAGGGAGGAGGATCCCTCTTGACACCTGCCGGCATCATATTTATTTTCTTTTGTGTCAGATAGAAAGGGATACTGTCGGAGAGAGGGATTGATGGATAAACAAAAGACAGGACTCGACACAAACTTTGCAAGGTCACACCAAAAAAAACAACTTTGCAACAGACGCAGCAGGAGTTCCTGAGTGAGGAATCAGACTTAGACTTTCTCTGTGGATTAGACAGTATGGTCTAGACCCACTCTTCATGAAAAGTGTCACAAGATAGCTGCTGTGTTTTGGCGCTTTATGAATAAAATGTACTTGATTAGACCGTGATACTTACATACAGTATGCTTATCTAGTAAACTGTGTTGAGGTGAAAAACTACTGCCACTGTTCTTTCAAAATCAGACAGATCTTAAATTACATAATGAGAGTGGTTATTTAATTGGTTGCTCTTCAAGTTCAGCAAGCAATCAGCAATGCAACAGTAGCTCTGCTTTAATGTTGGCTCGCTTTGCACGTGTACTGAACACTTGCATTACTGACACCTTCTGTGTCGTATGTATATGTCAGACACCTGTTGTTTGTCAATGCGGACATAAGTCAGTGTTGAATACCATCGGTACTTAAGAGAGAATCTCCTCTGAAGACAATAAACAGCATCAGATTCTCATTCATTCACAAAGGGCTGGAGTTCCCATGACAAGGGAAACAAAAATCCTGTTTTGGCCCACAAGAGGAGAGACTAGATATCTCTATTGGCCTTCTTAAAGTCGGGTTTGCATATATCTTCATGGTATCATTTTATTTTCACAGCCATTCTTCAGTAGCCAGGGAGGAGTGACGGGGAAAAGAGGGATGTTATGCTGCAGAAATCATGAACCGCTTTAAAAACTTTGGTGTCATCAATCTGTATTATGGGCCTTTTAGGGGGGAGTCACAGCAGCAGAATCAGGGGAACAAAATCCATCCTGCTCAGTCTGGCATCACATTCTGTAAAGCCTGCAAGGCTGCACATTCTTACACAGCACACAATGTATTAATGAATTGGAAGTTACAGATTACAGATTACTATGTGTTATGTCAAAGCTATTTTCATGTGAGAAAACCTTGACAGTAAATATAATAACTTTATAATCAGGCTAAAGTACATTTCATGTATGTATGTAAAAGTATGTACTATGACAAATAGAGTTTCTTCTAAGTACATGCTAGAGGTCAACTGGATTTTTAAGGGCCAATATAATAACGGTAGTTTTGAGCAGGACAAAGTAAATTAATCAGCCGTTACCGTAGCCATGAAGCTTGGGAGGGAAAATTCCTTTTCGGTGTAAACATGAATTATTTTCTATCTCTTTTTAAAATGTTGTTTATACTGCTGAATCACAGAACAATTGAATCTAGTTTTTCACTTGAGCATCGACGGACTGCAAAGGTAATCTCCCCATTTAGAAGAACTGACAACCACTCAGTTCTATCAGTGTAGAGGGATTACTGCAGGTTAATTCAACATGTTAAGGTCCGATGAAGTGGGTACTGCCCAAAGTATGCTGATAACAGCCATCACTCAATCTGAACGTGTGTGTGTGTGTTTGTGTTTGTGTGTGTGTGTGTGTGTGTGTGTGTGTGTGTGTGTGTGTGTGTGTGTGTGTGTGTGTGTGTGTGTGAAGAGAGATACAGTAATAGAGAAGAGAGAGAATGTGTCTCTTTCCTCCTCTAAACAACCTCCTCATTATTGCTGTAAATTTCTTTCTCGTTGTTGTGTTGGTTCATTGTCCCTGGAACCTGGACACCACCCACCGCCTCCATGGGAAAAATGACATGGCGCTGCTTGTTTTACAATCACACGGGACGAAACAGATACAGCTGAAAATTTAATAGCAGCCTCCAATTGTTTTCAATTTCTCAGAGGAATCTCTTTTTATGTCCACAAGACTTTGTTTTCCGATTTTACTTGTTCTCCAGTATTCAATTCATGGCCACCTGTGTCTAACAAGCTGAGAAAAGATACATTCTGCTTTCTATCGAACAAGTGATGTAATTTGTTTTTGTTTTTGAGGAGGTGGACGATGGGTTAATATTAGATGTGAAGTGTTTGATTTGCATTTGAAAGGTAGTAAAGATTCCAGCTATCACAGAACTTTTAAGCTTTTGAGGGATAAATATGCCTTTTGGTTCAAGCTGTAACCACATGTCCACTGTTGACTTCTCTTCGGAACCAGCTTCAAATCGAAGGCTAGAAATGTGTCGAAGGGCAATGGCGGTCTAGATCGACCCTTGCATGCATAACTGTGATGGGGATGGCAGAAGGAACGCACATACACATTAAGGATAACGGACCTGGTTTTGAACCAGGGCCTTCTCTCAATGAACTACAGTAGTATTAATGGCAACGCCAGTAGTATTCATCTTTACCAGTATTAAAGATTTACAATATATCAAAGTAACTCATTGTCTACAATAAAATCGGTCAGCTTTAAGCGGGGCCTTCCCTTAGGTCAGTGGCATACCATGAAAGGTGAACAACTCAGTGTTAACACCAATTAATCTAACTAGAGAGACACATTGACATGTCAAAGTGTGATGTATTGTTTCACAATTTAGTGATGACACTTTCAACAGCATATTTTTCGGGTTAGGGTTAAGTACGCCATCATTTAAAAAAAGCATGGTTCTCTCACTGTTTCTTGCCAAATGGTGTTTAAAGGTTATCACAATGTTGCTGCTTTTAAAGGTGGGCTCATTTTTATTTCTTTATACACTGCTGGGTAGGTTGTGAATTTCCCCCAGCGATCAATACAAACTTAATACATCATCATTTAAATGAATCTGCAATGTTATTAGACCTATTGAAAAGAATGTGGAGCAGTTCAAAGTACAATATTTGGCCCTCAAAATTGCATTGTAGTGACATTTTCTAAGCTTTATATTTCAGTTGTTATTAAGTCACTATCTATTGCCAACTGATATAACACAATGGTTTTTAAACCAATGGCCCACTGATGAAAGCCTTTGCATTTACAGTATTGGGTCCTGAGAAAGACGACAGTTTGGACATCTGGGAACTGAGTTCCCAAAAAACACCCACATTTAATGTTTATCGCCATAGGTGCTGCCAAAGATAATGGAACGGAGATCATCAGATTGTCACTGAAAGTGCATTACTTTCCACCACTGCACATGGGAATTTTTTTCCATCAGGGCCTGTTACACAACAGCTCCCCCGGGGCTGATAGGGGCTCAGTGTCGTGGTCAAGAATACTTGAACAAGTTGACTCTCTATTCTACCACTCTGCTGCATCCTTGTAAATTGGGGGGCCAGGCAGTCTTTCTATGGGTTTTGTTTGAATCCCTATTTGCCAGTTAATCTCAGAAGAGTACAAAAATGCCTCATCTGTCCTACAATGTTTTTAATGTCCACTATTAGTCCAACTGCAGGGTTTATCTTGATGATGTGTTGGAGCTCACTTACTGGGACTGTTAAGGTTGGTATTATTCCCCCAATTTGATGTTTTAAATCATCTGATCAAATAGTGCAGAAATACTCAACCAAACATTGAGTATTTCAATGTTTGATTGATTAGAGCATCACGAATGAAGCTCTGCCAACTTACTGACAAACATTTCAACTTCTTCACAAAGCATCCATCCAGTTCGCCATTGAACAGCTTGCTATAAGCAGCAACAGCACAAACTACTCGGTGTGCGTCAGCAGTAACACAACACAGCTCCAATAGATTTAAAGGCGATCAGTAAACAGTTAAATAAGGCTGATTCACATCTAGAATGACAAACTAAACTCCAAACCAAAGAGATTCAGATAGAAGCTACAAAAGTACTGATAGTTGAAAATAGAGAGACTTTAAAACAAAGTTTTCTTCATATTCTCTCACGAAGACACACACAAGTTTCAGCTGCTGAGGAGACAGCTAATGGGAGGAGACCATCAAAGGTCGGCTGTGGTCGGCCCTGCTGTGAGGCAGTAGTTGAAATGCATCATCGCAGCTCTGCAAACTGCCGAAAGCAGACCAACCTGGGCCCGTGGAAAAACCCTGTACAACAAAAGTATTTGTTTAAATCCACTAGGAACAAACCAAATAACTAATAGTAAGCTGATGATGATGATGTACGGAGCCTGCACCCTTGAGGACGCCACCCCTCTCACTTTCTGTGTCTGTCTTTCTTCTGACTTCCAGCTCTAGCTCTCTCTGCCATTATCGCCCTTTTCTGTCTCTCCGGCTCTCTCTCCCTGCTGCTCTCTATCTTTCTCCAACTTCCTTTGTCTCGCCTTTTCCCCCCTTGTCTCCCATGTGTGTACCTCCCTGTTTTCTTTCATCTCTTCTTCCTTCCTACCACTTCTTTCTCCATCCCTCTCAATTACTCTCTCGTGTTGTTTAGCCAATGGCTGTCTGCCGTGACTGACAGCATATAAACAATACTCTTGGGTTGTAGGCTAGAGGCGTACACACACACACACACACACACACACACACACACACACACACACACACATACACACAATCTCACTTACAAAGATGATTATACGAGTCATATAGGACGTTTGAACAAACAACGCGCTCACACATGCTTAAATTCACATAACAATGTTATATCCACGCCACATTAGAGCTGTGCATTGGCAAAACCTTTCCCCATCTGTCTACACACTGCCATGTACACACTGCCCTGATGTAATGGCAAGAGGCATACACACACACGTAAACAAACACACACCACCCATCACCTAAAGAAGACATACGTCACATAAACACAAAAAACACCAGCACACATACACACTTTTCCTATCTGTACATAGTGCTGCCACATACACTCACCTAAAGGATTATTAGGAACACCATACTAATACTGTGTTTGACCCTCTTTCGCCTTCAGGACTGCCTTAATTCTACGTGGCATTGATTCAACAAGGTGCTGAAAGCATTCTTTAGAAATGTTGGCCCATATTGATAGGATAGCATCTTGCAGTTGATGGAGATTTGTGGGTTGCACATCCAGTGCACGAAGCTCCCGTTCCACCACATCCCAAAGATGCTCTATTGGGTTGAGATCTGGTGACTGTGGGGGCCATTTTAGTACAGTGAACTCATTGTCATGTTCAAGAAACCAATTAGAAATGATTCAAGCTTTGTGACATGGTGCATTATCCTGCTGGAAGTAGCCATCAGAGGATGGGTACATGGTGGCCATGAAGGGATGGACATGGTCAGAAACAATGCTCAGGTAGGCCATGGCATTTAAACCATGCCCAATTGGCACTAAGGGGCCTAAAGTGTGCCAAGAAAACATCCCCCACACCATTACACCACCACCAGCCTGCACAGTGGTAACAAGGCATGATGGATCCATGTTCTCATTCTGTTTACGCCAAATTCTGACTCTACCATCTGAAGGTCTCAACAGAAATCGAGACTCATCAGGCCAGGCAACATTTTTCCAGTCTTCAACTGTCCAATTTTGGTGAGCTCTTGCAAATTGTAGCCTCTTGTTCCTATTTGTAGTGGAGATGAGTGGTACCCGGTGGGGTCTTCTGCTGTTGTAGCCCATCCGCCTCAAGGTTGTGCGTGTTGTGGCTTCACAAATGCTTTGCTGCATACCTCGGTTGTAACGAGTGGTTATTTCAGTCAAAGTTGCTCTTCTATCAGCTTGAATCAGTCGGCCCATTCTCCTCTGACCTCTAGCATCAACAAGGCATTTTCGCCCACAGGACTGCCGCATACTGGATGTTTTTCCCTTTTCACACCATTCTTTGTAAACCCTAGAAATGGTTGTGCGTGAAAATCCCAGTAACTGAGCAGATTGTGAAATACTCAGACCGGCCCGTCTGGCACCAACAACCATGCCATGCTCAAAATTGCTTAAATTACCTTTCTTTCCCATTCTGACATTCAGTTTGGAGTTCAGGAGATTGTCTTGACCAGGACCACACCCCTAAATGCATTCAAGCAACTGCCATGTGATTGGTTGATTAGATAATTGCATTAATGAGAAATTGAACAGGTGTTCCTAATAATCCTTCTGGTGAGTGTACACTTGCGCTGATGGATAGACATGGATCTGATAACCTCTTCACCTGATCAATCGCTCAATGCTCAACAGGCACGTTTCTTTTTTCCAAAAACACACACACACTCTACTACGCTTGCAGAGAGATTTATTTTCTTTTGCTTGTCCGCCTTTTATTGTTAACCATTTGAATCACATGTCTACCAACTCAGCTTATCTTGATCCCAGGCTTAACTTGCTTACAAGGTCATTGTAGTTAATTTGTTTTTTTGCTGCCACTTGATATCTGAAAAGTGCTCCATCAAAAACAAGGTCCCGGCCACACTGTGATGGATAACGTGAAGATGTAATCTAATGTTATGACAGACACTCAAAGGCTTCAATTCATTAATGAAATCTTTTAAAATGTCTCACAAACTGAGCCATCCAAGAGTGATGACTCTCCATTCAATCTACCAAATGCACCCTGCTACACTGGTTTCTTTTACAGTGATTTAAGGAAACCAAATAGAGGCAAAATTATGACAGAACATTGCCTATAGTGGTGAAAACAACAAAACAAAACTTTAAAGACAAATACAAATACTTTACTGAGTATAGAAATCATGCACAAGCCTTGATGGTCACCAAATCTCAAACCTACTGAACGCCTGTGGGATATTTTGGAGTGACAAATGAAGAACGTTGTCAGTGAACATTTTACTCAGGTTCAAAATCACTATTTTCTTTAACTTGCCTGAACTGTTCGTGAACAACATTTCATACTTCCAGCATTATGTTTTCTTTAAAACATATTTGAAATTAAGTTCTATAAACATGGAACTTCTATGAGACAGGGTTAGCCATGTTGTGACCTCATGTGTATCCCCGACCAAGGACATACATCCACAAAATGTTGTCACTTTAGCTGGTTCTCATCTGTCCATAATGCAAGACGAATGACACATGCGCAGACAAATTATTTATCGTGATATCAACATGTACAGGCACACACACACACACACACACACACACACACATCTATGGTAACTAGTCCGTCAGCAGAGTAGCCACTCATGATATTTTCCACTCTGTTTGGTATTCAGGTCATGTCAGTTCCAAGCAGACAAGTGACAAAGTAGTTGGCATGGGATTTAAAAAAGCAGAAGCAGTCACTTGTCCCTTGAGAAAGCCACTATCACATATCATTTTTGTTGTTGCCTATTAACTTTAGGGTAATAGCTAGATCTAGCATTACTAAGCATATACTTTTTTTTACATAAGTCTTTTGTTTTGTCCTTGTATTTTTCATTGTATTATACACCCCTTGTGTTTATAACATCAGCGATGAGATGCAGTGTGCAGTTTCAACTTGTCAGACCGACATAGAGAGAAAAAAATACTCACTTTTGGCAGCTTCCACCAGTGGGCAGAAATGACGGACATAAAAAGAAATACATGATGGATGAAGCCAGACATGTTTTGTCACTTGTTACTCAGTGTGTCACTCAAAAATTTGAAGCATCACAGACACTTAAGATAGTTAACTCTGTTCCCTTATTTTATTGTGTCTGTTTGCTGGCAATGCATCACTATAGGCCCCATAGATTAAAGCAGATTTATTTTTGTCATGCTTGTCACTCAGAAACATTCCCAACAGCGGAAGAAGCAATGCTCTCTGTGTGGGTGCTCTTCGGAGGCGAGTGATTGGCAGACAGGGGAGCTGGTGGTCACAGGATCCAGCAGTGATGATCTGTCACCCACACCCCATTATACCAGTCACATAGCTGGTAGCAGTGATGGGATGAATGCTGGGTCACCTGGTTTATTTTTCCACTCGTGCATGAGCGATGCAGACAGGCACACTCTGGGTGCATAAGTCAGGCATCACGACATGGCAGTGTCTAATGATACATCCAAAGTGGTGGGGCGGATACAATGCGGCACTTGCTATGCAAACACAATAAAAATGTGTTTGAAAAAAGTAAAGTGCTGATCTTTATATGCTCAACATGATAGTTTGTTGCATTTCCACTTGCTCAGTGGAAGTTTGCGTGCTAGCAGTGCCTCTCGCTCTATGAATACTAAAAGGGATCAAACTGAAGCTGCAGAAGCAAATTACAGAGCAAATTTGATTCCCCTATTCTGCAATTGCAAAAAGTAGTGACTTGATCGGGTATGACACAAGCTGGGCTTGTGTCATACCCGAGCATGTGTGACACATCACACATGCACCAGGAGGGATGTCAAGCAAACATTGACTCTATATTCATGTCATTAGTCCAGACAGGTGATGGTGGAGAGGGATTGAGGTCATGGCAACAGAGCCAGGATTAGATTTCGCCCCTGACAGACTCCATAATTGCGCTTACTCTCTTGACTAAGACTAAGAGGAGATCAGTGTCCAGTTGTTTGGGTTTAAGGACAGCAGCGAGGAAAAAGAAAGCAATCAAGACAGAGACCCTTGCTCACTCAGCTCAGTTTGAAAATGCTTCATGTAGCACTTTGAGGCTATTTGTAAGCAGTGCCAGAAACCTGTTACTGTAGCAATTTAGATCCCTGAAATTGTTGAATAAAAGTCAGAGTGTCTGGCCGCCAGCATTGGAACAGAGTTGCACTGAATTCATTACTGTCTGAAGGTTTCCTTTTCCTTTCAAATGAAACATAATTATTGTTACATGCTTTTGTAGCTGATAGATTGCTTTAACAAATGAGCAGCTAAACATTTTGCAGTGCATTGAAAAACTTAATTACGATATTTATACATTTACATTGTACTTTGGAGGACATTTTTGTGGTGAAAACGTTTGACCTGAATCAGATTTGATGTCTTAATACCATAATAAATGTTTCATTTGAGGTGAGTCTCAAAACGCTTGAGCTGCAGAATAGTTGCGTGTCGCACATTAAATGCAATTTCATTATGGAACGCAAATGCATTATGGATTAAATGTGATCCCTGTGTTAGGAAGGCAAATAAATGACTGCACCCGTACTGAATATCAGCAAGTCAATATTAGCACTCTCACTTGTCACCGTTTAAATAGTCCCAGTTCAGACTTTTAAGCTAATGCAGAACATGAATGTGTGGGCTGAACTGCTGTTGGGATTTGTGTGGCTTTCACAATGTATATGCAACTGTAGAAGAGTCACTGCAGATTCAGACACTACATGCATCTACCACTTCTGCAATTGCCTTTTTTTTCTGTTTTTGCTTGCCATTAGACAAAATGAAATAAGTGGCATGCCATTCAACCATGAATCTCAGTCTAACCCACACATATAAATCTTGTTTTTATCTTTACAACTTTACCTTGCTCTTAACCTTAGCAATTTATACATTATAGAGGCGCAGCTTTTGCATCCACAGCTACATCAGTTTCAAACATTAGAGCTTTGGTGATTTATCAAACCTTTTCTTGTGATTTATCACCAAACCCTGCCGAACATTACTGAGCAATTTAATACCAAAAACGACTTTCTCTTCTCAGAGTATTGAGAGCAGACAGTACATTGTATCCGACAGATACACAACTGTTGTGTTCCTCCTTCTGACATCAGTGTTTAAACCTGTTTCAGATTGTGTCTTCGAACATGTTTTGCAGCTCAGAGGGCCTGAATAGGAGGCACTGAAGCGCCGAGACAGAGCGATACTGACAGAGAACCTCTCACTAGTTCCAGAGACTGGTCATGTCATTCTTATATCACTTACAGCACCAATAGGCAGAGGACAAACACACTCTTTTGTCTGGCTCTGCAAAGGAAATTAAGTGTGCAACACACTGCAAGCATTAATATTTCCTCAGTGAGTAAAACAAAGAGAATTTGAGTTGGTTATTATATTTAACTAAATTAAATTAAAATAATTATATCTAATGATTTGCAGAATCAGCACTGAGCCATTGATATATTTAATAATATATAAAAGGACATATTGCATATAGTAGGAGCAGTTCTAAAAATGTGATCAAAGTTTTTAGACTTGACAAAACAATCGGTATATGTGGCCTTCCCACAATTATTACTTTTAAATGCTTGAATATTTCCTCCCAACATATTGAAAGTCATTGAAAAGTTCTGGGAATCATTTGAGTGCGTAAATTCCTCATCTCACCACCGGGCCCTGCAGGATTACTTCCTTACTCTGCCCCATGAACTAGCATTGGAGGTTCATTTAATTTGTTTTACGACAAGACAGAGAGAAGGTGAGAGCTGTGAAGCAAGGAGAAAAAACCCAAGTGCGAAGAGGCATGCGACCCTTGCTGTCATTTGTCACTCAGACTGTCTCTCAGGCTGCAGAGGTGAAGTAGGACACAGCTGTTGGTGAAAGCGAGGTGATGTTAACTGCACTTGTCACCGTGTTCCCTCTGTGATTTTGTGTGCGATTTGTGCGGGTGAGAGGTTTGTGTGAAACGAGCCAAGCAGCGGGAAACTCTGCTGTCATTTGTCAGTCAGAGGTGATTCGGGACGCAGGGGCCGGCTCGTACATCGGAGACAAGTGCGCACTCCGCTTGTGGACAATGAGGGATGTCCGTTCGTGTCCAGCCGCGGTCAAACAGAAAGCACGGCCCGGTACTTCAGAAAGGTTAACTTCTGTCCTCCTGTGATGGCTGACACATCATGTAGTCCCCTGTAGCTATATCACTGTCACTGAATCTTCATTTAGAAATAGAGACGATGAAACATCTTTGTTGGATTTACACTTTTAGATTATAAAATGCTCTATTAAAGTCAAACACCCTCATTGCTGGCTTTTGCACATTGAAGGTTTGACATGGACAAGCTGGTATAACTGTTGTTAACCAGAGCCCCCCGGCACCTATCATCGGACAGGAAAGAGAAAAATAAGTCAAGTGACGTTTCGTAAAGTATCTCCGGAACCACAACGTTGATTAACTTCATTTAAATTGCTGAAATACAGTAAAGCCTTGTGGGAATATCTCTGTATATTAGTCCCTGAAACAACCTTGTTGCATTTTCGACTCTGGAGGCTTCTGTTAAGGTGGAAGGTTTCTTAGACTGCGCCACATGTCTTCGTCAGAGCTTCATGTACATTTTATTACCCAGCATGCCCCAAACATATGGTGAGAAGGCATAAAGCGTAGAACTTTTACATTTTTGAACCGAACGACACAGTTTTTTGACTAAAACTCCAAGGTAACTCCCCAATGCTTTGTTTTATTGTGATTTTCCTTGAACCATGGAGTTGGAACAACTCAGGAACGGCTCGACAAGGCATTTTGGGGGAATCTTGATAACATTATGCTCAGATCATGCCTGGATGTTCATAGTTATGATCAAAATATGGTATAAAAGTGAGTTATTTGAACATATACATTTTTCAACTAAAGTCTGAAAAAAATTATATAAAATAACACAACTATTATAACTCATAGGGGGTTCATACGACTACTTGAAGAATGGGTAGAGGGAACCGCAGAGCGCCTGATCCAAGTATGGGGTATCAAAGGTTTTAATAACTTAATAACTGGAAAGTCATCCCACATTGTTAGCACCATCTGTTGTAATGCTCAGTATTGACTAGGAACCTTGGGCCATAATTCAGAGTCTTCTATCTCCCGTATTGTGTAGAGGAGAGATTAGTACTGCAACATAAGTATCTTTTTCAATGATCACTTTCAGCTGCATCTTCAGCCCAGGGTCGTCCTTTGCTAACAAAGACCTTCTGCCCACACCCTCTTTTATTTTCTCAGCAAAAGGCATCAGTTATATTCAGTTATTATCTCCGGCAGGAAAAACGTGTGTGTGTGTGCGTGTGTGTGTGTGTGTGTGTGTGTGTGTGTGTGTGTGTGTGTGTGTGTGTGTGTGTGTGTGTGTGTGTGTGTGTGTCAGTGTCCACCTCTGGGTCTGTCCACAGCTAATCTCGCATTCTGCTGCAGCAACATAATATTGTGGGGCTTACTCAAGGACCTCTCATGGTTGCAGTGACTCGCAGTTTCTCAGAAAACCTTTTATAAACTCTTTTATACTGCCATTGACTGCCTGCTGACTCCTCACTCACTACTTTTAACTGGCCCGCGACCAGTAGGGGCAGCGAAGGATAAGAAAGCTGAGTGCACCCTAAAAGGCCATAAGGGGAAACCATGGACTCCAATTCAACTCAATTAAATGTATTTTGTATAGCCCAAAATCACAAATGTGCCTCAGACGGCTTTACAATCTACACGCATACGACATCCTCTGTCCCGGGACCTCACGTCGGTATTGGGAAAATAGTTTGCCCACTTTTTTAATAATGTAAAACAAATGGACTTGAAGCCTACATTAACGCTCCAAGTCACGGCCACACCCATGAGACAGAGCTGTCTGCACAGAGCAGCTGCAGTACATCTGACATCTGCATATATTTAAAAGAGAGAACACCTGGTGGAGATGTGCACTTCACCAGCAGGGGCTTCCCCCTCTTAGCTGACTAGTCGACTTATTGGTCATTTCTTTCTTAGCCGTCACATATTTCTTTAGCCGATTTGTATGCTTTTTTCATGCTGAATGACTTATTTCCAAGAAACTTATGAGCATACTGGTAAACACCATATTTTAAGTGGTGCTTTTGTGTGATCCTTTGTGAAAAATCTATTTTACAGATATGTTGATTAAATAACTAATCGATTAGTCGACCAAATCGTATCAGTGTTATTAGTAAACTAGGAATGACTTTTGTCGAGGACAGCCTTTCACTCCACTTGCACTTTTCTAGTTGCTCCTCCATTCAGCGACGTCGTCTCTTAATTAAGGTGCCTCAAGCAGAAGTAGCCTGTAGAGTGAGTGCAGAGGTTATATGCAGACAGGCAAATAGGCGAGGCTAATGAGTTGAGTTAGTCTACTGATTGGTTGTGGTGAGCTCAGCACATCTCTGAAGAACTCCCTGACCCATCCAGTATGGATAGTGCTTGTGACAAATTAGATCATCTTTGTTGAGTCAAGATGCGCTTCATTTTCTCATTTCTCTGATGAGAAATCGTAGTTATTGTATTTTTATTTATTGGGGTTTTATCAGGAACCACACCAACTAACTTAACTGAGATAGTATAAAATGTATTCATGTAATTTGGCTAGGGAAATATCACAGTGCATATAGAGTGTTTTAGTGATCGGAAATGCCAGTCAAATTATTATTTTACCAAATCTAATAATTGTATTTTTTTTGCAGCTGTCTCTTCAGAAAAAGAAAAGCTTCAGATGGAGGTGTGCATTATGTGTGTGTATATAACAGGCTTAGCAAGGCACATGTGCTTTGTTTTCTGTTTTTTAAATATATGTGTACACTCAAAATCTATCCAACCAAGAAATATGTTTATTGCAGGTCAGACACTATGCAAACAAAAGTCAACAGCAGAGACACTTGTGCTCATCACATAAACATGATTTGGTATCATTGCTGTAAACGGAGCATTATCATGGTCCATCGTGCATGTTGTTGTAGTCAGTAGACAAAGGCACACAATGCTCATTTAGATTCCAACAGAAGGACTAAATACATGCATCCTAATTGAAAAGAATAATAATTGTTTTTGGTGGGTCTAATTGAGTACAGATGTCTTAACAGACTACTTAAATTGTATTCAGAGCTATAATATGCACATTCATTCCTCTATGTAGGACATTCTGTCATCTTAATGCTGTCTCTCTACTCTCCCTGCTTTTAACCACTACCCCATTTCATTTATCCATTAGAGTCTGATCTAATCACTATAACACTTTTTTTTATTTGAAATGTCAAAATAACAGTAAAAGCTTGCACGAACAAACTTGGCAGGGGAAAAAAACAAAACATGCACAATATATGGGCAATTCCTCAACATAAATCCATCAGGGCTAGGTTTGTCTTTTTAACAAGAATATTGATCACCTTCACTTTACAGCTACAGTCAATATAACTGAAAACTTCCTGTTGAAGTTTCTAAAAGAAACGCCTCGTGAAGGACCCCCTGAACAGCTGGAAGTGTTTTTAATGTGAAGCAGATGGCGGAAGTGCAGAGTTTGCATTACAGTTAATGGCAGCAGCAGCAAATTAACAAAGCACAAGGGAGTAGATCAACAATGCTTACTTTTAAAACAGGAGAAACTACACATAAAGGCATGTCTCGAATAATTATTGTCTGATTCTCGACCTGGGCAGTATTTGTGAATGTAAGGTATTACAGCTTTTCCCTCGCTTGCTTGCTCAGAAATGACTTTTTTTAATCCTACCTTAAAGTCTCAGGACAGGAAATTACTTTGGCTACATGACATGCCACAGCATGCCACACCTGCTTCAATTTTAAACATGGTTTAGCAGAGTTAAAAATCCATTTCTTAGTCCAAGTCTGGCGGTGTCCGTGCCATGCCAGAGCGCTAGACGATCGAGGAAGTTGTGCAGTTTTAGCAAAGAGCAAGGAAGAAAGATAAGGAGTGCAGTGGAGGAGGGAACGAGGTGAAGAGGAGAGGAGCGAGATAAAGAAAAAGATGCTATACATGCACCGGCTGTTGGCATCGAGCCCCGAGGGAGCTGTTAAGGTAGCTTGACTTTCTCAGCAAACTGCCTCCTGTTGAAGCAGTCAATAATTTCAATAAGGCGGTTGCCTCTAAAAGGGATTTTAGGGACTTGCAGTATGAGGTTGAAATTTCCAGAACGACCTAATTTAAGTCGCTCCCCATGCTACATATATCAAACTACATATGGAATGGTAAGTCATACAGCATACATTTACAAATAGAGCTTGTATCATGACGTATATATCTGTAGCTTTTTTCGTACCAAGGGAGAACTTCGAGGTAATGAAGCATGAACTCATATGGTTGGTTGCAAGGAAGTGAGTCATGTATTTGAAACATATGTGAAGTAAAGTTTTAATTTCTTTATTTTTTTATTACCAAATCATTCTATAATGACAACCTCCCCCTTTATAGTTATCACTGCATAGTTAAAATAACAATCACTTAATTGCGTTAAATTCCATCGACTAATAATTTAACATCATTAAAATAAAAGTAATTTTCTCAACCTTGACCATCATATGCAGTAATGTATCCAAATCATCAAGGGCGACCAAAAAACTCACAAATTGCTATCAGTGAATCACTTCAGCTATTTCCTCTTCTGTTTTCTCTCTCTCTCTCTCTCTCTCTCTATATATATATATATATATATATATATATATATATATATATATATATATATATATATATATCTCTTTCTCTCTCTCCACTTTGGGTCTGCTGGCTGACATAAAAGGTTGTATGAAAAATTACAACGGTCCTGAATATTAGAAATGCCTGCAAAATACTCTCCCAGCCTCCATCACCACAGGGACACATGGTTTTATCGATTGTGTGTGTATTTATATCTGTGTGTATGCGTGTGTGGACACTGGAAGTCATGGTGATCGGTACTTTGTAAATGGCCGGTGTGGGTGTTCTGTGTGTATAACCTTGCATATGGTATGCTTTCACGCAATGGGACAGTTTGCCAGTCAACCTCTTTATGATTAGGGAATCTATCATTATCTCAGAAATTAAAGAGGAAATCCACCCAGTCGCACACTCTGTTGACCTTGCAAAAGCAAAACTCTCACACACACGTACAGCTGGCACCAATATGTGTCTTGTCTGGTCACGATGCGATCTAAATGCGATAGAGCTACATTGACCCTCACAGTGCAGTGTATGCACCGGTCAATTTTTGTACATGTTTACAAAGTTTTAAGCACCATAAACTTAATGTTATATACTTAAATGTGTTTTTCTCTGTTGTGAAGTCCTTGTCATGCGCTCATGAATGACTGCTTGTTTATTTTTGCACCAAAGACCAATGTCTATTTAATTTCTGAAAATGATGTCGCTACCAGGAAACCTGATATTTATGAGACAAGGTGAACCGCGTTTATTTATTTAATCTATGTGTAGTTAAACCAAATAAATAGGAAGATGCAAATAAGCTAAAATAGAATGAATAATGCAAATCAAGCAATAGAGAAATGGTTGACTAAATAGTCCCAAAGCTTACTTTGTAAAAGGCCAACTACTTTTAAGCCAGATCATTTAATGCTTTATAAAGAAAGAGTATTCAAATATTACTTTGATTTTGAAATGCGCCTTTTTTTCACATGAATTCAAAACCACAGCTAACGCAGTGTCAAGAAAGTGTGTCAGTCGATGTGATCTATACAGAGGATTGTTCTTCTGAAGTCGTATTTCTTATGATATCCATCCATTTGCCTTTCTCTGCTCTCTCTCTTACTCTAAGGTAAGTAGTATCAGTGTGCTTGAATTTAACCCTGAAGTCCTTTGTATTTGAAGGTTCATTGATTCTGAAAACCTTTCTCGGGTACTTTTAACGAGAGATGTGGGCGGACGAGGGAGAATGAAATAGGTGGAAAGAAAAAATAACTGCCACATATGGACAAAGAGGAACATGGTCCATAATTAGGGCTGCATGGGATTTTGTTTCCAGTCAATTAGTTTTTCCCTACAGTCTCTGTAGGTGTTTGTATTGTGTGTGTGTGTGTGTGTGTGTGTGTGTGTGTGTGTGTGTGTGTGTGTGTGTGTGTGTGTGTGTGTGTGTGTGTGTGTGTGTGTTCGAGAGAGTGAGAGAGAGTGTGATTAACTTGTGTGTGCATTCTCACTGTACATGTTGTGAAAGTGTGTATGCGTTACTATTTGCATTAAATTTTTTGTTTAATTTTGTATGTGTCCCCACATCCAGTCCACCAGTCAGGCCCTTCTTTTGTTTTTGTATTAACATTGCGTCCAAATTAATGTATGTGTACAAACTAATTTTGCATTAACAACGAGATGGATGTTTGAACTAATCAATGATAGTCACTGCAGGAAGAAGCCTAAGTAAGTTAAGATAAAGTCTAAAATATTTCTTTACCAACTGGTAAGTGGCACCAGGTATGTAAGACATTGTCTGTCCCGGGACCATCTCAGGTCCCCCGGGATTTAGGACATGTATTTATTTATTTTCGATATAATTTGCTTCCGTCCTGTTAAATGGGGGACCAGGGGTCTGACACTTACTGTGCCTTACAGGTCCACAAATATACTCCAATAATGAGTGCCACGGACACAAAATGTATCTCTTCCGCTCACAGATAGATAGACATAGAATCAAAAGAACATACAGAGTTAAATAGACATGCATACATACGTGTGTGTGTGTGTGTGTGTGTGTGTGTGTGTGTGTGTGTGTGTGTGTGTGTGTGTGTGTGTGTGTGTGTGTGTGTGCGTCATTATCATTGTGCTGGGAGTTGTTGATTTTTCCCTGGCAAACACTGTCGATGGAAGGCCAATTCAATTGGCAGAAAAAGAGAAACAGACATTCAGACAAAGCCAAGCAGAATATTGTTTTTCTGATTTGTGATTTATGCCAAACTGACTAATTTGCCAGCTTTTATGTTGATTATTGATTTTGCTTAATTACTAAAAGTATGTTTTCTGTGCCTATGGAGTCAAACAAAATTGGCAAAAAGAGCAATGATGTGTTTTTGCGGCCTTCTTGTTGTATTTCATCTTGCCCTTGCCAACGGAGCCCTGTGTATATATATATATATATATATATATATATATATATATATATATATATATATATATATTACAGGATATATATCCACAAAGATATGAGAGAGATTTTGTTTCTGAAAGGCAATCAGATGAGGTGAGACAGACAATACAACCAGTAGCTTGATACATGCACATGTGGATTCACCACAAGCACTCAATGCTGCACCAGTTTATTAGGAAGCTAAAATAGTCGAGAGTGATCTTTGTGAGATAAAACATCTGCTGACATTTAAATGGGAAAAGCCTTGATACAGAGAGTAAGTCTGTGATGTAAGAACGGAAATCAATATTTGTTAGATCTCAAGAAGCAGAGATAGAAGTATAAAATCAGAAGTGAATATATATATACAGATATGAAAAAACAAACAAAACAAACATAGCATACAGTTTGTGAATTTCAATAGGCAAGTTTATGACAAATCAACAGAAAAGATGAATACTGTGTATACACATACAACTTTTAAGTGAGTCAGTTGGCTTCTTACTTTGGAAAATATAGTCAAGGTAAGAATACAATTACCACATCTGCAGATTGAAAATATTCAAGTGAAATAGAAAAACAAATTCTGCTGTATTTATGTTATCCTTTACTTACGTCCGGGTGGCTGAAAGTCTGTTTGCAACTTTTAATTAGGAATAATCTAAAGGTCTAATACAAATCCTTGCTCAATTAGAAATACCTTTTAACGGGATTACCAGAGTGGGCTTTTAATTGAAGAAGAAAACAGCTCTGCTTAAACGCATATTACAACCTCCGATCTGTTTTCCAAAACTAGTTTCACAACAATGTGAGAGAGCTAGAGAGAAGAAGAACAAAGAAATGCCCGACAAACAGATTCAAGTAGAGCGCTAAACAATGAATAGAGAGATTTACCCATTTGCTTCTGTTTGTTGATGAATTCCCATTGTATTCTGGGCTTTGGCAATATTGTTCCCAGTACCATTCATGCCAGTGATGCAAACTGCATTGAAAATTAACCCAAAAGACAAGCAGTTTGTAACAGAGGAAGAAAGAGGGAGACCTGTCATGTTCAAGCAGAATGTGGCTTCTGTGTTGGACAGTGGAGCACTGACGTGGAATAAAACCTCCTGATTAATGTAAATTAACGTCGTCGTCGTCATGTTTTTGGAATTGAGAAGTGTGACTGTGAGAGGAATACAGAGGCATTGCAAGAAATGTAGTTATTGTAAATGTGTTTAAACTAAGCTAATTCTGTACGTGTGTAGTGTGTAGTCCAGGTAGTGATTGAGTTTGTCATTCCCCAGGCCTGTTATGTTATGGTTTATTGAAAGAGCCCAATGCTCCACTGTATATTCAGCATAATGACTATAGATCCAACAACACCACTGAAAAACTCTGGCTGGTTTACCTTATCGATCTGACACACTCTTATCGCTGTGCCCTGCTCCCATTTGTAGGTGTGTGTGAGTGGATTACATATATGGGGTTAGGATTGGTTTTGCTAATATGGTGAGGTTTGTTTGATTACATATTTGCAATAAAAATAATGAATGTTAATTAAATTTCGGAAACCATTACCTTGAACAGGTTACTACTCAGATTTCCAAAGATAAGGATTTTTATTTTCAAATAAAGTGGTAATACCTTCAAATCCACGTCTTAGAATTCAGAGTTTTTAGGTTTGTGATCCACTTACTTTACATTGAACAAGAGTAGTTTATGTTATCATCGTTTGCTAAACATTAATAACTAAGATGTGGGATTCATGCAAAATCAATTGGAAAGTCCTGCACAGAGCCCAAATAAAACTTAATTTAATTGACAATCAAAAATACATTGTTTTACCTAAGTCACCGGATCCAATCAAGACACAAGTCAAATTACAAACAAGAATCACTGTACATCTTAATAACTCATAAAAACAGACTTAAAATTAATCTCAAGATCCATATTCACACATGAAATCAGGAAACAGAAGGTATTTAGAAAGATATTACATGTTTTATCATGACAGTTAACGAATAGAAAAGTGTGCCCAACATAAATCACGTAAGTGCAATGCAATATCAACAGCAGCAGAAGGAAAATGCAGTTTTTTTAGTACAGCGTTTCTCTCGTCCCCGTTCTCTCACAGAGGAGAGGAGCACAATGTAGCTCCATCATCGATGGTGTGAGAGTTGTGATTTTCTCCTCTTTTAGGTTTTGCATTTCACCAGCTGACCTGACCCCATCATCCATCTCCTCTGCTCATTGTCTTATCCTCCCAACGTATATACTCTCTCTCTCTCTCTCTCTCTCTCTCTCTCTCTCTCTCTCTCTCTCTCTCTCTCTCTCGTGCCTTGAGTACATTTCTAATGTGGAAGGCTTCGTTGGTTTGTTGCACCTAACAATTAATGATAATCTGCTGCAGCACTCTCCTCTGAACAGAAGTTCTATCTCCATGGACAGTTTCATGAACATTTGTGTACACGGGAAGAGAGCTGGGAAACAGGGAAGCAAGACTAACTTGTTGTCATCGAGCGACTCATTCTGTGTTCGAGTTACTCCAATTGAAGGCTGAATTAGTTCAATCCACATTGTTTGTTTGAGGTTTTAGTTTCTCGAGCCTGAGCATGCTGTAAAAGAAAGTGTTTCAGATTTACCAGGAACACCACTGTCATGATTATTTTTTTGGTTTAATATCTCAATTAAAAACAATGAGAAGTGGCAATAACAAAGTGTATATATGTATATTCAAATATGCTACATTGTTTATAATCTCAATCATTCAACTCCATTATCTTGGTGATTGCCACTGCTCTCTTATCAAACTGGCTGCATATGCAAACAAGGCTATGATATCAGTGTTTTAAATTTAAACTTCTATATGCATCAAAAGACATACTGTGTGTTTCCACGAAATCTACTACAATACCCATAACCACTCTGAGCGAGCACAGGATCAGAGCAGCTGTTGCATTTGCTCTGCTGCCTCCGCTGTCACTCTCCTAAGCACAGATTTGACATGGTACAGTAGCTGCCTCTTTGCTCTGCAAAAGCCCTTACCACCATCCTGATACCCTGCATGGCTGTTTGAAAGGAATGTAATCTTACCATGTAAGTCTGATCCAACAATCTCTCGAGCATTCACTCGTGTGGGATCTGTAAAGATCAGACATGGAATTGTGATGTAAACGACTCAACACAAATGTGTTTACAGGACTCAAAGTTTCATTAAGATGTTTTTGTTTTGTTTTTGTGAAATTGTAAAAGGGCTTATCAGCCTAGTAAAAGCAGTAGAGCACAAATGTGTATCTGCAGCAATGTCGTTATGATTCTTGTTTAATTATTGTTTTGTCCTTCAACTTTTTAGACCATGTCCTGATCCAATGAGGCTGGGAGAAAATTCGGGAAGAAACCTATTTAAGTCGTTATTTTTCATTTTGGTTATTTGTACGGTTGAATATAAATAGGGACATAAAGGTTACCATGAATTCATAATTCATTCATAATTCGGTGGGAAAGGGAAAACAAAGGTCTAAACAATAAAGGCAAACGTATACAAATGTTAATCAAAGTAAAAAATCAAGCTATAGAAATCAAAGCTTCGGATTATTCGGATGTAAGTATGATTTTTATTTGAAATTGTGTAATTTGTGATTGCAATGCATTGACCTTTGTTTGAGGAGGCTCTCCACTGTGAGCCAAATCATCCCCCTTTTGCTACCTAACCTCTGGTGCGCTCTCTTCTATAACTCAATGGGTTTTCTCAGCAGGGAATTTTTTTTCATCTATCTTTCTGACAAGCTGGAATGTGTTCCCGGGGTTTTCTGTCCACATTGTAAGCTAAAATCTCAACACCATGTCGTTATGACAAAGATAAATCTACAAATGTTTGGAGCATTTCAAAACTACATCCCTCATGAGGCTTTGACAGTTTGCCGATGGCTAAGACTCCTGGGATATGTTTTAGCTGAATGCTAGCAAAGTAAGTGCAACATGTACATGAAGTGGAGCGTACCATTGTCTCGACAGCTGCCCATCCTTTAGGGGGCATTTATTGGTTATTGCAAGTTGCTCGTTGATGTTGAATATAGGTATTAATAATTACATGCTTGCATTAAAAAATACATCCCTAACAGACTGTTACAAATGTTCTCTGTAAAACAGGATCTTTCTGTGGAGGAAGCAGACCTCTGTGAATACATGATATTCCCATATCTCATCAATATTACACTGCTCATCAACGACTAATGTTAATAACTAACTGATTAATTAACTGCTGATTATCTGTAGATCATTAAATCTCTGAACATGTCTTAAATTGTCTAAACCTACGACACTAAGTAGTGGAGATCTCTTAAATGCTGACAATTTAGCAAATTTGCAAGATGAAGCAGATTAAACAGAAACGTCATTCATGTGGTGTCTCCGTAAATGTAAGACACAAATGGAATGAACAGCAGTTAAATTGTTCCCAAATATACATTTATAAAGTTAAGATTTGATGGGTAAATACTCAACTAACAGTTTGACAACGTTGTGCCTTCATCCTGGTGCTGTCCTTTCCTCTGGCTTCCATGTCAGGTAGCACTGCTCCTAAAGTCAGTGTTGAATCATCAGAAACTGAACCTGTACATTGCCAGATCACAATGAGAGTTTAGTGAGAGAATTAGACCCCTGACCCATATAACAATGCAGTCAAGTGCCATTTCATTCGATGATCGCGGCTAGCTAATTGTCCCAAATAGCATGTAATTGGGTAATTTTATGGATACAGAATCAGATGCATTGTTATACTCGGGAAAATGTATCTCAGTCTGTTTGAAACCTGAGGGCAGTTGAACCGTAACGTTTCCTCTAACTGAATCCAAGTCTGTTCCACCTCCATCCACAGAGGCTCCTGTATGAATAACTGATGAACTTACCACTGTTCTCTGCCTTGTCTGTCTTTATTACTTTGTGTATTATAATGATACCCTTTAAGTAATGGATGTCTGTATCGTTTATAAACACGACTTAGACAAGTCTTTAGAATGTAGATGAGCAAAGTGAATCCCTGAATTCTTTGGCTCTGTGGAGAAACTATATGTCTGTAATAAATAAAATGTTCATTGCTTGTACTCTTGTGATTCATTTCATGGACACATATTTGATCTGTCTCTTTCTGTATGTGTCTCTGTCTTTTTAGGATGGAATGGGGAATCTGCAGGTCACCAAGGAAGGTGTCCGATTGGAGGGAGTGTCCGAATTCTTATTGCCTCTATACGTCAAAGAGATCCAGTCTCGTAGGGTAAGAAGTGTGTATATGTGTTAGTGTGTGTTTGTGTGTATTTATGTGGCCCTTCCAACCCCTATAATGAGCAGAAATCAGATGTCCCCAGCAGTCAAGGTCTATTCGTCATGTATGTGACACATTAGGAGGCTGCTTATGATCCAGCAGTCCTCCATATCTCTATTCATCATACACAGGGTCATCATTAATCCTGTCAGCTGAGGCAACATGGACACTATGTCACTCTATATAGGACAATCATTTGACACTGTGTGTATGTGTGCTTGAGTGTGTGTGTGTTCATATGTATGAATGGTAAGCAGGCGGGGGATTGACTGTAATAGTGTCACACTGTCACAAACACATTGCCTGTCTGTGTGTATAGAGCGGGGGAGTGGATTTTCAATTGCACAGCAAGAGATTAATGGTGTGATGGAGTAGGACAGAAGGATATAGAGCAAGTGACATTTATGGAAGATGCTACACCGATTGCAATTTTCTTGGCCGATTCTGATCTGTCGATTCCAATGTTTGCCGATTCTGATTTTCTTTCGAAGAACTATAATTGACAGCAAGGCTCCGAGCAGACTAACATGTTTTTTTTTTTTTTACCACCGTTCACCGTACTGCCATACTACTTCATTTGTATCATATGTAGTGGTTATTTGAATAAACTAAAATACTTGCTTTGATTAAAAAAAAATATATATATATATACACACACACACACACACACACACATTGGCATAAGTGGTTTGTATGATATATTATACGCTAAGATTAGAAAGCTTGTGTTAGAAAGTTAAACAGGTCATGATTCTGACTCTAACATCTATTATATATTACTGTGAAAACCCCTCCTTCAAACAACTGGATTTATGCAAGGTCCCTGCCAAAAATCTAATTTCACAAAACCACATTTTGAAAACATTCTGATACCGTAACCCACTTTTCAATTGTACTGAGTAGAGTTTGAACGCTCCATACTCATAAGTCAAGGTAACTGTTGGCAGATGAGCCAGTCACTGCGATTACTCTGAGCAGCATGGGAATGAATTACAATAACTGTCTGATCAAGTTAGTTGTTCCAACAGTTGTCCAGGTGGTTCCTCCACGGCTAATTCTGGTCCTGCAGTTTTCCCAGATTGTGAGCTATATATCTGTGTACCAGCATATGATAATGACCAATAATCATGCTGCGGCAACAGCACACGTGTGTAAATGTGGAATCGGTTTTCATCGGAAGCAGACCGATCAGCATCTCTAGAAAATGTTCGACCCCATACAGCTGTGGTGTTATTTTACTTTACTGTAAAAACTATTTTAAGTTTAGAAACATTTCCGCTCAATCTCAGCTCAATGCTCAAATTTTATTTTTGTAAAACAAAAAATAAAATGCTAATATCTCTTCTTGTGATCCTTACTGTCTTTCGGTCAATGCTGTTGAGACCTGTTCCCTAAACGTAGTTTTGCATGTGCCTCTACCACTGAACCTGAAACACCATTTGCATTGATGTTTTGCCCAGCAGAGGATTCTGCTGAGAAGTTCATAAGAGCATTTAAGCATGATTTATGCTTGCTGCATTCGCACAGCATGCCATGCAGCAGGTCTTTCACCTGTCTGGGCACATCCAACATTTTATAACATATTATAACATAGTATACATATGGTGTACTGTTTTATTATACTGTCAGAAACCCTTTCCAATATATAATATACATATAATAATATATAATACACTGTATATGTCTAGCAGTTAAATATGGAAAAACTCAGAAAACTTGATTTAATAGTAATGAATGAAAACAACAGAGATAACACCAGGAGGAATGGGAATGTACTGATACCTGCATGAGCACAGCAAAGATGATGGGATGGCATAATGATATAAAAGGACAGGAGGATGGTGAAGATAAAAACAAACAAACACACAAAGCAAAAAAAAGGATGACTGGAGGTAAAATATATGGAGAGAGAATTAAGGTTGAGACAGATGATGAAGAGTGAATATGGAATGAAGTGAGACGAATAGTGTTTTAGGCCAAGTGAAGCTGTTAAGGAGATAAAAAAGGGAAGGAAGAGGGCTGCTAGAGGAGCTGAAAGGAGGCTCCACAAACACGTGTTTTGACATGTTATGAGTGGAATAGATGGGTGAGAAACTGCTTTAAACTCAGATCTAAAATGTTGCCTACATTAAGTATTCCTTCTTTACTGGACAGTGTAAAGCAGTGGATCGGGCGAAGATGTTACAACGGTTTTCAGCACGATTCAAATTAACATTACCAGACAGTTATTGAGACCACTTGTGTAGAGGAGGGATACTGTAGATTCAGCTCCCCCTGTTTTCAAGCAGACATTAGTGGTCACTACTCCAGCTGTTGCTACTTTATTATTTCCCCCCCCCCACTTTATGGTTTGCTGTTTGCCGCAGTTTGTTCGCATTGACGGTGTACAAGCCAAATTCTGTTAACAGCCTCACAAATGTTTTGGTTCAGTCTTGAAAGCCTTGAGAATTCAAGCTCCCACACGTCTGACGCTTCCAATATTTTAGAGTTTGCCTTTCATCTCGAAGTCTTCGACTGAGACACTTTGTACAAACTTGATTAAATGAATTCAGTCAGTTAAGAGTAGTAAGTGAGAAGTCTGCTGTCAAGCAATGGCAGTATCAAAAAGGTGATTTGAGAAAGAGTGTCCCTGCAACCAAGGGACATCCTTGAGCATGGAGCCCTGAATGAGTACCCATGGAAATGGACATGCTAGTTCCAGTAATACGTTAACACAAAACACATTATTCGTACATGCTTGTATCTATTTTAACTGTCTATGTCACCAATAGTAGCAACATATTAGAGCCAATACAATAAATACATGGTAAGTGATGCAAAAGGATGAGAAACTACTCTGTGCATGTGTTTCCTTGTTGTGGGTTTGTTTACTTCCACACTGTGTTATAACAGCGTGCGTGTCTGTCTCTGTATACTGTGTACAATATGTACTGTGTGTATTCAACAAGTGTGTGATTGTCAACCATTATGTTTACAAGTCTGTGTGATAATGCGTGTGTGTGAGGGTTGCATGCGCCTGTCTCCTGTTAGTGTCTGTTTATATTTTTTTGTCTGAGCAGATATTGATGTTTTGTGCCTGTGTGGAAGCCAATGCATATTTGTGTATGTGCAGGTTTGCGTGTATTTGAGTGTGTGCATGAGGCAGCGCATATCTTCTCACATGAAGCCAAACAGCAGGTCGCCCTCGCATATCCTAAATGGCAGGTATGCTCATATTTTTATATCCACAGTGACTGCGCTTTGACTATGAAGCATGGTTCAATTGGGCTGGGAGCTTTGCTGAATCAGAGGTATCCACCAAACTCCTTGAGGACGGAGAATCTATCGCATGTACTGTGAGGAGACATAACCACTGAGTTGAAAATGGGGGAAAGAAAATTATTGAAAGTACGGTTAATTCACAGCAATATAAATACCACTGCACCCAAAATAATTGTTATCTATTTAACAACAAAAATATTGAACCAACAAACACCAGTGTAATGTTGCATTCACACAGAATCGGGCATAACAATATGAATGAGTTAGTTTTGTTCACAATAAGTTGAAATAAATATGTTAAATATAATTATTTTGTGTTTATTATTATATGTAGTTATCTGTATGTACCCATACAATGCTGATGTATCTTGATATTATGTTATACAATAACTGTATCCTTGCGTGAGGGAGCTACAAAACATCCGGTTGTAAACATTTTGTCGCGGGGGACGGCAAAAAGTTAACATATTTTAACTGTGTACAGCAATGCCATGCACCGTTGCCGGTGTTCTCTTCTGGCCTCACCTAACTGCACCGTCCTCGTCTTGTACTCTAACATAACATCTGTTTGCCATCTTTGGCCTGCCTGATTCCATTTGAACGCAGCATAAGTCCTGTTTAGAAATGCTTGCAGTGCTTACTGTAACAAGTTATTATTGGTGTACATCAGCGGGCACCAGAAGAAACTAAAACACAAACAGCTGACTGTGGCGAAAGGTCGTGGACTGTGATGGTTATAGACTTACAGCTTAACCAGAGACCGAGTTACATGGACACACACTCTAGGAACCCATTGAAAGGACACAATGTAATTAGCCAAGACAATGCTGAAAAAAAAGAGACACAAACATACTCACCAATCCAAAGAGGATCCCTTAGGTCTGGCTAACTTCAACAGGGAGAGTGATGGTGAAGTGGAAAATAGGGATACACACAGAACATTGCAAGAGAAAGAGAAACCTTCAAAGACAGGAAGCATTGAGCGACAATAATGAAATGAATGGAGAAAGGAGAGAAGGTAGACCACAATATGTTGATGCTGTAGCACTGACTTGCAACTCACTTATTAGATAAAGTGAGGCCGAACACAAACGGATTTTAATATTGTATGTATTACAGACTAAGTCTGAGATTTCATCTGTTTCGACATATATGTTTCACTAAAGAGGATGAGATAAGCGTAACAGTACACAAAAAATTTGGGAAACTACAACTCAAAGGTGTTGTTCCCAGCCTCAGGGGGCCGTAAAGAACCAATTACGGTTTGGTGCACTGGGAAATTTGCTACTTGTCGTACACTTGATTTATGCCTCACAGGAAGTGTCTTTTTTTGTTTTACAAGAGAAGACTTTTAAACCAGTTAGGATGAGGAATAACTGGTTTACCTAAGGATTCAGGGATAATTTATTGTCATCCTGCAACACAGGGTTGTACAATGGAATGCAGTCGTGGCCTTTTCAAATAGCCCTAGTGGTTGCAGAGATACACCCTTTTTAGTTTGGGTATGCAATTTTCGAGCAGAGGCCTAAAAATAGGTTGTTTTTCAAAAGGATAATCCACTTAAAAAAAGTCACCCAAAAAGCTCTTCACTTCACATTGAGAGAAAACTAACTTTAGGATATACAAGTATGTAGGAGAATGGAGAAGATGAAGCTGGCATTCATCCCACGCAGTGTATGTCCTATTAAAAAACATTGCATCCACACACATTCACATTTTGCATAATCAGGGCCATCCCCCAGCAATGCATTGTAAGAAAGGTAAATTAAACATTGTGACTCCCAGAGAGCTAAATATAGAACTCTGCACATAAACCACACAAACAACAACAATGACACCCTGAGAAATGATATTGGGAGGGGAAAAGACCGGGTGCAGGAAAGAGGAAGATAACTGGAGCAGAAGGGAAGAGAAAGAAGCAAGTCTGAAGGAAATAAAGGGGTCAGAGTGACTCAATCAGACCTAAAAAGGTGGGAGAAAAGGTCTGAATACATGATGAGGAGAGTGAAAAGAGAAATGAAGAAAGAGGGATGAGAAAATAAAGAGAAAAACTAGCTGGAGGAATAAAGTCAGATTTTACACACCAACGTGGGCAGCGGATTTGGGTATTTTTTATTTGAGTCAGTATGTTTTGCAATTTGAACATGCTGGCTTTAATTTCCATATCTGCTGGAAGAGGCACATGGTTCAATCATGCTCGTGTTTGTTTTGTTTAGTTTTACCTGCCTTGCAGGTAAATAGACATTGTGTGAGGTCGAATACATCGACATTGGGAGTAATTTTGGCGGAACAAACCTTACCATGAACGTGTTTGAATTTGTTTTTGAAGTTCTGAGAATTGTTGCTCAGATTGTCGAGTGTGTGTGCTTGCAGTTTATAATCAAAAGAAACACAGCAAACACCGCAGCGTATTAACAGTAAAATCTATAATTGTTTGTTCAACAACCACAGCATAACTGGCTCAATCACCATACCACCTTGGTGCACTTACATACAAGCAAAAAATAAACCAATACAAAATAGTCTTATTTTTTTGCTAAACACTGCACAATAGTAGTGTCACAAAGAGGAGGCAGGTCTGAATCAGATGAACAAACATGAAACCAGCAGGCAGAACATCAGCCTAAAAATGGTGAGAGAGCATGCATGACATAAGCGTAGCTTGAGCATTTGGCAGCAAGGCAACATAGATGATTGGTCAAGGAAGTACTGAGGCACACTGAGGCACCAAGCAGGAAAAAGGAATGTAGTGGAGAAGTAAGTAAGTAAGTAAGTAAAGTTCATTTATATTGCACTTATCACAGACAAAGGCCACTAAGTGCTATACAGGAGTCGAGAAAACAACAAAAAAGAAGAAGCACAGCGAGGGACTCGATAGACATTCAGAGACATAGGGAAAGCTTTGATTGACACAAGATCTGGAGAAATGACTGTGGAGGATAAAGCTGGTGAGCAGTGTTGCATATTGTGGACGGATGATATTGAAACAGATGTGGCACAAATCAACAAAAAAAGGCGTGGCAGCAGATAAAGAAGGCTGAGAAAAATGTGCTTTACCAGTTGATCGCCCAGGCTGGTTGATCAATAGGCAAGTCTGAATCACACAAGCAGACACTTTGCATGATACGCTTTAGGCAGTAATGACGGTATAGTAGCAAGTAAGCAGTGAGGGCTGGAACACTGTGGTAAGATGAAATATGCGTCCATATCCTGAACGACTCCGAAGCATTTTCTGATCTGTCAGCATTGTGTGTCATTTTGTCATGCTTTGGAAAAAACTAAAACATTAACTGATTGATGGTTTGTATGTAAGTCAGATTTTTCGTTTACCCATTCATCATATGGATTACTCCACATTTCAACTCCCCGAATCAGCCGTTCCTCGTCCACTACAGGCTTTCAAAGCAAGCGACAGGGATAAATAGAAATAGGGCTCAAAAGGGTGCAGTGCTACATCGCAAAAATGACCTTAATATTTTTGAACCAGTGTGTTTTTTCAGACAACTAATATGTTAACAACATTTTTGGTCAGTTTTGACAGCCCTAAAACACATGACTTTGAGGGGCACTTACCAGGACGACGGATGCTGTCGTTCCTTTTGGGAAGACGTTCTCCTTTGGCAAAAAGGCAACATCAACTTCCAAATATTACACAAGTATAAGCAAATGAGCTGTGCAGATTGGTGATGCTGACGTTACTAGGCAGAAGGGTAATTGACTGCTACTGAGTAGACTAGAGTTTCCAGAGAGTTTGTGCATAATTTTCAGAAAGCTTGGACTTTTTTCTTTCTCTTCTTCTTCTTCTACGTCTTACAGTCTGTATATATGGGGGATTTACATAGTATATGTGTGGTATGTACTTGGGAGATGATTCCATTGTAAGCCAGAGGCTGTGGGATTATCCTCAGAGCAGCAGGTTTTGTGGGGGATTTCAAGCTGTGTTTGGTGTATTTTAAAAAGCACACTATGGATGCAGTGTTCCCTCTGTGTCTTGCCCTCGCTGCTCTATTCCCACAAAGGCCTGTCTTTAGTGTCTCTCACACACACACACACACACACACACACACACACACACACACACACACACACACACACACACACACTCTGACTCTTGCCACATAGGCCCTAATTGTCCCCATAGGGACCCAATGACGACCTATCACCACCACAGGAGGCGCAAAGAAAACTTCATTTATTCTGCTCTCTTGCTGTCTCGCTCTATCTTTTTGATTTGACTTTCCTTTTATGTGTCTTTTCCTCCTTTTATAACGCCCTCTCTTCCGCCACCCCCTGTCTATAGCATTTCTTTCTCTCGCTAACGCCTCCTTTCTATGTTGTTTTTGTTCTGTCTTTCTGTCTCACCGCTGTAGTGAAACTGGCTCCCCGGAGACAGGCCTTGTTTTGGGCAATAGACTGCCTGGATAAGAGCTTCACGTCCTGGGAAGGGTAAAACAAATCTCTGGCACAGACAGTGGAGATAGAGTAAATGTATACATAGAAATGGAAGGTGCTCGTATCTAAAATAAGGCATGTGTTCGATGGCGATGTTCATCAAAAGGACAATTTAAACTGGAATAGAGAGTGAGATTAAAAAGCAATGATGAATATAGGAGACTTAAAGAAAAGAAAAGTTAAAATCAACAATAATTGAAGAACTCCTATCCATATTCTGTAGTGCAGCTCCAAGGAAGACCGACGCAATTGGGGGGGGGGGGGGTAGGGTGAAGGTGGGAGGATGCCATAACTTTATTTTTGCTGTTTGTCAGTTTTAGATTTATTACTCCCTCCGACTGCCTCATACTTTCACTGTGCTTCTCCTCTGGGGACCTGAGCTAGCTGAAACTTCTCCAACTCTGGAGCTGTAATTGAATAGCAGAGAGTTCTAATGGAACATTAGGCTGTTCCTGTCTTGGCAGGCCCTATTGATTTTGACTTTGCAGTATTGTAAACAATCCGGGGTAAATGTAACTGTACAGATGCAGACCTTGGTATGGGCAATAATGTCAGGGCTATTGCTGCGAAACTGTGGCAAGAAACTGGTATAGTGTGGCTTAGTTGGTGCTTTACTAGTGTGTTGCCCTGGGTGGCTTGTGCTTGCAACTTTCTCGCAAGAATAATAATAATAGCAGATAATTGTGTTGGTTTGACTTTGTATTCATGTCTGTTGTTTGTGATAAAGAAAAAGATGCCTCACAGTCCTTCTGTCAAGCACACTTGATCTTAATTGCGTGTCACCTGAGGTGCCCGATGCTGGCCGGATTCCTCTCAGAATAATCCATTTTTTTGTAATGCCATTTTCTTTTGTTTGTGGTCACGTCTAGAAAAGAGTTAAATGTTTGAAGCCGCACAGTGATTTTCATCACCCTGAAGGCAATACCTCTAATGTAATACAATCCCAAGATATCACGAACATACTGACAACAGGAAGTCCAATCGCTAAGAATGTTTGTTTTCAATGGCATGTCATCCTCAATGGGTGTGATTTCCCTCATGAAGAGTTTCTAATGGTTCTAATAAATCAATGCATCACTATGTGTGGTGAATTGTCTTTCAGAAAAGAAAAGAAAGACTATGCTGTTGGGATTACAGTGGCTGTGGATAAATGGAAATGCTGCTTGGTGGCATTTGTTCTGGTTGATAATGGCAATAAAGTGTGTTCCAAAAAGGGCTATTACAAACGCATTGTTACGTCCCCTTTTGTCTAGTCGAGGGGATAAGGAGGGACGAACACATGACAACCCAAAGATATGTAAAAAGTAAAAAATAGGAGATTTATTTTCCCTCCAGTGTAAAAGGTTCAGCATAAAGTGGAGAGGTTGGGACAGGTGTGGTCGTTCCAAACAAATGGAAACCTGTGAAGAGAAGAGAGTAACAGTAACAAACACACAATAACACATTTCACAACGAATGCTCTAATGTTTTGGGGATTTTCTCAATTGGGAACATCATAACTCTCCTGTGCTACAGCTACTTATGCTCCTTTTCCTTCTATTACTACGCTTTCTAAAAAATAGATCTAATATAATGCAGTGTATTACAGGAAATGAGAGATATTGCCATAGTTTTACAATGATGCATTACAAGATTATAAAAACATATATGTAAAAAGTTATCCCCATAAACTGACACCATAAGCTTAGTCATGATTTAGTTATACACCTGCTGAACATATGTATCTAAAGTGTTGATGCTAAGATCCGTTCCCTCATTTTCATCAGAAGATCTTATTAAATGATCACACCCAGCTTACTATTCACCAGCTTTAAACGGTTTTAAGAGAACATGAGCTGATGCTTCCCCTCCCACCCCCCCACACTATATTTGATCATTTCCCTTCCCTATAGCTTAAAAGGCATAACTCACCAGTCTACCATAAAAGAGCACTCAACGTGCGGCATCTTCAAGTCCAACAAATGTAAAATGTATTTGATTTAAACAGCATGTCACCTTTAGCGGGTGGCGCTTGCTACATGAGGATTTCTATAGCCTTCAGCCTGTGGAAAGAAATGACTTAGACGCGCTGTCGGTGATAATAAGTGTCGACGTCAGAAGATGAGAGCGCCACCGAGCAGACACATGCAGAGGGCTTGTCAGATGTCTTCGCTTCTTCCGTGTCCCCCAAAACATTAAAAACGATATCAAATAAGAAGTCAGCGCCGCCAGTGAAGTTAGATTGAAGATAATAGAAAAAAGAAGAAAGACTAGTTTGACTGAGAGTGGTTTGCAAAGGTTAGCGAGGCCAGAGGAAGTGGCGGTTATTTGATCATTTCCCCAGAAGCAAGAATAAACCTTCTTTTTGTATTCAACACTGAACTTGAGAATGGTGTGTAGTTGAGCATGTGGGCGTGTATGTGTGTGTTGCTGTCTGCATGGGCAAATGTCCAAAATGCGTGTGTGTGTGCGTGTGTCAGACGTGTTCTCGACCCATGTAAAAATAGTCTTCATTAACATTTAACAGCATTTTTCAGAATGTCAAGAGAATGAAATCCGCATCGGCCCTGGAAGGGAGAGAGGAAACGAGACAAAATGAAAAGGAATATTAATTCCTTGTTCCAAAAGATCATCCATCCCTCCCTCAAGCTGCTGTCTTAGAGGTCAGACCATCCAAAAGCCACAACAAATCCTCATCACAAAACTTGACTGGAGAAAAAAGGGCATGTCATGCCTCACCAGGATAAATCAAATAATTTTGATAACGCTGTCATTAACCTTTTAAGACTCAACTTTTTTTTAAGAATAGCACTGACTATAATACCATTATTCACCCCTAACCTTCCCAATAACCGACTTGTGAGCAGGTGGATTTTAGGAAATTTAAAGGGTACCCCTTCACCAAAGGTCCATCAAAATAAGCGTGCTGCTTCCTTTTACCTTTGAGAGTTTCTGGCACCAAACTGAGAGTGAAGACATTGGTTGCTGAATGTGTCTCCATACATTCTTGTAATGTGGACTACATCCACCTTTAAGTAGATTAAACCCCTTCATCGCGTGTGTCATAGATACAATCAATCTTCTTTGTCTCTCCACGACTGCGCACTGCACTCTTTTACAGGAGACAATGTGTTATAGTTGGGCTGTTTTCTCAACCACAGAAGCTGTGTAGGATGAATTTCATGGAAGAGAAAATACCGGGACATGATTCATTACTTAACACTTGTATGGGGAGGTTTCCTTGCATTATGTAATTCAGCCTTTGTTATTTAAACCTCTACTGTTTTCTTCTCCTTTCCATCCAGGGGGATGCCTTTGAGATGATAAGCCCTCCTTAATAAACTAGTTTAAAAAAAGCAATACCTCCCCTTGAAGACCTTACCTTCCTCGTAACTAATCCTGGCTCGAGGCAGTGTATTCCTCCACATCCATAAATGCTGCATTGCTGGCATAAAGACAGTAGTAACCATTGAGCACAAGGCCATCAGCTGTGTGCCAACACTCCATTTAACGTTTGATTTAGTGAACTACACATACTCAGGGTCGTTGATAGCTGGCTGGGTTTCTTCTTCTTTAGTGCAGTTATATTTTAGACTTTATTACCTCAACCCAAATTTCCTCTATGATTTTGGCTCTGTGTCAGTCCTACAACAAATATTCTTCAGAATATAACAGACATAATTTAAAACAAAAAGATGGAAAGAAGGCTTTAAAGCGTGAAGAGCTGAGTTTTCCCTTTGGATTCAAGTTTGAACACCCACCCCAATCCTTGCTTCTGTGCAGTAATTGGCATGATGATCAGGCGAGCAGATAGCTTTGTACTGACAAATTTATCTTTTAGCCCACAGCTAGTTTCAGTAATAGCATCAGTGGGAAAATGAGGGCCTATATTAGGGAAAAGGACAGAAGAAGATAGAAGTTTCATTCCACAGGCAGAGCTATGCATTCACTGAAGTGTGTTAAAGCATTTGTATAATGTAATCACCATGGCAAATGAAGTGTGTAGAATATATGCTTTTACATGGAAGAGACTCATGTCACAGCATGATAATTGAAGAATTGTTTAAAACTAGTGCCGTATGACAAGACTGGTGGAGCATAACCTCTCGCACACTTATTCACACAGTACGTTGACAGTATAAAGTAATACTACAATTGATATTATACACACACACACACACACACATATTCCATCTATGTGTTTAAATAAATATGCTATATATTTTCTATTTGAAGTGCATATAATTTGACTCTCATAAGAATAGACCAAACTGACATTGAAAGGGGTTTTTAAACACCCCGGCTCACACCTTGTCCCTGCCGGTATTCTGTATGCGCAGGTTGTTTCCAGGGGAGCGGTCTCAATCCACTCTGTGAATTTAATTAAGGGTGGACATTTGAATTAATTAACTAGACGGTAGTGTGGCATTACACTGCTCTGGCCTTATGACATTAAACACACACTCATACACACGTGCTTACATAGACACACACGCTTGCACTGAGGAAACACATACACAGATTAGATTTAATTACCAGTGTGTAGATCATTGGTACAATGTGGTTCAGCCTTAATTAGATATTCTACTCTTCCTCTCTATGTGTGTGTGTGTGTGTGTGTGTGTGTGTGTGTGTGTGTGTGTGTGTGTGTGTGTGTGTGTGTGTGTGTGTGTGTGTGTGTGTGTGTGTGTGAAAGAGAAGAAGTGCAAGACAAAATAAAAGACAGCCCTGTAAGTGGTTCAGTTGCATTTCAGTTACATGAATATGAGTGCACAGTAAGCGGGTTTCATTTTCTGCTGCTCTGGTGTAACATCCACATATTGGCAATTCTTACTTCTTATGCAAACTCAGCTAGAAAGACAAGCCTTTGCAGTTTCAATGCTTGTCTCTACTGAAACTCACAAATTCCCTGAAGGAATATTCTACCAAACACCTGTGTTTTGAGTGTAAGCTCTCATTCCCTGAAGGGGTAACAGGTGGCACTAAATAAATGGTAGTTTGCTGCTTCAAAAAGGATGGGAGCTGGAGTAAACTGGGATTCACAGCAGTAACAATACATGGCAATTGACCCTTCACTAAGCCATGCCCCTGTTAGACTGCCGGTACTAGAATGGAGCCCACACTTTTGGAAACAAAAACAAAAAAAGTTACTACAGACAGAAGGAGACAGTAGGGACTACAATATGTGTTTTGAAGGAGACATACAGAATGTCAAACTGATTCAGCAGTGAACACTAATGTTGCAGTTCACCTGGTGATAGAGACAAAACACATTGAAATTAAGGCGTAACAAAAGGACCCATCCACAAAACGAGACTGAAAAATAAGAAAATCTGAAACGATTGCATGAGAGTCTATGGAGCAGAGCTCTATGTTTGTCGGACGCCAATTCCCAGCAAATTTTTTTTTAAATGTACATAAAACCTGCTAATAATCCACTTTTCACCTGCGATACTCAAAACACTTTCAATCGTAGACCAATTATCCTGAGGTAAATTGAAGGGACAACACCAGGTCTGGTGAATCATTTTGAGGAAAGACCTGTGACCAGTGTTCCCTCTAAGCTACGCGCGTACACGGCCGCGCAGGCCAGTCGAAGTGGCCGCGCAATAGATTTTTCAGACCGCGCACATTTTTCTGACCGCACAAACGATTTTTTTTCAGGGGTTGAAAATATTTTTTGCGCCAGTGTTTCTGAGATAGGAGTGAGCCATCTCCTCAATAATAAGATCTTTGACGTGTCGAGTCTTCTTGGCCAATCAGCGTCCCGTTTCTCGACATGCGCTCTCTGTACCTCTGCTAGCGCTCTGCCTCCGTTAACACCCCCCACTCCCCACTGTCGTCCTCCGGGCGCCAGGAGTGAAGCTCGCTCAGAGCGCCACATGAGCTCGGGCCGGCGCTGTTTAGGCTCCTCTTGCCGGGCCCTGCTCCAGCAGTTATAGGCTACCATGGCGAAAAGAAAGGCAGAGCAGGTGCTCCAGAAAAAGGTCTGCCTAACGTTCAAACATGAGGGGCTAGATGAAATAGTCCAAACTGACACAGGTAGGATGAAACTTTCAGACATATTTAAATATGAATATGAAGTTATTAAATTGTTTATATAGGCTACCTTCAGGAAAAATGACACCATGTCAATGTATTATTGTTAAGCACTGCATTAGCATTGTTCCACTTAAATGTTGTACTTGCTGAGAAATGACTAAACCTGTGATACTTTTTTTTTTATATATATATATATATCATTATCAGTCATAACCAGTGAACCAGTCATAATCTCCCCTTATTGAAGTTCAACAAAGATCCTTTAAGTTCAACTAAACTGACTGGTAAAACACCATCATTAAAATGTTCCCAAGGTCCAGCCATTATAAAGGATATTGAATAAATATCAACCTTGTATACATATTGATGCATTTGCTGTCATCTCTTTGAATCCCCTATGGCTAACGCAGGCTTGTGGTCATTTTCAGCAGATCGCGTGGTTGCGAATTGCTCACAGTGCTGAAATGTGCGCTCAGAAAAAAAATAATTTGCTCAGTGCTGAAAAAAATTAGAGGGAACATTGCCTGTGACAGCAGTGCACAAGATGTGTTGATTAAGTAGCACACTCTAACATTTGGCTTTTCTGAACCTGCAAAAACAGTGAACGTGCAAAAAATGGGTTGGAGACATTTTTCTAGCCAACAAACAAGTTGGCATTGGAGGCAGTGTACGTGCAGCTCACAGTCTATGGGACGGACGGGGTGGACACCATATTGCCCACAAAAGGTATAGTCCGAGTGGATTATTAAACCATTACTTATTTGCTGCTTATATCAGGAGAAATCTGCAAAAAGTATTAGAGACACATCCAAAAAGGAGGAAAACAAAAGACGAATGAGCAGTGGGTGAGAAAATGATAGGTTAGGTAAGTATGAGCAAGGTTATTAATTAAGTTAGGAACTTGGTTATCTACTCAAGTCAAATAGGTGAATTATTTTTCTTTTTCTTGATAAGGGATGGCTCTTTATAGAGCATACAAAACGGCAGACTGGAAATTAACAGTTGTGTTCACTCTTTGCATGGAGATACTGGATGAAGAAATTGCCTCTACTACTTGGACAGCCTCCCCTTTATCCCTAAAGCACTAAGAGCAGCAGTATTCAGACATTCATTCAGACGTTTCCCTCCTTGATGGGTTTCTTCCTGGTAAAATCATGAAGCAGTATGGTTCCCATGACAGAGAGGTCCACATTTTCTGGGGCCAGCACAATGGCACAGCAATACATCTGCCACTGAGAAAATCCCAGTGCTGTACTCGGATGTCAGCCTGGCACAGCTTGTGATAACTGAAGATCGTCTTCTTCTTGAAGGTGTCAGTGCCTGGCACGACTGTAGAACGGAAGAGCCAAATTTCATACCAAAACAATGGGAAGCATTGCTCCAAAGATGATGTCAGCCGGCCAAGAGGAGAAGTAGAAACTGGCAAAGTAATTGGTCCTGCCATATGCAGCAACATACACAACTTAAATCCCCAGCATATCTAAATCCCCGCACACATTATCAAAAAGATGAAATCTACAAAATAGCAATACTATTAAGTGTCTGAATTATGTTTGAGTGCATTAAGTGGCATGTGGTACATTAGTGTATATAAAGTGTCTGTTTCAATGAAAGGACTTTCAGCAAACTATACATGGCAACAAACTCCCTACGATGAAGCAAAAAGCAGCTCATCCACAGAAAGGAAGAGGACATTCAAGAGGAAAACTCAATGCCATATCATTCACATCGAGGGAGACAATAGGTGCTGGGAGTCTGTGCTGCAGTTTGTTGTTAACAACACATGGTGATAAAGTAGCTATGAAAAAAGACAAAGCAAATGCCGCCTGAGTCTCCATGAGGATAAAAACCCAGATCAAAGTACAGTGGATGAAACATAGACAGGAACCATGAAAACAAAAACTGTCGGACAGTCCTGAGTAAAAGAAGAAGGGAGAAAGTGAAGGACCTGAAATCCCAAGACAACAGACAGTCTGACAAAGGAGTCCCTCAGTTGGATTGTCTGTAACTGAAAGGCATATTAGAAATACGAAATACAAGATTCTCACCAATTCAAACTTAAAATATAATCCACCTTTATTTTATATACCAGTGCATCACTTTGAGATGCTTCTCTTCTCCAAATCATTCCATAAAAAATGACTTCATGACCAAATGGCACATCTTTCAGAGGGAGAGCCGTAAAGTAAGTCACACAGCAGAGGGAACTAACGTCAGGCACTAAGCACCGGATTGAGATCAAAGCGAGATATAACAAGAATGTAAATAAGCAGGGGGTCTTCAGTTGCCTGGAAACCTGAGCTTTGAAAAGTAATTGAAAAGAAGACAGCTAAAAGAAAGATCAAGGAAAAAGTAAATAGAAAAATGACAAGAAAAGAGAGATGAGAGAGGTGTGGTATCTGTACGAACATCTTGCATCTATATGTCATTTCTATCCCATCCTTGGGCACTGTCTTGAAGAACTATTGTATTACACTTTGAAAAGTTTCACATTTGAGAAATATGTGTAGTCTTCTGTCCCAATTTATCTTATTATTGGATCTGTTGAACAGCCTTTTCCCCGTTGTTCCAACATTGGGCACCAATCATTGCTACTCAAACATAGTGCTCTGCTCCCTTGTCCATTCGTTGTTGTGGTACGCCCTCACCTTCAGCACGACCCCATGAGGCTTTTTATGATATTTAAATAGTCTTTCTGCAACAAACAGCGGGCAGTTAGTGACTAGTTTGTCAACATAGTGGAACACTTAGCAGCTAAATAATCAGATACTTCCCTCAGGAGTTGGTATAGGTGGCCAAGAAATTATTTATTTTTTCTTTTTCTTTTTAAACCAATTCTCGTCATGTTTCGCCCCAGTGCGTTTATCTTATCTTATCCCATTCCTGTATTTTAATCTCAAGCACCATTTAAAGAAGTTACTCCAAGGCCTCTTCTTCCATTTTTGCAAACTATTTCCATTAAGCTCTGCCTATCCACTCAGGCTCTGAATGTGTCTTGTAAATTAGCACTTAATTTGCCTTTCACATCTGTCTGTACCACTCAAACCTATCAACATGGACAAAGGGCTACAAAGTAACGTCTCTCATCTCTCAAGTCCTTTGGTGGGTGATGTGTGATGCCAAACAGAAATTCAGTTGTGACCACGCTTTTCATGCTGACACATAATGGCATCATGTTATCTACACATTATAAAAAAGGAATGCGTTCTAACAGGTTCATTTAGCTTCATGGGTTGGAGCCATTCTCTGTCCCTTCTATCTCCATCATGTCTTATCCCTCAGATCAATTCCCCCTTGTCTCTCTCACGCTCTTCTCTCATCTCTGTCAACCATTCCCCTGTCCCATTTTATGCAATGTTCCCCCATCAAGAGAATCCACTTCATCTCTCTCATGTCCCATCCTTGTAAACCATTCCCAGTAATTATGGAGGCAGCTACTCGACTGGGGATTTCATCACATGGCTGAGAGCTCTGCCGAGATGCCAACATCAGAAAATCCCAGTCACAGCAATGACCACAAGACATGCTGAGCTGCTAGGAAATAAGACAAAAAACCCAGAGGACCTTTGATTGAAGTGGCAGTTTCTGAAAGCACATGTAAACACAAAGGTTGCCCCACTAAAGAATGCTACAGATTGGAAAAAAAAGAAGAAACGATTACTCTCCTCCCATGACGATCTCCATGCAAATGATGATACATGTGCACACACTTTGCACAGCTAAACAAGCTCTATAATTTAGCATTTCACACCAAACGAGCTAACTGTAATGCTGCGTTCACACCGCTTCAGTTTACTCGTGCGAGTGAAAAGAGGGTGTTCACAACAAACGCGAAAAATCGCTCCACGACAAAGGGGGCGTGGCTTATCGGCGTCGCTTCTCTCCAAGAAAAATAATGATCTTTTCCTCTATCGACCATGGAATAAATAACCACTAGTTCTGCTTTATACTTGTTGTGGAAGTCCCAAAAACGTCAGAACATGAAACGCCCTCGTGTTTGGGTTCATAACATCATCCGTAGCCGCACAGAGCTCGGTGAATTTCACCGACTCCTCCAGGAACTGCGGTCTCCGAGGCTTATCTCCGTAAAAACACTGTTACCGTTTCCGCCATCCACCATGGAAATAATCACTAGTTCTGCTTTATACTTGTTGTGTAAATTCCACATACGTCGGAACATCAAACTCCATTGTGCCTGGGTTTATAATATTATCCGTAGTCCCACAACAGTGTCTGAATGACGGCCGCTACCAGCGCTACTTCAGCAGCAGTTTGATTCAGCAACGGCAGGACGGCGATGGTGACTTCTCAATCCTGTACGACAAACAGTCAGAGACATTCAGTCCTTCTGAAACGTGGCCAATTCCCTCTTCAAACTTTAGCAGAAAAACTGTTTTTGCAGTATTTTTTTAGATTTAATCTTTAAAGAAAATAAGAATATAAAACCCCCGCCAGATTCAAGCCCCCCACAGTGATTCAGAGTTTTCAGTTTGAGTTTGTTCAGTTTCAAACATTGCTTGAACGGGGGGAGAGAGAGGCCAAGCATACATTAAACAATAGCTGGCTATGGGATAGCAAGCTGGTGAGGCTGAGCGGGATGAAATACACATCAGTGTTGAGAGGAGAGAGAGAGCGAGAGAGAGATATTTAATTGACTGGTCACTTAAGAACACAACACATGCTGATGCATTTAGGTGCTCGGCATGTTATATACTCTGTACACTGAAACCGTCTGTGGTGGAATGCTGTATCTTTGTCAATTTTGTTGTTATTGCCCCCTCTTCTTCATTTTGTGTCATTTCTTTTAACTACAGCTGCACTGTCTGTGACGTAGATCAGGTTTGAAACCAATAACCTTGAGGCGAAAGATAAGCCAGTGCATCCCTGTGTTATATTTCCCCTTGCAATGATAACTGTGATCTAGATTAGTTCTGGACCCTGCGGACTTTAGGCTAGTAATAGACCAGTAATGTAAGTGGTATTTATCTGTGCTACCTATGATCTGTCTTGCTTTGATGGGATGGATTGGCCTGACTCTATAGAGGTGACAAGGTTAAAGATTCTGTATAGCCATCCAAGGAAAGGCACAGATAATGCACACACACTAGCACCCATATACGCTTGAGTTCAGTACAAATGGAAAAGGATCTGTCATAATCCCCAGGGGAATTGGACGGAAAAGAGACAGCAAGGAAACTACGGGAAGAAAGAGGGATGCCAGAGCAATAAAACATATATAAAGATGTATCAGATTTTAAATGATTTTTGAAAGACACAATATCATTCCAAAGATTTATATTTGGAATCCATGAGTCTGCAGCAACGGCCTGAGAGCCAAAGAAAGCAACACTACACCAGTCATGTTAGAGAGATGAGGATGAAACAAACAAACAGAACGAATTCAAGGAGTAGTTGTCTTAGGTTGTATTGAATAAGAGTATTCATGAGACTGTAAGTCAGTGTACGTGTGTGTGTGTGTGTGTTTGTGTGTGTGTGTGTGTGTGTGTGTGTGAAAATCAGCCAGTATAGGTCTCAGAAATTCAACCTAATCAATAGTCTATTAGCAGCAAGGCTTGTCTGCATGGGCCGGTGTAAATAAATACACACGTACACACATGTACACTTAGGCACATGCAGGTTAACACGGTCAACGTTTGTACACTTTACACGTAGGTATTGTCTCCCACAAAGGGCCTCCTTACACACTCATATAAAGTATCTCTTTCACACATAGACACAAACCTTTCCAGAGTTAACTTATTCCTCTTTTACTTCAAGTATGTGTACCACTGGGGAATTTTTCATGGCAAATGGAGCATTGCAACTTTATCTGCTCCGCCATGCTCTCCTCCTCCGTCCTCTCCACTTATCTTGTCTCTTCTCCTCTCTTCAACCATGCCACAGGACACAAAAAATGTGCCTCTACAGAGACAAGTGTTGTCATGAAGTGGCCATCGCCGTTCCTTCATGTTGATGTGGTAGCTCTGCATGTGTTCACTTGAATGAGATTTCTGTTCGAACACTTGCTGCATACTGAGGATGTTGTATGTTTCAGTATGATAACCTTGAGTGTGTCCTTGTATGTTCTTTGATGGCTAGTGGGTGCAGTATCTTGTGTTTGAGCATGCATGCCCGTATTTCACAAGTCCTGACTCAGCACTCACTGCTTCTTTGCCATTGATTTGATTGAAGTTTAAAGCTGACAAATGTGGATTTATACTGATATTTAATACTGATGTTTTTAAATAATAATGACATTACTGAATATGTTTTGATATTATATATGTGTTGTGGGTCAGCGGCTCAGTGGAGAGAGACATTGCCTGATAGCAAGAAAGTGCTGAAGTCAGTTTGTCTGATGTGAATGTGTTGTACTTGAACTCTTGGCTGTTTTTGTTAGGTTCATACTTGGCTATGGAAATATCATTATATGAAATATATTTATATAAAACCCAAGTAGTTTTTAAAAGGCTAGATATTTAGGATTATATAATCAATGCCTTATCTGTTTTTAAGGTTATCTCACTATACCCTATCTTTTTTCCTATTCCTTGTGGGCTCATTCTCTGGCGTTCCAACCAAGACCAAGACTTACCTCACCGGCCAAGACTTCCTGTTCCATGCATAGCTGGTTGTTTAAAGTTGAGAGCTTGCTTCACACGTAGCCTGTTAACAAGTTATTTGTAAGACTCTTTGCTCTCCAATCAGACTGTTTACCTGCATTTAACCAAAGCATGCTATACATGATTGGTCAATACTACACAGAATACAAACGGAAAACCAGAAAGCTTCCGATGCCAACATCGTGTCCTGTTGCCTACAGATAATACAAGTGAATGCAGAATCTGGTTAGAGATCAGTGTATTTGTGGAAAGCATAACGTGAAACAATGCATTAGGAAGTGAAAAAAGAACAAACGCTACTAAAGTTGCATGCCGTTGCTAGCCTCCATATAGTATTTTAGTACATAGTACATTATGATTTTTAATGCCTCCACACTAGCGACAGCTGCTCCAATCTTGTGAACGTGTTATATATCGAGAACACCTTGAGCGAATTTCTTCGCAGTTAGCACAAACGTCCATTTGTAGTCAAGGTTTAATTGATCAGAATATAGTAAAAAAGTCACTGTGACCTCACAAAACGTAACTCAATAATGAATATGCTAATTCGCACCATTTCACACAAATGTCTTATAGGATAAAACGATGAAGTGATGACATACATACAAGTCATGCGCATACATGGACCCCAAGGCGGTAATTCTAGTTTGTCTTCTATTTCTTTTCTTGTACTGTGCGATTGTATTCAGCCTTGGCCAAAACGTTTACAATAAATATTTCCAGTATCCTCAGATTGTGTGCTTAAGACCAATATATGAAAATGTTTTCCTGAGCTCTTATCTGAGAAGTTATGTAAAAATCCCTCAGATGTACGTATTTTATCTCTAAGCCCTCAGGTAGCAAGGTATCATTTGTAAAACATTACTTGCAGGATAGTTTTTTTTGCAAATCTCTGGAATATTAAATGCATAGGTAGCAACTCTAAGCACTTGTTCCACAGGCTACAGCAAAATCCTCCTTTCACCACAGATCAGATGCATTTAAAGAATCACATTATTGTACTTACATTTTGATTTTTTTCATAAAACCTGTAGATGTTGCAAACAAGGCCGCCAAGTCAAATCATTTGGTGGGAGCAGCCAGCCCCTGGCTACCAAGCCCAAATCACAGATTTACAGGGCAGCTGAAGCACATAGGAAAGGTATACATATGTTCCGAATATATTTTCCAAGGCAAATTGAATTATGAATAGTAATAAATATTGGACATAAATAACATCCAATTTGTGGTGCGATATAACAAAGGTGGTTCGTCTAACGTGAATCTCATCGAGTATTTCTCTTCAGCTGGCATCTTTTTCTTGAGTGGTGTGACTTTGTTGACTGGTCCCTTAAGCACCATACATTATCGTGGAGAAGCAGCAAGTGGAGGGCTGACGTAGCGGCTTCTCTTTATAGATTTATTTGCTGTGTCTATCTCTAAAACAAATGTTCTGCGATTTACCCTCCTCTCCCTTGCATCTCTATCTTGCTCCCCCTCCTTTTTCCCACTCTCCTCGTTTCAAGATTTATCACTCTGCAACCCTGAAGCCGGGAGGTCCCTGCTTGCCTCTGCTTCTCTTCCCCTCCCTCCTTTCACTTTCTGCACCCCTATTCCTCCGCCCACCAACCACCTCTCTCAACCTTTCTACCTTTCTGTAACTATTTCCACCTTTTCCCCCTTTAGTAAAGAACAAACCTGTCTGCAGTCTGGCAAGAAGAGGAATGGGGGCTTGGCGGCACAGTGGCGCATGTAACCCCAGAAAACGCTCCTAGAACACCCATTAAATAGATTTGTCCACTTAGTAAACTTTTCAGGAATAGGAACAAAATCAGCAATTTATACTACCTTTTGATACGTCTGGGCAGCAATGGCCGCAGGTGTTTTGTTCTTGGGACTATTCTTCCAGTTCATTCGTCGTGAACGCTGTGTCACTTAGCACAAATGTCCACTTTGATCTGATTACTATTTGGTGTTCAAAGGTCACCTCACAAAACATGTTTTTGGTAATAAATATATACGCTTATTATGACAATGTAACAACAGTGTCTAATAGGATAATGGTGTGATGGCGTTTTGGACAGATATGGATACAAACTGCTATATGAGAAGAGGCACATAGAGGCATGCAACCGCAGGGCGGTAATTATAGTTCTGTAAATGATGTTGGATTAGGTAAGTAATATGTGTATAATAGAATAGCATGTTTTTGCAGGATTTTGCAATAACACAGTGTCACTCAATGAATCTTTAGCTGAATCGTAAAGAGATCACCTGGCATGTGGGAGAAGACATCAAATTATTCCCCATCTAGCTGGAGAGCTGGATTAATGGTTTCAATTGTTTTCTGTTTGTGTCTAGAGACTTGCAAATAGCACACACCTGTGCTTGTTGTGGTGAAATAGAAGCTTACTCTGCTGTATACATAAATATAAAAAGCACCAGTATGTGTCGGCAGAAAATGCCCACTGCACACATAAACAAGCCAATGAATGCTTGCTTGGAGATGACATTTCTTTTAAAATCTCAAACAAACTATGTCCTCATACAAAGCAAGATGCTCAAATATACAAAGCACAGTATCAATTCCTTGCTGACATGATGTATTCATGAAGTATAATATTTTGTGTGATATACAAGGCTGGCTTTCCACTGAATCTTTTTTTTTTAGAGGCAACATTTTGTTTTAGTTGCATATAATTGACATATCTATCTGTGTGAATTTGGATTTGCTTTAAGACACCTGTCACACCTCTGATTATCTGTGATCTTTAGAGTTTTGGAAGGACAGATCCTAAACTTGTAGCAAGCCGACGAGAACATACCCTAATTATCAGAGTTTTTGGTAGCTAGTTGTCAAAAATGCTTATTAAAAAAAAAAGTTTTAAAAAAAATCCCCCATCTAGCTGAAACTTCTGAAAGCAGCAAGAGGAGCTACTTTTACAATATGTCAGTGCAAAAATGAGTGTTGTCTGTGTTTTACTAAAGATAATACTGCATATTTCCTTTTATACATTCAGACATGTTCCACTTTTGCCTGGATTCAGACCTCAGCACAGCCCTGAGACAGCTCCACCCAAAGTAACAAACATCCTGACCTAAATATTCTTGACTGCAATGGAGTCGTTCCCCAGTTAATTATACATACAACTTGACGGTTTAGGAAATATTTCTGCAGTGCTATCTTTCCTCGTTTTGTTTCGGTCTTTGTTTAGGTTCAGGATTTTGATTGGTTACTAAAGATGCATATTGACTTTTTGCTCTGAGCGATAGCTGACCCTCGTTAACCAATCATTAACCGTTAACCGCGAGGTTACTGCCTTGCATGAGGAGTGCTGTGGTTGAAGTGCCTAACAAGCCGTCCAGCTGCAACGATAACAATGCACTGACAGATTAAATCCATCATTTATAGGCAGCTGCAGTGTGTGTGCCGAACAGGGAACTGAGTCCGCGGTTCACACGTTCGGGAGAATTAGCTGCCATGATGTTCCATGCATTGTCATGGACACATGCCACCACTTTCCCAGTGATTCTCCAACGCACCACTTAACGTTTAGTCTAGCTGAGAGGTTGTCAGTGTCAGTGGGTCTGCCTGGCATACTTGACTCCTGTGCCGCAGTACTTCTCTACTATAAAAAACATATTTTAATGGGGAACTGTGTTCTGCGAGGCAGGGTGTGTATGCATGGTCAAAATGTTTGCTTGCACGGGCAGGAGCAGACACTGCGGGAGGGAACGGGATTAGGAAAACAGTCAGACTCTAAGGCTTTAGGTCATGGCCTTGGCAGAGGTCTGCGCTTTCCGAGTGCCTTTCTAGTACATTTATATAATCACTCTCCCAATGAACCAAAAAGAGCTCATAGAATAATACTCGACCAGAACCACTTAAAAGTTACATAAAAAAGGGGGAGGATGGAAAGCCAACCCCTCACCCCTGAGGTACATGCGCCCCAATATTAGCAATCTCAGTTCATGCTTTTTTTTGTCAGCAATCTGCATGTCAAGTCTCTAACAGCTCACCCAGAGCCACCCGCCTTTCTAACCAAGGTTTCCAGCAGCTGCTTTGAAATGAGCAAATGAGAATCAAAGTAGTTGCTCAAAAAGATAAATGAATTTAATTTTAGACAACCTTGAATGCAGAAATGTGAAACTATGTGATCATGGTGAATGTAGTTTTGATCAAAGCTGACTTTCTAATGATGGTATGAATTGCATGATTTAATTTGCCTGCTCCATGAAACTCCATTTCTAATGATTTTGTAAAGAAACTAATATACTTGGTATTAAGCAATTCAATCAAACCGCACCATGGCTGGTGATTATTGTTACAGACATGTTCTAAAATGATTGCTGTAATTTAGAGAAAGCCCTGACCTTCAATGTTGTGCTTGGTCCTTGAAGTTTAGAACTATGCATATCCACACACACACACACACACACACACACACACACACACACACACACACACACACACACACACACACACACAGGAACGCAAAAATCGGACATGACTTAACCGGCTTAGTCTCATGCCATCTGATTTAAATGGTTGCAATTGATCTCAAAACTGTTGACACAAGGCTTGTACAGGACATGGATGACATGTTAAATAGATGATAAGGCTCCTGAGAGCACACAAAGACCATTGGAACATATTAAATCCAAGTACTAAGAGAGTTAGATTATGAGCTAACCCTGCTTTATTTTCTGTTGTTACATGGCCGTGGGGACTGAAAACAACAAATTAGCACAGCACAGCAACAAACATATCACTTATTTAACAGTCCTGGCTAATTAGCTGAATTAAAGTCGAGGAATGCAGGGACGCCGCGGGCACTTGGTATTCTGTTTTAGCGGAGGCTATAAACTGTATAAACTGCCTTTACTGACAGATTTGAACAGCTTTCCCTGTCTGTCTTATCATCCCCGCTCTTCGACTCGTTCAACACTTTTCTGTACACGTCTCATCACTATCGCTCACTCATCTCTGTCTCGCCATTGTTGTTTACAGCTCCTCCCAAGTACCAGACAAATACATATCGTGGTATGACTCTCAAACTGCTTTTTATGTTCAAAACTTCGTCGATAAAGATACTCTTTCTTTCTTCCAGTTTTTTTTTCAGATTAAAGTAAAGATCATTGAAAAGTATTTAAAATAATCTCCATTTCATGGAATATTTAAACACTCATGCCACTTAACATACACTTTAACTTAAACACACATGTCACTTTAACATACACTTACATTAACGTTATCTCTTTGTCTGAGCACTTTATCTTACACTTGATTTAATACCCATTGCACTGTTGTTGTCGTTGATTGTTGTTTGTCTCATGTCTAATTTATGCACCTTCCGAAAAAATCCTCGTTTGTGTAAACATTCCTGGCAAATAAACGATTTCTGATTCTGATTTGAAAAAAAAGTTGTCTATAATGTGATTTCAAATAAACTCCCATAACTGCTTTTAGGTTGTGGGGGGGGGGGGGGGGTATGTTTCTCAGTGATATTTAATTTTGACCTGACCTGCAGTCAACTAACTGCTGTCTCTCACTCTGGTCAGACAGAGTGGCCGACAATCAGGTCGACCGGCTGAAGAGGTGCTGGCTTTTTGGACAGTCAGAGATACAGGAGGAGAATAAGAGCGGAAAGCTGAAAGCTTTAAATTGACAGCTAAAAGTATCTTCTGCATTTCCGTGCCTTTTAGATAGAGAGACAGCCAGCCAGTGAGACAGGCATCCCAAGCATGCAATCAGGTGAGCTAAAAGCAGTTATTAGGCTAATGGCAAAAATGAATCAAAGCTTGTATGAGGCTTGAGTAAGTACATTGTTGTTGAGACGGTGAGACAGTGAGTCTAGTCAGACAGGTGGGTTGAAAGCTGTTATTAGAGTGATGACGAAACACAAATAACCAATCATGTCACTTATGAACTTTCAGACCAGACCTGTTTAAGATGACAGTCAGACAGGCTGTCAGTTCGTGAGACAGGTGAGCTGAAAGCTGTTATTAGGACCCATCTGTACTGGTGTCTGCAGGCTGTGGTGAAGAGCTACCAGTCCACAGCTTATTATTACCTGACTAATTACACTGGCTACCTCAGGCTGGCAGCCCTCTGCCTGTATTTATAATCAAAGTGAAATTAAACTATTAACTGAATTAATGGCGCCGTTGTGTGTATTGTGTCGGCTCACAGGAGAGCGCATGATGCGTGTGCCTTTCGTGTATTTATTTGTGCCTGTCTGCACATTTCACACGATGAGGGGAGATTTATGAGCGAGACTCCAAAAACAAAAGCCGCAGGGACGGTGCAGAGGGAGATAAACGGAGAAGTGAACTGAGCACAAAGTAAACATCACAAATGATGTATGGCACACGTGAGGAAATGCTGCACGTGCTCACCAATCCGTGTTTTGACTTTGTTTTTAAATAGTATCCAATCTTCCATCCAGTACCACCGTATACATCTCACATATCCAACAATTTTCTATTTTCACTTAACTTCTCCATGTGGTGATTGGCCAGCTGTGTAAAGGAGAGAAAGAAGCCAGACTTTAAACGTCTCCCTCAAGCTCTGCTTTTCTGAACTGAGTCATCTTGAGCACACCCCAGCCTTAAATCTTAAACTACTTACTTGCTTCTGCAAAAGCCAATTTGGCCTACTAATATAATATAACCAATTAGTATCACTTATCTTGACAAATGAACCTAAAAAAATTGTTTTGAATGCGGTTTGAAAATAGTTTAAATATGTATATATTATTTACCCGTTGCTTATTGTTATTATGCACTGTGATGCATATAACATGGCGAGCTCATGTCGGAATGTGATACTGTATGTGTTACATGTGAAGATGCTGTAGTGTGCTTTTATGGACGCTGTTGAGTTTTATCTGAGGTGGATGTATCTGTAATCTGTTAGCCTGCCACTAATTGGCCACAGCAAGACGTGTTAACAGGCAGTAAAAGAGTGTGTGTATGTGTAGCATTAGTATCAGTAGTATTTGTCAGACACAAACCTTTCCCACACACACAAATACACACACACTTGAGTGTCATTCCATCACCGATTGGATTTCTGACATCAAACAATGTTAAAGCCTGTGCGTCATCTGATGGATTTATGCCTAGAAGACATGAAACGATTACAGTACCATTCTGCAGTGGGGAAAAACTTTTTTCAGTACAACTCCAAAAGGATGAACTTCAAACTAATATTGAAATGAGAACACATCAAACCACCATCAAACATCATGCAAACCTCACTGAAGATCAGAGCTGTGACGGCAAGAAATAAACCTTTAATGTTACAGAAAAATAGCTGAATAGGTATTCATATGCAGCGGCTCCTCACAAGTCGGTTTTCACATCATGTGTTTTATATATTGCCGATGTTCAGATCGATTTTTAATAATAATAAGCCTGGTGTGTTTACGGACCATTCTTTAAATTGTCCTGAAGTAGCGCCGCACTGTAGCACCCATCACGTTTGTGCACGGTTCCTTTTAAATTGATTTAGAGTATGTGTCACTTCATAGTGAAGACTGCACACTTGACTGATGGATTTTAGACCCGAGTTATCAACAATATTGTCTGAAAGGCTTTCATCACGGCACCGTGTGCCAGCATGAGCGTAAACAAGCACACACACTTTCCGCCCTTCAACGGTTTAGTGTGATGACATCAGTCTGCTCTGAATGAAATTTTGATTTTGCACTCGGTTGTTTGAACTGTGATCAGTATTGGTAGCCAATAGGTAGAGCCGACAAGCCATTATAGTTACATGCTCCTAAGTTTCACTTAAGCAACACCAGTCCGATTGTTTGTCTTGCTTTATAAACAGACATTAGCAGATGTTTAATATGCAGCAATTATATACAGCCCGTATTCCCATGCATTTGCATATGAGTGCTTGATCAAATTATATTTCCCAACTATGAATGAATGGGATCAGGTCTGTTCATGCACACTGCTCATTGAGCTGGAATGAGTCGAAGCACAGTACATCTGCCATGCTTTACAAAGCGCTCATCACTTTTAACAGAGTGGAAAGATAATATAGGGAAGCCTATCACACGCCCCGTTGACAAAGGTTCATCCAGCATACATGCGCTCGGAAGCAGATGAAGGAGGTGCTGCACAATAAACCGTATGGAGCGCACATTTGTTATTTGGCAAATTTGTTACCTGACTCTGTACGAGTGGGCGGTGTGTGCACGTGCACATGCGCTGCAATGTGGAGACTCGTTACGATGTTAGTGTGTGTGTATGTGTCTGAAATGAGCATATGTATGTACCTTACCCACATCGCCACTCAAGTCCTGTGTATGCTTTTGGTGTTTGTTTTCTGTGTGAGTCCCTGGACCCTCAAAAATAGAGCACACACAGGTGTGACTTGAAACAAATTTGGTCTCGACCCGCTTAAGCAGACCACAAAATCAGAGAGAGGAAGAGAGAGAGAGAGGAAGAGAGAGAGAAGAGAGAGAAGAGAGAGAGAAGGAGGATTTTTCCATTTCAACGGATCAACAACTTTCCAATTTTAACACAATTCTCATTTGGAATTCAGACCGGAATGCAGCAAGATATTAATTTTGGGAAATCAACAGAGAAATTGGGTCACCTGTGAGCCATTAATTTCACGCTGCCAAAACAAATAAGCAATTTAAAAGAGAGTGTAAGATAAAGGAAAGAGAATAAAAAGAAAATGATGTAAGTTTAGAGATATAATGAAAGAGGGAAGGAGAACAGAAAAAAAAGTTGCTTGAGATTGTGAGTAGGACGATTTTGCTCACTGGTAGGGAGGTGGAGGACAGAGAGCAAGAGAGAGAGAGAGAGTGACAGTGAAAGACAATGAAAAAAGCAGGCATGGCATTGGTTAGCATTCATTGTAACACACGTCCATTGAACGTAAACCAATGTGGGCAACATGCGGCAAAGGTCAGGGACAGGGTCACACTTGCATTTAGCTCATTTACATTGGGAATAATCAATACACACATACACACACAGACACACAACTGGAAACATGCAAACACACTCACAGACAGGATGCTGTCTTGAATAGATTATGCATATGAGATGCAGAGTATGTCAGGCCGGCAGAAGAGAGGGAGTCAAGTGTGATCTGTGAAGGTTGATTACGGCTCGTGCAGCATTGGTTATACAGGTCAGCGCCCTATTGACGAGGAAGGGGCTATAGCGGGGAAAAAGAACATGTATGTGAGAGAGAACATGTATGTGCAGGGTATGGAGACTGAAAGTTAATCATTTGTTTGTGAGAGTGTAAGAAATGCACTTCTTCCTGTTGTCTTAATCATCTTTGACCCTCTTCTTCTCTCTGTAGGACAGCCCATTGATCCTCCAGTCAGACAGAAATGTGACTGTCAATGCGAGGAACGATCAGGGACAACTGACCGGTCAGCTAACCGTGGGTAAGACAGACACACACACACCATACAAAGACATGTCCATACACACTGTATTGGCAGTAAACATTTTCTTTAAAAACAACTTAAAATAGCCACATCAATTCTCCAAGACAGACAGTTATATTGCTTTGTTTGTGCTTAAATTCCTAAATGCATTTTACCTCCATCTCTTTACCAAATAAATGCTATATTTTTCCATTAGTGTGTCTCACTGGCTGACAGCCGTGCTGTTTTCTCAACTAAATCATTTTTCCAAGCTCTCATTGGATTAGTGAGAGGCCAGTGTTTTACAGAAGACGCCACTCAGAAGACGTATAATGCATCATGACATATTATAGAGTTCAATAACTAGAAAAAAAAAGTTTAGGAACATGAATGAAAAGATGTTTACCTAATCAGATTTTTTTTTTTTAAACCCTTGTCAATTGGAATAATCCGTGCACAGTGTGGCTTTTTTAATTCCTCTAGCAAAGTTTTGAAGTTTCAGTTTTATAATATCAGATGGGCAAGTTTCAAGTTTAAAATAATTCGGGCTCACTGCACACTGGCAGCATAACACTAAAATGAGCAAGACATTTACTGATAATACCACCAAGTAGAAACATACTGTGAATAGGCAGTGCTATTGTTATGGAATAACTATTGACCTGTGGAGTTCTTTGTACTTGATCAGCTGTTGCTCAATGGGAGTAGTGATGGTTGAGGCATTTTGTTGTTGGCTGATGTAGCGGTCATCAAAAACAAGAGAAGTACCTCATTTCAGTTGTAACAGAGTAATTGAGTGGTCATTCAGACACATACCAATCCAGCATAGGGCCAACACCAAAAATCTGTGACATGAAAGGAATCATTTTTCATCCAGGTTTCACAAAAACATAAGAGACAAAAGTCACATTTAATTATAACACTATGAACAATTTAGACGGTTACAGACGTAAGGAGTGTGTGTACTAAAGACTGGGCATTGGCGCTTAGTGCCTCTAAGTGAGGTGAGTTGCACAGACAAAGGGTTAGTGACAGAGGACCTGAGATTATGACGGCAATGGTTGGAGTTCAGAGCAGGTTAAATATAAAAGGGAGTTAACGGTGAACCTCTGTCCCTGTCTTGTTGGGATGGCGTATTGTCTCTTTTGAAACCTTTTTATTACAAGTTCAGGAGCCTCTGAACATGTCCTCAGGGTTAAACTTGTTTTAAGGCTTTCATTTGTGACAGGATGGACCTCATAGTAGCCATGCTGCCATGTCATTCACTCCCTCAGAAAATGACTGGACTTTACATGTAGTTTGGGGAAGCAAGTCATTCATGTCTTGCTCCTGCATTCATTCTTGACTATAGAGGTATTGGGGAATGTGCATGTCCTACCCACATATTCAAAGAAAACAACATTAACAGCTCCTTTGTATGCAATTTTAAACTGTAGACTTGCAAACACTTGCCACATGGGAGGTACATTAACAGAGGGTGCTTTTATCAGATTCTGAATGAGAAAAAAAAACATATTTTGAATATAGGTTGTTCACTTTTAAGGATTTTGCTTTGATATTTGGTGCAATAAACATATTATGAGGACATATACATGCAGTTTAACTACTGAAAAAGTCCAGAACATAAACATAGAGCAGAAAGTACAATATAACTGTTTATTAGAGTTGGGTGAGGGGGTGTTAGCAGTATGGTAAAATATTGATCAGGGGATGAACAAAGATGTGATGCAGTGTGCAGGGATAATATGACCAAGATGTGTGTTGATGTCGTGCATATAGGTGGTTAACAGTATATATGACTTCTCATTAGCTTTTTCTTACTACACACACTCACTTGGTGATGGAAGTTGTAATGAAACATTTCCTTTTTAAAAGCCAATCAGAATTTTTGGGGAGTTCCTGCTGTTTATCTGCTTTTCTAATCTTGCGCATAAGTGCTTGTCAAAAAACTGCCCAGTGCTTTAGTTAGCCCATGTCATAAGGTATTTGCAGACATTCAACATGTTTTGTGTCACTGTTGTCTTTTCAATGACTTCCCCCTCCTTTGTGTCAAGTTTATCCTCTAAAAATAAACCAAGTGGTTAGTTATCCTTCTCCTTTGGTTTGGAGGAAGCTGCTGTACGGCTGCTTATCGATGCCGTCAGAAACACTTTCAGATGTGATTTGTAGAGCCATAAAACGTTGCCAGTGTGGGACTGGCTTTTGGAATTTGTGGTTGCATTTGGAAATTAAACACGACATGCATCAAATAACCTCTCAGTGTATACCAGCCTTTCACTTCTTTGTTACTGGAAACATTTGCATATTTAGAATTAATTATCTGCTTCCCACCTGACTCATTGAATTGTTACAGAACTCAAAGACTTTGATTCAACCAACCAAAAAAACTGTTTTACAAATCCATCATCATGGGTCGATCTGCCAAGGTGAATATCACCTGACCTTGGACCGTGTATGAAATATATATGCATCAGTTACCATCGAAAAACGAGCAAACTAATTTGTTCGTGTGGTTTTGTTAGAAATGAAGCTACCATTCCCGAGATCTGACTTTATGTGGCATCAGAATTTAGGATGTGTCAGATATAGAAGATCACCGCCAAGTACCATTTACAACCTGACAGGGGAGGTGAAAGGTATTTTCAGGTCGAAGGCTCCTCTCCACTTTCTTTCTTGTTTGATGTGAACACAACATAAAGATATTCATCAGCTGTAGGCTGGCCGGGCACTCCTAGTGTCTTTATACGCACACACATTCCCTTTCTGACACTTCTAAGGTTTGACATCCTTGACAGCTCACCTCCTGCTGTTAAAACCCCCCAAAGCCGCTTTCCTCGCCAAGAGAAGCACTTTAATGCTCATGTGTGTCTGAGTGAGTGTGTGTCTGCGTGCCTGGCTGGCCGTCAGCAGAATAAGTATGTTTTAAACCTAGACAGCCTAATTTATACTATTGTGGAAAAGCTCGCAAGGAGCTCCCCGCAGAGAGAGACCGTTTGTAGAGCTCAAAGTTTGATTCGACATCAGAGCCGGTAGATGGGGTTTCCTGACACGTACCCCCCATCCTGTTACAAGAACAAGCACCGCATTAATTCTCAGCGTGGCATTAATTATTTTCCCAACTGTGGAATTGTGGGGGGACAAACTTATATTGAACTATTGTGTCAACTATGAACTGCCTGAAAAAAAAATTTAAATCAGCAGGTTTGAATACAAAATAAATGACTTACTACATGCAATCCACCGCGGTACTATGTATGGCAGGCATGCACGAGATGTGCCCGCACCAGCCAGCACAGAATGCATAGGCGCAGAGCTGGAGCAGTGTAAATCAGGCTGCTAAAGGATGACATGAAGAGTGTTCTGTGTGACCTCTCTTGTGCAGTCAGACACGGAGTCACGCTCTAGTGAATGTACACATGCTGTTACACATACCTGAATACTGAATTATCTCACTGATATTCCCTTTGAGTCGCACTCATGCACACAAACAGTAAACACAAATCCGTACTATCTGTCACATGCTCACACATCAGCCACGACTTTGGGTGGAGATTCCCCAGACACGGAGAGACCTGCCAAGCAAGTAGAAGTTCCATCAATAACCAATTTGTGACACACACACACACACACACACACACACACACACACACACACACACACACACAAACACACAAACAAACAAACAAACAAACAAACAAACAAACAAACAAACACACACGAAAGACCTCAGTGGCTGTCTGATGGGATGGAATGGGACAGAATGAATCTTCCTCAGGAGCTTCTTCTATTGGGCTCCGGAAATCCCTTGGTCTCCTCCTGCCGCTGCCTCCTGTTGCCTCTGTGCTGACTCAGTAGCACATTTAACACGTACACAAACAAAACACACACACACCCACATACACACACATATTCTTTATTCAGTATCCTCACAGGGATACTCAGAAATTCTGAAAGTAAGAAGGTTATTTCTCCTCCAAAGACACTCACCACAAGTTCCACTTCGATAAACCCCTCATTAGTAATCACCACTGAAACTCAGTCGAGCAACAGCTGATACTGTAGCTCGTACAACAGGTACAGGATCACGGTTAGTGGTATAGGGAAGGTGAAGCGTTTGGACTATACATTTACATAGAATACCTAGACACAGGTACTGACACCTTATTACATATGGGATTGTGATAATGTGTAATTTCAGCTGCACAGAAATGGAGGGAGGAGAGAGACCCCAGTGTGGTAAAAGCTCTGCATTTGGGGACAAAAAGAAAAATAGTCAAGAACACAATATAAACGTTTTTCATGAAGTCAAAATGATTTATTGGTCAATATACATGATTAAACATAGGTCACCAACATATCAGCTTGGAGAATTGGTCCCAATTGCTCTTTTTTTGTTAGGTGCTTGACATTTCCTACCAGTTGATGGACAGGGAATGAAAATAACACGTGCCACCTGCAGGGCTAAATATTGGCTGTGGCAGGCGGACATTTTAGGTCTGATGCCACCATGACAGAAAGGTTTTATTTAGAAATATTATTTTCAAATATGCAATTCCCAAAGTAGAATAGGTCAAGGATTTGAGTTGATTTCAAAAGTGGCACACACACACAAAAGGGATTGGCCCGTAGAATAGTCCAGTGACCTTCAGTGAATAGGAAAATAATATATTATATATTTTTAGTATCTTCATCACCAAAAATTCAGCTCTGCTTTTGTGATGATTAACTTGTTTTGACTTGTTTAGGGAGTGTGTGAAACCTTTCCATACTCAGCTGAATGTTATAAAATGGATAGAGGAGCACACACATGCAGCACTATTTACCTTGTGTCCCCCTGAGGGCCCATCTTTCAACAGAGAGGGTCTGAGTAGCCTACATGTGTTAGCCTTGGGCCTCCCATCTCAGTTTTATTGCTCTCTCTCTCTCTCTTTCCTTCATCCCCCGCATCCCTCCTCTTCCTCTCAATCCTCTCCGTGGCTGTCAGCTCGTTAATGTGAGTGATAACCTGTCATCTTTGTCTTCTGAATAGCCGACCATAAAGATGATGAGTGAACTTGGAGTTTTGAAGGCATACCCTTTTACCCGCTTAGGCGATGATGTCTCAGCATTAGAGGCGGTGCAGTGGCAGGAAAGCGCAGCACGCCGTGGGATTATTATCATGACAGGGAAAGGGAATTTCCTCATTCAGTTCTGATTGGCTGAACAAACTTAAAAAAAAAAAGTGAAATACTGATCAAATAAAAGTCGACAAAGCACTAACTGCTGCATTTTGCAAAATATACTGTAGCTATGTGTTGGACTAAGATATGATGTTGTAAATCCCTAGAGAATACAACTATGGTGGCATTATTTGATTGGCTATCTGTATTAGGAATCCACTTTTTGTAAAGCAGTGAATGTCTGCTTTTACAATAAAGGAAGCAAAGGAAATCATTTTTATACAAGTGAAGATCGTTTGTATGTTGGTAGCTTTTAACATGAGTAAAGTTGTGCACTCAGAATACCCCAGCAAAATATTGATAAATGCTTAAACTGGTCAGCTCATTTACTCGTCACTGTTTGTTTCCCTCTCGTCAGAGCTGGCAGTCATTACAGCCCGTGTGAGCAAGTGTTTGTATTCTGGCTGTCTTATTGACTTTTCATTTTTCTAAGTGCATGGTGCTGATAATGAATGCACTTTCTCCTCTGGCGGGAGAGGTATTGGTGGCACTCATTACCCTTGTGTACGAGTGTGTGTTATTTTAATGGGGACAGTTTTTATTTTTCATTTTTTCTAAGTGTAGCCGCATAAGCCAAATGTATTTTTGGGAAGAGTGAGGACAAGTACTTGTGGGTGTAACTGCGTCTGTTTTCAAAAAGATTTTGGGAGGGTCATTACCTCATAGCTGCCATTAAAACAACACCTCCAACTTTAAAAGTGACTTTCAACACTCAACCTTTCCCTCTCTCACTTTGTCATCTTTCATTCAACGCACTCACACACTTCCACTCGGTCTTCGCTCCCTTTCTTATCTTCCCTTTCTTTATGCTGTTGTCTTTTTTTACCTTTCACTCCCCCTTTTTTAATCATGCATGGACCTCATCTCTTATTAAACCAATGAATTCCCTGCTGACCTTGTTACCTTCTCCTATACTCAGGCTTTGCATTTATCACTTCATTATCTCTACCTTCTTACACTAATTATGTTCCCTTTTATCTAGGTGGAATCAGTCACCTCATTTCTCTGGCATTCAGCTGATGTAGCTCAAAAAGTGTATTATCAAAGCAGCGGCATGAGGAGACTGAAGGCCATCCAGAGTAATAGATGGTTAATGATTCGTGGTAAAAATGAAGTGAAGAAAGAGATGGTCTGTCATGTGTTGTGCTGGGAATTGGTACTCAATACCTTTAAGATATTCAAAGATTAACCCAGTACCAATATTTTAAAAACTTCTCCAGTCAAGTAATTTAAACACACATTTAAAACTTTTTGTACCTATTTGTATTGTTTTGCTCATGGCTAATTGCTGCAGTTGTTCTGCGATTCAATGTGATGCATGCTTTGCCCAGTATCCGAAAAGTACAATCCATGATAGTGTTGTTCAGTCAAACACGCTGTATTTGATGGATTTGGCAGTTCAGCGTGCCGGAATGCCGTCTGATTTAAAAATGAAATGCATACAATGCAGAAGTCATATTTCAGAAAAAAACTCTCACTCAATTTGGGTATTTATTTAAAAATCATTTGGATGGGGAGGGGACAATTACACAACTAAATGCTTTCATTATATTTCAGGGGTATCGAATGAAGCAGAAAGAAAGGCATCAAATGAAGTACTCGATTGATATCGTTCTCCCTTTAGGGTTCTGCTATTTGTACTGGAATCATAATTTGCTAAAAGATGCCCAGCCCTGCTCATGTGTTGTGGTAGTTAGGAGTCTTTATGAGTGGATTTGTGGATTTATAGCTGCGGAAATGTCAGAATATACAGAATGTTTTCCTATTCAGTTTTCACTCATCAGAAACATGTCAGCTAAAATTGTTTTCTGATTAGTGTGCGGAGTGAGTATTTCCATAAAATTCAATTGTTCCATTACACACAGTCTAATTATGAATCTTACATCTTTTCAAATCCCCCTCTGAGAAACAAATGATGTACATAACAATCATATTTCGCAGTGATCACATTTTCAGCTAGAGTGAGATCTTTCTGGCTTGATTTGGCTGGCTGAGAAACACAGAGATACTAAGTAGTCTAATTTTATCTCCCGTCCTCATCCAATCAGTGGAGTTCAGACAGCACGTCTTCCTCATTTTATTCTGCCTCTCTATGATCAAATCAATGGTTTTAATGAGGCAATTAAAAATACATAGAGCTGAGCATTAACAAACTGGGATACACTTAAGGGGTCATCAAGGACTCAATAAAGGCATGGATTTACTGCTATTGTTGTCAGTTATTCTTATGATTGCACTTTAATTGAACAAAGGCTAATTGTCTGCACACTGCTTTGGCTGCATTATGGCAGATACGCTTGTTCATATGTGTGGGTATGTTTACCGTGAGGAATGCATGTAATGGACCAAACAAAGTCATCCGTCTGCACCAGTGAACTATAGGCTCCACTCTGTGTGGTGGTTGGACAGGACACAATAATAAAAGGACAGAGATCTATCATTTCAAGCATGAACGTGCTCTCTTTGATGCTGGTATGGCAGGTATTGTACATAGATTGGGATTATTTTCCCTGTAAAGTGGAAGAGAGTATTTCTATTAATTTGTCCCCTCTTTTAATAAAGCAGGTTAGTCACCAAACCGCTTTCATATGGATAAGTGGCAATTGTTGGAAGAGCACTCAAGATCTCAAACACTCTCCGTTCCTAACAAACCCAGTAGAGTCGTGGAGAAAATAACAGACACATATAGAGTTATAGTGCAACTGAATATAGCAGTTCATAGTGTTGGTTTCCCTTTAGACTTTGTCCTCAAGGCATTAATTGGGCTGTGATTATATGTAGTGTTGTTTTGATGGATTGCATTATATCGTAAGGCATCCCTTTATGTTGTCCATCGTCTGTATGTGTAAGCATTATGTGCACTAGAAAATGTTTTATCTTTTGATTTAAATATGTCTTGAATGAACGTTGTAAAAGCTACAAGATTATGTTTACTGTTTATGCATTGGAAGGAGTTATACGACCGTGCAGTAACCATCTGTTTTTTTCTCTGTGTTTAATAAAAAGGACATTAAAACATCTGAAAAATTCATGCTCGTTGACGCAAGTCAAATAAGAACACCATCTCCTTCCGGCAATAAGGAAGACTTTATGTGTGTTTATGAGCATGGAATGTTTAGTGCGGAGATAGCAGAAAACAATCCTTTAGTGGTTTGCCATAAAGCAACAATGTACTGTCAGTCTTTCTTACGATCTAGCCTCACATCTGCACGAAATTACATCTTCAGGACATAAGGAAGGTTGTTGTGTTCGGCCTCTGTAAGTCTTAAATTTGCATCCAAACTACTAAACCAACCAAATTGCCCCAGAAGCAAATCAAAAAGGTTATTTGTTAGTATTTCCAAACAACAGTTTAAAATGTACAACCAATAATATTGCAAGCTGAAAAATGCTTTCTGTGGGGCACACTAATAATATCGATTAGCATTTTCTTCTTTTGCATTGTCTGTGTGAAAAAAAACATGAATAATTCAGTGTGCACCGTGGTTGAAGAATCTGCCCCAAGGTCAGAGCAATGACTCAGTATTCCTTCAGGCATGTTTGGAAAGCAAACATTTATAACCGTGTGCATTTTAGATAAAAGGATAGAATGCCCAAGCTCCCTTCTAGACTCACATTAAATTTTGTCCACCACTACATCCCCTTAGGCACTAGTGCCATGTTACTTTACATTGTACGCACTAGGCTAATATCCAGGGGAGGGCTTTCAATAACTGCAAATAGTGGAATATGTATAATCAATCTTTGTAATTGCGAGTTGCAGGGTAATAAAAGAGTGCAATGAACATTCATGTAGTAAGTTAAGTCAGACATCATCTGTACTCTGCAAAAGCCATTTAATGTAAGCACCATGCTGCCTACAAGCAGGTACTGTAAGTTGACACCAGGCTTTTATTGCAAATGTAAAAGGTCAATTAATAAAATGTCTGTCAAGGCTCACTAACTTATATGTAAATGCAATATGTTTTATCTCCTGCTGCTTGCATTTGCCAAGACTTCAGGATATTAATGTAATTATGTTCACAGAGGCATGTACAGTAAGTCACTACAAGGCCTGAAAGATCAGATATACCCCCGGCCTTCCAACAAGGGAACTCCAGATTCTCTAATATGCATTCTTTTTTTGATGTCTTGTTCCTCAGTCATGTCATAGTAGAAGATGATCGGGTGTGGAAATGAGGCTTGCCTAAAGGTTTGAGAGGCACATACGAACATTTTGTCTTGCTCTGAATCTTTGTTCTGATCCCATGGAGAGCCGCTCGGCAAATTTGGCCCGTAAACCTTTAACTTTGTTCCCAGCCCTGCAACAATTTCCATTCATTTATTCATTTATATTTCACCTCAAACATCTGACTATCATATTGTGCTTCACAGTGTAGTGAGGCTTACTTTCATATAAAGTAGGTCAAATTAAATAAATTCAACTTAAGTTGCGATGCATCACTCCAGACGAACCTGATCCTAGCCCGGTTTGTTTTCAGGCCTAGCTCCAGCTTCCAGTTTAGCTGGTCATTGTTATGATCTAGAAAAGTAATGCAATGGTTCCTCCAACTTTCCTTCTACTAGTTCCTCGTAGTCGTGTACTGTGAAGTACACATCAACAGCAGCTCATGTCAAATGGATTAACTTCAGCTGCAGTTATTCCCCACTTGAAATACAGAGCCTCGACCAGCACTGGTCGAAAGTCCAGTGTGTGCACAGTGTTCTAAGAAAAACATTTGTGCTTTTTAAATGCACCAGAAATGCATTATTGCCATCGGTCACTTGAGTATATTATGTATGTACTTGAACCAAAGACTGAATTTCAGGCAGGGAACTGCAACAAACCTGAGTTACATGTAACAGGGGAGTCCGGCAGCATGGAGGGAGATACTGTACTGGTGGTCTCTAATCTCTAATGTGCTGCCAAAGGTTGGCCTTGGCTTTGCTTGTGCTTCCAGTTTAATATGGTATTCCTCATGCTATGCATTTTAATATGTGCTGCCCTGTGGCCAAATATATAGCACTCTCTTTACATCCCCACCTCCTTCTTTATGAAATGATAGATCAGTTCATAAATAGATCAGAGTTTATTATTTAGTCTAATTACATCACCTCTGAGTTGTTTGAAGCTTCCTGGTTACTGTGTGCCAGGATATTATGTTTTCATGAGCAAACATAGAGATAGAATACTCAAAAAACCTGATCATTGCCACAACAATTGTCTGTAGTTACCCAGTCCAAGACTTATTGAATCGCACCACCCTTTCATTAAGATATCCTTTTTAGAAAAAACGTATTGAATTAGTTAGTGTATAAAGGGGAAGGAAAGGTAATTAAATGAAGTTAAATGTTGTTTAACAAATCAGGTTTGTGTGTTTTCATTGAAAGTAGGCCCTAAGCTGGCAATAAATCACGAATTGTGTTAACGCTGACAGTTTTGTTCGCTTGTGTTTTGGGCTTTAAACTGTGTTCATGCACAGTTTAAACACAATATGTAGAGCTACATGCCACAACCTGTACCTGTCTTTCCATCTGCACCTCCTTCCATTTCATCTTCCCTCCATCCCACATCCCCGACTCCAGAGATCAGGTTGATTAATGTAGATGACAAACAGCACTCATTTATCTCTCCCTCTGTCTCCCTCTATCCTCCCTTACCAAATTAATGACTGTAATCAACTCTAAATAAATAATTTGTGTCCCTCAGTGCATGGATCTCACCTTCCCCACCTGTGGCAAATTCAAAAGTTGCATTGCATCGCAGTTTCTTCCATTCTCCTCATCATGTCCCTCCTCCATTTCACATATGTTTCCTCATTCATCTGTGTCTGTTTCTTTTGAGAGGAGATTACAGGTGTGCTGTGGGTTTGATGGGTAGAAAAACAATGATGCAGTGACCCTCTTGTTTCCTGCCATTGCATCATGGTCATGTTGCATGCTGTTTACTTTCAAAGGGCCACAATAATTGCTTTCTATTTGGCCCTCTTCACTGTCTCATGTATTCCCCTGCTCCTTGAACAATGCTGTGCAGCACTTATCTGTCAAAGTTACAAAGGCTCACTTTCAATGCCAGTCAAGTCACTTTACAGCAAGTTGGCTCATAAGTTGACCCTTAACTGTGGGTGTGTGGGGTTTCTGTTGCACACAGAAGGAGGGTTGTTGAGTTCTGACTGTGGGCCACTCTCTTCTTCTTTTTTTCGATGTCTGCGAACAACAAATCTCAGGAACACCTGAAGGGAAACTTCTCAAATTTGAAACAAACGTCCACTTGGGTTCAAGGAGTAACTGGTTGGATTTTGGTGGTGAAAAAAAATGATGCAATAAGACTGAAAACATAGTGTTTTTAAGTTAGCAGCAAATTAGTAACCACAATCCTTTTTCAGATGTATGGAAAATGTGAGGTTGCAGGAGATTACAATATACTTTTCTGTTCACGTTCATATTTTATTTACATTCAGGGGAAGGTAAACACCAATACAATAAAACATAAAGGTTCACTCATGCAACTTGCCAAAGGGAAAGGTTTCAGAAGAGTTAACATAACAAAACAATTAAGCATTGTGTACATTCCACTTTAAATGTTTGCTTCCGTACGGTGTACTTCTTCACATTGATAAAGCAATTTTCTGTTAAATTCCTACCTCCGTTGATCCCTTGTTTCTTTGTTTCCTTGCTCAAAATCAGAAGCTAATGTGGAACAAATGCACACAATCATTTGCTCAGTGAGAATTAAACATTCTTTTTTTTTAAAAGAGGACGAATAGAAACATTTTACTCAACGTTTCATTAAAAATGTCTACACATGCGCCATGCGTTGCGTAATGTGGTTGGCACAATTTCCCCTCAGGAACATTTTCCCTTGCAGAACACACAAAAGAGCCCAGTGGGCTTTTGAATATTCATTGAATTTGACATTCTAGACAGCAGAGGAACTGACAAGCATATCAGCCTGACTCACTCAACAGAATGCTCATCTTAATCCACGATAAGCCTCGTCATGTTTGAATAACTAATCAGGAAGTTTAGTAAGTGAAATCCAGTCAAAGCCAAAAGTATTCACCTGTCATAGAAAGTTATTTTCCGTTGGTTTGTACAGTTTAACTGTAAATATAAAACAAACAGATCCATCTTATCCATCCGTGTTGTTGTACATTGCAATCACTATTTACTATTTACAAAAATCATACACAAGGAGGACACAACTTTGTCTCTTGTTTTCTGTCCATTCCAAAAATATAAGCCGTCGTAGTGTTTCTGCTTGCTCTGGTTCATTGCTTTTGACTGCATGATTATTACGGATATGCACATACGCATTAGATAGTTTGCAAACATGAATGAGAAACGTCCTTGTGGTCACATCATTTAGTAGGAGAGTCAATTTGGCAAGTGGGTCTGTCCGGGTTGATGACAGCCAAAGAGAGGCTTAATGCCAATATAGTCAAAGGGAGAGTTCGCTCATCGAGTTTAGTTGACGGAAATAAAAAAAAACACTGCTAGCAAACTTTCTTTTCAAGGAAGCAATCCTGCCTGAAGTATTTCAGTGTCTGATTCAGTCGATTGACTGTTTGGTTCCTCAGAGCTGTTATATCTTAAGCTGTAGGTGTGCGTATGTGTGAGATAGTTTGAATATGTGGGCATATTTACCAAGGCACTTTCCACTTACCAATGTTCTCGTATTTTGAGTTTTCTTTTTGGTAAGATCACCATTTGTAAGTTCAGACCTGTCACAGGAGTGATGTGCAATGTGTCTGCTTTTAACCAAACCTAATTGTTTCATGAATGGATTTTTTATTTTAATACTTTTAACCAATTTTAAGATTGAAAACCCTTTTGACTCTGCAATTTAAATTTGAAGGTAATTGAATTCTAAATGTTTTCATACAACCCAACGATATCACCAGTCATTTAAATTGTCTATTGGCTATATATTGGCTATAACGACTTCAACCGTGACCCCTCCCATTGCAGTCATCGATCATCTTGCTGCTGAGAGATGTTTTTCCTGTGAACTATTTATTCTTTATTTCAGTGTCAGTACGACCCTCAATTAATACGCCATTAACAGCGCTCATTATTTTTCCCAATTCCTTTGCCTTGGCAGGTCCCTCAATGCTGCTGCTGACGCTGTTAAAAATGATATACTTTCGTTTATGGATCTCAGAAGCAGCACTTCAATATAGGACATATGGTGCCGGACACTTAGCCTTATGTAGTATTATGTGGCGTCAAATCTGCTAATTTACATTTTTCCAGAATTCACACTTATTTATTTACAGGTGGCATTTGTCATGTTTACACTTTTCATCTGCATAGTTAATTGAAGTTAGGAGTATTTGTTGAAACTGACGTGGCACACTTGTACGAGCCAACCGTACGAAAAAAAGTTTAGAAAGGTCTACGAAAATGTTCTTGAATGAGATTTGTCCAAAGACAAAGTGTGTAAGGCATTTTTCACACACAAAAATAGCAGAGAAACCCTATATTGTTTTAATCTTGAAAACTGCATTTGAGCACTAAATTTAAAGAACAACAAATTTTACACACCTTGTAGCTATAGGCTTTGTGAGTGTTTGATTACATCTGAGTAATCTGAGTATGAAAATATAGACTCACATTGACTGTAATAACCATATGTGACAGTTATGCCTCTGGTTACCCCACGAGCAGAGCAGTGCCCATTTTAGTCACTAGAATGTATTATCTCTTTTATCATACAGTACAGGACAGCGTATGTCACAGGCACACGCTATTTGGAGCGGTAGAGCCATAAAGATGCCCTTCATCCTGTCTGGCCAGCTATTATGACTCCAGTAGAAAGTAGATTTTGCCCGATACTGAAGAGACCTGAAGTCCCCCTAACCTGTTTTGGCCAGACTATGTATCTGTTGAATGTGACCTGCCTCGAGATCCCAGGCTCCAATTCATAAAAGGTGAAAAGTGATTTAGCCAATGGCCAGATCCAGCCAAGCATTAAAAACAGCCAGAAAAATCTTAAAAACAGTCATAAAATCTGCATCTCATAATGCAAGGAGACTAAAGTTTTAGTTATATAACCTCATATTTCACTTAAAAGCTTTAATGCTACATTTAGCATATTGCCAAATGTTTGACCCAAGGAAAACTATAGAGTGATTTAAATGAGACAAAATATGTTTGACTCTCTCCACATAGCCAAAGCACTAAACCTGCCTAATTTAAGAATATTTTTTGGGGATGAAGAATGTATTAGAATTTACATATGCAAATATGCATGGCCAGGGATGTACGCAATGCCTGTTCAAGGCCCGACACGAGCGTAGAGAACAAATATTTACTTGAATGTCACATACTATTTCACCCACTCTTGTGATCTCTCATCTCCAGGAATGTGAGAGAGGGATGCTGAGGGGAAGAAGGGTGAGGGTGCTGGGAAAGCACAATCACAAAGCACATTGAGGCTGATTTAATTTAATTTAATACCAAATTAATCTTGACCTGTTTTGGAAAATCAACCATGCATACACTGTTTACTTGGCTAAGCCGCACTTGTCTTTGTACCTATCCCCTAAAACTCTTTTAAAGTGTCGTATTGAGTCATATCCCATCATTGCTAGAAGCCCTAATTTAAAGTCTTGAATTAAAAAATTAGGATAGCAAACCCATATAACTTTATTATGGCCTCAATGCTTTAATGTTCAGTCATAAAAAATTAAAAAAACACTAGCACCATCTGAATGTCCTCTTTTCATTAATTACAGAATACAAATTGGAGAATCCCATTAAAGTTTGTGAAAAGTTTATGCCATATTCAGAAGTTGAGATGCAAGAACAAGAAAAGAATCCACCTAACAGAGGCAGTTAATTGAAAATCATGATGAAAGGAACCTATAAATACATAAGCGACCGACAAGACCAGGGTAGTTTAGGGAACTATGCTTTTGGTGGATAGCAGTTGTAGATGTGAATCAGAAACACTTTATCCAGCCTCAACATCCAAACGAACTTTGATGTGCCCTTGAACATGTAATAGAAAGTCTGTGTAGACCTCCTGACCTCTTTGACCCATCCAAACAAGCTTGTTACACATCCAGCAGACGCAAAGCAACAGTAGCATTCATTTAAAGGCCATGCCTCTGGCCACCAGATAAATGCAATTCCAATATTCATTGTACTATAATGCGCTGTTTTGGCTTCAGTGTGTTCACCACCTACAATCGTTGTTTTAACTTTGTCTGTCTGCAGTTTGATGCTTAGCAGGTAGCTTACAATGGGTCTATCAAAGCTTTTCGACTAAAAACAGCTCCCTTTGTCTCTGGTATAGACCACGGTAACACATAGTTAGTTCTCCTGCCTATAGAAACTTCACAATGCACTTATTAACAAACTAATTTATTAAGTAAATGATTACTCGGTGAAAGAGTTAGTTAGACATTTGATGATTGTTGTTGGATGCTTTGCGCATTGTGAGTGCCCTCTTCTTTTTGAATGTATGGTAAGGATGGGGACTTAAAATCACAACCGTCACATGAAAATGTTCATATTAATACATTTTTCACTTTCTTTTCAAATTGCTCAAAGAAGAACAAGACGGTAGATTTCATGCTGTGATAAAGTTTGATAGTGTTAAGACATGTGTTTAAGGATGACCAAATAAAGAAAAGAAGTTCGCCACACTGTGATACATCAGTGGAAATATTGCAAAAAAAAACTGCTGTTAACTAATTAATGAGAAAAGTGTTCTGGTATGACTATATTAATGAGCAGGGATGTAGTTGCCAACAGGGGTTTTGTGTGAACCATGACAACCAGAAATTAACATGTTTAACTGCAAGCAGGTATGAAGAGGCAAAAGTGAGCGGAGCATGCATTCATTATCCAAAATGAGATGCATTGTTTGTGTTTTGAAAGGGTAATAAACCAAACACAATGGTTAAAACATGTAAATGCCTGTGATACCTGCAGGGCACCCTCATGGCTCAGCAGACTGAAGCTCATGTCACAAGCTTGAGGTGTAAAAAAAAAGTTCAGATCGAACTCAAGACTTCAGCTACATGCACTGTACCGTGATAACTCTTCTTTCTTGTCCTTCAGAAATGAGATGTTCTTCAAGCGTTATCAATACTGAACAATCCGGTTGAGGGAGGAACTTGTGTCAGGAAGTGATTATTTAAATCAGTGCATCAATTAACATGTCTGCCTAATGAGGACTCCTGTTGTTTTTGGTGGCAGCAGAATTACTTTGGTTTTATCAGTGGGAGAGACGTTTTCAGTGGCAAATTAATTGACCCAAAAGCACTTAATTCACACAGAATTAACATTAGCTACCTGCAGATCGCTAACAAGATGAAAACAAAATGATCAGATAGTTATTATTCGACAAACCACTTTTAGTGTTGCTGACAACTAAATGTGTAAAATGGACTTATGTCATTTCAAAGTGTCTAATTTTCATAAGGTTTGCTGCAGAGCGCCTTGATTTGCCCTGCTTGTTATGCTTTATTCTTTTCACTGTGTGTCAGTGTTAAAAGACATTTAGAACAAACATTTCAGAGGCTATAATAAGTCTTTATTCTATTTCAAGTTTACAAGATTACTGACTGACACATCAATTTAGATCTAAACTCCAAAGAACTTTAACAGCATTAAAAAAACATAAAGGGGGCACATCTATCGTTTAATTTTCCATTGCTACACCACATCACTCTTCATTTGCATGAAGTAAAACTGCTCAGCAGAGATGTTTCCGCCATAAAACAAATGACTTCTGGCCACATTGTCTCTTTGTATCTTGTTGCTGCTGGTGTGATTGCACAGGCATATCGAGCATCAAATTGCTTTCTGTTCATCCCATAAACATTATGTTTTCATCCCAGGTTCATTGCAATTTAGCGCTAAAGCCATAGGCACAATTGTTAAGTCATTTCACATGACAGCCCCAGTGCAAAGAGAAGATTGAGTCATACAACTGTAGTTAAAGAACAGATAATTTCATCAGCAGTTGTCTCTTTCTGTAAATAGTCACAGTAGAGGTAATAATAGTTATATTACCTCTTCGGCTGATGCTACTGCTCTTTTTCTACAGTCGATGTATACAGTAAATGTTTCCGATATGCAACAACTTCCCTTTCATTTCAGACTATGTTTTTGCAGTTGTCCCTATCATCGAGGGGAACACATCTCCGGCTGTTTCAGAATCTTGTATACACTGAGACGAGAAGAAGAAAATCACATTTTTGGCAATGTGCTTACCTCCACCCATGTTGGAAATCTTCACTGCGCGGCTGCTGAGCCGAGCAGCCAGAGAGAGCAAACTAGATGTCTGTGACAGCAACCAGCACAGCACATCTCCAAATTAAACCAGCTTCACTTTCTTTTTATTGCTACTTCTTAAACTTAAACCCTCTTTTTCACCTCTATCCTTACTCCCCCCATCTCTAACTGTCAACCACCCCCCCTCCTTTTACATTTGTAGCGCAAATGCGCACACCTTGCTTTTGGGTGATCCTTTAACAACACAAATGTAAATTGCTTTTTCACACAGTCGCTGAAGGAGTGAGAGGCTCTAGCAGGGCGAGATAGACAGGATAAAGACAGTGAGAGAGAGAGATGAGAAAAAGAGCTTAATCCCAGATTGATGGCTGCTAATAAAGTTTGATTATTACTGACAAGGCACTCTGGGTTTCTAATTGACACTTGTACTAGCCTGCTAGACCAGACAGTGGAAAAGAAAGGGGAAAAGGGAGAGAGATGCTTTTCTTAGGGCTCAGGAGGGTTAGCATGGCAGCACTGTCAACGTTTCCTTGAAAAGGCACCAGCAACTAATCTACTGTTGTAGGGATCGGCAAGAAACAGTGGCTTGCTATTAGACAACCAAAGACAATAGCCACATAGTTTCTCTAAGAAAGGAAATAATGAGTAAATTCTCTCCATCTTTTCACTTTTTTATTTGTGTTGTAGAACACGCACGTTTCACATTATTCACAATGTCTAATTAAAATGGAAATGTTTTTTTACAGAAACTTGGCAACCAAAATATAATTTCCTTTGTATTCTTTCAGAAGGAGTACTTCCACATGGGGAGAAACTGTGTAATTTGTCCAAAATATCTTCAACAATTATTCATGTATTTCTTTGTCACACCCTGCATTTCTCTTCAAAGGATGTTTTTGGTTTTGTCCTCCAGGCAACATCATAAAGGCAAATGGAATTATAGGTGAAAGTTTGAATTATTAAGTTTTACAGGGACCTTGCAAACTCCAATCACAACGTAGCCATGTCTGACTGTTGTTTTACTTTTACTTACTACTACTTTTATCTTTACTGTGACAGTGTGTGTATTACACACATACACTGAAACACTGTTCTGTTTCCATGATTAATAAACAATCTATGGAATAATAATCTGTAATGTTTTCATATTATTTAATGTATGTTCCTGGTCTCAATGGCTGATGTAAAGTTATTATCCAGAACCAACTAGTGAAAGAGGGCCAACAGCCACCTCTAGTAGTGTCTGGCCGTATGCTTAGGTTTTCAGATGTTCCCTCTGACATGTCGGCTGCGACCCAATTACAATCAAAGGGAATAGAATTCAGTGTATATAAAAATATCCTCTCCTGAAATATGGTCAACAGTTTTTTTATTGACCGTTTCTTCAGTAGAAAGCAATTAAAAAAAACAGCTTTCTGTGGATTATAAGTAGGGTGTTTATGTCGATTGTGTTCCACAGGCAAAATTATGTTTTCCTGTAAGCTCCTAATGACTACATATTACATCAGCAGTGGTCCCAATATTAGTACTGATATTGCACTGGTGTCACAGCAGGACCACACTTTGAGATGCAGGGGTTCCGAGTTAAAATCCCTCAGTGGTCATTCAATTTAAACCTTTGTGCACTAATGGTTTTGTGAGGAGCTTTTGATAGAAACATCAACAAGATGGCCCGTTTTATGTACCTTGAATGCTCCTTTGTTATACATTTTCACCCGTGACCCTCTCTCTCTCTCTCTCTCTTTCTCCCTTATCTCTCTCTCCCACTTTTACAGGCTCAGAAATGGTAGAGGCTCAGTGTCAGAGGTTTGAGGTGAGGAGTACAGATGGAGAGAGAGTTCTGTTCTCGGCCGATGAAGAGGAGATCAGCATCGGCACCGAGAAACTGAGAGTCACAGGTAGGGCTACGCACAAAAAGTACAACACAAATTGTACTATGTACAATGGTGTGTATAAGTACAGTTTTATTTTGCTTCAAAGGTTTATGGTGGAGTTTTCGACCTCTAGTAATGCTGCAGAGCATTTTTTCTTTATGAGTGGGCCCAAGTTGTGTTAATCTCATACATATGCACAAGGATTCGCACACTCACACATGTGGATGACTCACAATACAAAGTCCTGCCAGTGGTTTTCACACTACTAACAATGATCAGCAGGTTGCGGTAACGTGCCAAGATGTGCAGCAATGTGCCAACAAAGTCAGGGATGAAAAAGACATGTAAACATGGGCGTTTATCAAGAGGAAAACACATTTGTTAGAGCTTAAGAAGTCACACTGAGCAACACGGAATGTACACATAGCATTTGTTTGTTTACCTTTAATATTAGCTATATAAGCTCTTTGATTTAGGCAGTTATCATGCCTCTATAAGGCAGAGTGAAACAGGTTGTTGTCTGACACCCAGAATACTGTGCTGAAGTGAAATTAATTCTGCATCCAGATATCTGACAGATAATCGTGATAACGACATCATCATGAATTGTCGCTGTCTGATTTGTGATTAAAAGGGCAATATCAATCATTCCAGCGTAAAACAGTGCCTCATGGTAAAGCTATACATTCACATACAGTATAGATCACTGTAGAGGTCACAGTTTTGACAAGCTTACGCCCCTTTTTCCACATTCATGAGGAACAGATTTGTGTTTCCTGATTCATGAATGGGGTGATACAGGGGTGGACGAACAGTGGGCTCAGACTCATTTGTGTAATAAGGTTACTTGGGGACGCACACGGCGTACAGTACACACACACACACACACACACACACACACAGTCGTAGGCTGTTAAACAGAGTGCTTCTGATTAGTGCAGCCAAACAAGACTCGGGTCAGCAAGCAGAGCAATTTTTTTGCTGAATCAAGAATAAAAAAGGTTAGAACAAGTGAGAGATACAGTGGGAACTAATAGAGAAAGAGGAAGAAAGCCAAAAAGAGACAGATAGATGACAGGTCTGAGCAAAGCCAGGTGAGCATAATTGCAGAGGAAAACAGAGACAAAGCAATTTAAGTAAAATGAAAGAAGTGATAGAGGAAAATTGCCTTTTGGTGCACGATAATATAATTTTCCCCCCTCTCTCTCATTTACTTATTCTTTCTGGAGTGGAGCTGAAGTGGAAGTGTTTGTATATGTGTGCATTTATCTGCGTGCATGTTTGAATACATCAGTAATTCTGTTACCCAATGTACTTTCACAAATACAAAACGCACACACATACACACACCTCCCAGTGGTAGGTGTGTCCGTTAGAGGCACTATGAAAAATGTTGCCGTCATCTAATGTTTGATTGAGGTCAGAGATAAGCTGACCTCACCCTAGGTGGCAATGTTGGAGTTGTAGTTCGATCTTTAATCCTCGCTCGTCCCTGACTCTAATTGCTGAAAGTTCAGATAGCGAGTTCATTGTTTTTGGGGATAATTTCCTATAGCGGAGAGACACCGTAGCCATAGAACTACAACTGATAGTGTGCACTGTAACACTAATACTAACGATCTCTATGTAAAGGTTGATGATGGAAACATTTTCTACTTACTCGTGACTTCCATTTGTGAAAATATAAACCCAGTGTGTGGTGGTTTCTCATGCACTGGCTCTGCTTTGAAAACACTCCACGACAGGTGTCGCCTGTGACAGCTCATAAACATTTCATATACACAATGCTCAGGAGAGCATCTCAGACAATCGTAAATATAGAAGTGAAACCAAAAGGAACGCAGTCAGGAGCTGGAACAAACATGGCCAGTGGTTGACAAAGTGAGGAACATCATTGTGCAGAGAAGCAATCCAATGTAGCTACACACACACCTTTAACTGCCATCTCTATTGTCGGGAGAACTGGGAGCTTGTTCTCTTCTCTTGTTTCCTTCTGCTGGCAGTTGCACAGACACACATTTGCGCAGTGTTCAGTAGGCCTCGGAAATAACCCTCAGAAAACTGCGTTTCAACTAACATTAGCAGCAGTTACCTCCAAGTTGTGGTCCTTTGGATGTACAACTGCATCTTTGATCCCGCCAATGAGCAGTTTACATTTTTTAGCAGTGCTGATGTTCTAACACGCTTTCTACGGTCTCAGCAGGTGCCATGACCAGCACTTCCCCCAAAGCATCTGTTCAGGGCTGCAGGCTAAAGCAGGGTTGCTTGCTGCACACGGGGGGTTAAACACTGCATTATATCAGAGCTAACCTTTTCCGCCAACAATTATGTTCATACTGCATGCAACTGTTCTGCATTTGTCAAATGTGTTTTGGGAGGGAGTGTAATACCACTGAGATAAATCCTGAACAGAATGAACTCAAATTGTCAGCTGACTTGGAGTTAAAAGTCTTCGGGCCAGTTAGGGAAATATTATTTCTAGGGCTGCACGGTGGTGTAGTGGCTAGCACTGTCGGCTCACAGCAAAAGGGGCCCAGGTGGTCCTTCTGTCTGGAGTTTGCACGTTCTCCCTGTAGCAGCGTGGGTTCCCTCCGGGTTCTCCGGCATCCTCCCACAAAGACATGCAGCTCAGGTTAAATGGAGGCTCAAAAAAATTGCCCATTATGTGAGCGTGAACGGTTGCCTGTCTCTATATGTGCCCTGTGATAAACTGGCGACCTGTCCAGGGTGAACCCTGCCTTCGGCCAATGTCAGCTCAGATCGGCCCCCGGGTCTCTAAATAGGATAGGCGGTTTGGATAATGCATGGATGGATGATTATTTGTTTTAAATCAAGTCAACGCTGTCTTCCAGTGAGAGACAGAACATAACCAGTGAATGTGTATATTGCTACTGGAATACTGATATATTTGAATATGATTTGTATGACACACAAGCATTGTGACATACATTGTAAGTGTGTGCCTGGGCTCCAACAGTAGATGTATGATGCAATGTGCAGGCTTTCACACAAAAGATTGATATATTTTATTTTCCTTACTTTCCTACACTCTTACTCTTTCTACAGGGAATGAAGGCGTGGTGTTCAGCCATTCTGTAGAGACATCACATGTAAGGGCAGAACCTTTCCAAGACCTCAAGTAAGTACTCTAAATTATTTTGTGAGTATGCGTGTGTGTGTGTGTGTGTGTGTGTGTGTGTGTGTGTGTGTGTGTGTGTCTGTGTGTGTGTCTGTGTCTGTGTAGTCTGGCACATTGGCTCACTTTACAAGTTCCCCTTATTGTTAATATTTTAATTGTGGTGGAATATTTATGAAGTGTGTGTTCTTATGAATAATTTCTGAGATAGTAAATAAATATTCAGTAAATAAAACATTTAGGAGGAAAGAAAAAAGATGTTGTTGAGTAAAAATGTGAGCTGCTGAGTTAGCTAGCCAGTCCTGTGGTACAGTGTGCGAAAGATTTATAATCAGCTCACTGCAGAAAGAGTTATGCTGCTGATTGGCAGTCTGACAGGCCTGACAGAGGGAACACAAGTCCTCTGGGCTTCAGTGTATAAGGGTCAGGCTGTAACCAAGTGGAGCCTTCCACCGATACACTACAACACATGTAGTGCACGCTTGATGCTCGGTTTCTCCTATTTACGAGAAGGGTTTATTGCCTTATCAGCTTGTACATGAATTCTATAAGACACCGTTTTCATTAGACCAAGTTGCTTCAAATTGTTGTGAGGTAATGAGGGCATTACCTGAGGGAAGTCCTGTCCAAATGATAACTACTAGAACGTTTTTGTTTATCTTGTATCTATCCAGATAGAAATAGAAATAAATAAGGTATTAAACAGAGTTAGTGTGACCACAGGCAGCTCCTCAATAACGCACCGCAGGCTCAGCTCAGTCTGATCTAAAGTTGCTTACAATATCAATATCGCAGACTGTTGGTTTCCCTGTAACTGCAATAGGATGGATCACAGCTGAATGTATGTTTGCTCTCCACATCCCCTCTCCTGAATGGTGTTCTGGGTGCCCGTCATGCACATGTGGATTCCTTCATTACTAATGTCTCAACTTCATTCAAGCACTTGTCTGACAGGATTTAGCTGAAATAGCTCTTGGCCAGGGAGGACAACACAAACAGGGAGGGAGGAAAGGAGGCGGAGAGGGAAGCTGACAAAGTGACAGAGGAAACCAAGATGCATGGAATGTGGTGTACAAAAAAAAAAGTGAAAAGGGGAGGAAGATATAATTGACTGGATAGAGGGAGAGGACGCAGGGTTGGAGTAAGGGGTGATGAAGAGGACAATCCAAAGATAGAAAAAAGAAGACAGAGGGGCAGAGGAGGGTGACGAAGAGAAATAGTTCAGGAGGAGGAGATGGAAGTTAGTGTATAGAAGAATAGATTAAATCGAACTGGCTCCTGCAGCAAATAATGGGATACAGAGAAATATGAAAGTATTTTGGGTGTGCAAAAATAGCCACAGTTCCTACTTTTGTGGGGGGAAATTGGGGACATTTAAGATACTGAACCAAAGTAAAGGACAACTTGTCAACTGCATGAGTTGTGTGTTTTTCATCGACCTGCTTTAAAAAGAAGCAGATAATTATACGAGACAATGTCTGGGTAGGCTGATGGCTGACCACATGACATTATGAATCTTTAAATGTGGGTAATTGTAAGACAGTTTGCCTGATACTCGTCTTAAGCATTTTATTTATTTTTTCAATCATGCATATAATCAGCTTGCATCAAGCTTGCCGGCTGCGCCACCAAATGGCTTACCCTTCTCTAAAACATTTACAGGCACCTTAATAGAGTCTGAAGTTGAATGTTCTTTTTCATTTTGTTGCACTAAGTAAATTGCCAGCTCAAGTTGATACTTAATCTAATAAACTGGTTGTTATTAAGTCGTGCCTGAACCAAGGCTACCTTCCTTTCATTTGTGCCATTCTTTTAGTTTGCATGCATTCCCACGACCTTCATTCTCATTGTCCATGTCTTGTATGTAGCATGGCTCAGTGAAGAGTCCAACAAGGGTATGGAAAGTACAATTAAGGGGTGCCTCTTTTGCTCAGTAATCCTAGACTTGTAATTGTCAAATCCTGGGTTTCAAAGCAGCGTGGGACATTTGTAAAAAGTGTTCTTTCTTATTCTCTTTTCCCTTCTCGCTATATTATTCCAAGCAACAAACCTAAAAAGAAAAGAAAAAATGTGTGAAATACATTCAGAGAGAAAGAGAAATTGATATCATTGTGCACAGAGGTTTTGAGATGGTCGGACAGAGAGAGAGACAAAAGAATGGTTGAAAGCGAAGCAAAATGGGTAGAGGAAATAGGACCCCATACATGTTGAGGGATCAAAGGAGAGGAGAGGGAGGAGGCGTCTTGAGTGAGATTAGTTGAAGAAAACCGAGAAGTGATAGAGGGATGTGTGGAGTTAGGTGGGGATGGAAAGATACAGGGAGGAGGAGGAGCGAGAACATTGGGTCAGTGGACGGGTCAGTGAAGATAAGTAAGGCGAGAAAACCTGCGATGGAGGTGAGAAAAAAAAAGGAAGCACTCCAGTGACTGTTGTTAAAAACACACGACATCAGCCCATTTAAGACCGTTTTATATCATTAACACTTCCATGGAGTTACATAAAACAAATTAAATATGCTATTAAAAAAGCATGCGATGTGTCAGCTTTGCCTGAATTGCCTTGCAAATATTACATTATCCATGCACGCGCACAAAATTCATCCACATGAACGTGCAAACATAAAAGAAATATCCTGACACACCTAGTACGCATTAAATACAACCCACTCGTTAAAGTGCACACACACGCAAGTAATTTATGGATTAAAACCTGCATTAAAACACACATTTATGGCATGCATGACTTGAAACCACCCCACACACAGCTTTGTCAGTGCAAGCGTATGGAATAGATCAAGAACAGGCAAGTGACATGCATAAAGTGAAACCTCACACACACACACACACACACACACACACGCACACAAACACACATTGCACTGACCTATCCACTGCATCACCTGCTGCAGGGTTAATGAAAGCTATAGAAAAATAACACTAATAAAAAGGTGATTACATGCTTCAGATACTTCCCCCTGTCTGTCTTCAGTCATTAGCTATCAAATGGAAGGGAAAGAAACAACAGGATGAGGCCTAGTCGTTTATTAAAAAGTTTATTAAATGTTTCACAATGCTGGTAGAGATTGGATTAATAAGAAAACTAAAGTACAGCTAATCAGCTCTCTTCTTCGTTCACAGGCACTTTATTCACCCAAGATTTGTAATCCCTTTTGGGTGGGAACGTTCTATCTTTCTATCTGTCTACTTTTTCTCATGGTATCTTTGTCCCCATCTCCCCACTTCCTAACTCTGTCTTGTTGACTCTCTTCTTCGCACACGTAATTTTGTCTTTGTCGTTCTCATTCTGTCTAGAATCTTCCCACATGTGCATTTCTTCTCTCTGCCTCTATCTCCCCATTCTTTTTCTGTCTCGTTATGAAAAGTAGAGCGTTATGCAGTGAAGGTAAATGGGACATGTAATGAGCGGATTGAAGTCCATTTAAAGCTAATGATCTATCTTACAGTTTAACGGTGAGCGAGGGAGAGAGGGCAAGAGGGAAACACAGAAAGATAGATGGTACGCATTTTGCGCGATGAAATACAGGTCAAGATATTCGGATCGGATCGGACACTTTACATTAAGTTATATTTGAGAAAACACGAGCCAGGCAAGTTGAATGTGGGGAATCAAACACTACTGCACAAGCTTATAAAAATAACACTTTCACTCCCACAAACCGCAGCAAGAACAAACGTTCTAAAGTATTTGAACAAACATTGAAGCATTTGAACAAACATTGAAGCATTTGTATTTACATTCACAGTCAAAGTAGCTACAGGCAGCCTTGAAGACGCTTAATGTGCCTGTCACAGTGACCAGAGAGGGAATTAGTGAAGATTTGTATCATTGATGTTTAAAGAGCTCCAGGAGTCTTTCAGAAGCTTTCAAAGCGACATGATAGCAGAACTGGGTTACGCTATAGTAGCACAGAAATGTTGAGCAGCCTGCTTTCCAGAGAACACCCCAGGAACATCATGCCGTTCGTTTTCAAAGCCTTCGGTGTGATCGCCACTCAACGCCGTGTTCACACTCTTCAGCTTTTTTCAAACTGCTTTCCCACTTTAAAGTGAACGTGGGGTGGCCGGGGGGCAGACAGAAAGTAGTCGCTTTGGAAAAAGTGTTGTGCCTGGCATCTTTTTAAGCAGCACACCTCAACATCTTAGAGAATCCTTCAGACATTTTACTGACTAAATAACATGAAAAAAAGAAGTGGGGATTGACAAAATGTAGGCAGCCAACAACAACAACACCAGCAGAAACCACAAACAGACTGAAAATGGAGGAAGTAGCTGCAGAAAAGTTGGTCATGGATGTTTCTCTGACTGGAGTATAGCTTTTGTAGGTGGTACAGTTTACTGATAGAAGCAGGGATTCCAGCATTAAAAAACAGTTTTTTCAACATCAGTACAAAATGTGGCTGAGGCAGCACTTTACGTACAGAAGCCACAACCGTGTGAATGCAGCCGTGGGTAGAAAAGAAACGTATAAAAAGAAAAACTGGAGACAGATTGTCTCAAGAGATGACTTGTCATTTGCACTCTGTAGGCTTGGGGTGATATAATTATGAATTTGCAACAAAAAGGGCATCAGGTCAATTATGTTATCTATACATTAATTAATACGTTATCACATTTCGAGAAGGTTTTCGGATGGAAACATTATGACTTTTTTACGTTTTGCTCTGCAGCTTTAATTAATGTTGCTTTTGGTTCAGAATTGGTTCAGAATTAAATGATTCTGACCATTTATAATTTAGTGTAAGCAAAGTAATTAAAGAAAATTAACTTCTTGCATCACTATACATCATGGTATATTACACATCAGTGCTGCCTGTAACTCATTGTCAGGTAATGGTACTGCACGTTGACCAAAGGTATAATGCAATGCTGAGCGCATCGGGCATCAGTATACTGGTCAGGGAGCACATACAGAAATAAGAGGTTTATTGTTGAGGCATGATAAGATACGAATACGAACTGTCGTAGTGTCTCCTCATTTGACGCAGGAATGAAAAATGTCCGCTGTGCCAACACAGTAGTTGTTTGAAATTAATGAGTAGCCTGTGTTTTTCATGGCCTGAATGAAACCAGAGCTCAGCCTTGAGTGATATCAATCAAGACCAAACACAGCTTTTAACATTGAACTATAAACAGATCTTAAAACATGTTACCTGTCATCTTTGAGGTTCTGCGAAACCTTTGATCTTTTGAGTGTTTCCACGATTGTGTGTTGTGTGTCTATTGTGATTCCAGGCTTCAACTTCAGGCTTTCTTCAATATTTATAGAGAATAAACATTGATTCCTGTTGTTTATTCTGTTTGTTCACAATTGCAACTCATCCGTTACTGGTAATATTTAAATAATATAACACTCACATTTTTGGGGTTTTTGATACACCATATATCTGCTTTGCCCACAACATTTGGATGTGACTATTTCTATTGAGATGACAACGTCAAACTTTTGTTTCTTGCGGTGGTTCTCAACATTTTTCGTTTGGATGGAAGTATTTTTCTGTCCACAAAAGATGAGAGAGAGGAGTGTCACAATGAAATATACTTGAGATGTTGAAAGAAAAGGAAAATGTGTTAGTGTTTAAAAAATACCAGTAATATGTTTTGCCAAAATGAGTGACATGAGTCCTGAAATCACTCAAACAGTGACAGCAAGCTGCCAAAGGTATAAACAGAGATTGAGGTAAAGAGGGAAGAGCATCAATCAGCCTATTCAAAAACTAACTGCAACTAAACGGACTGATGAGTGGCCGGAAAGCTAGATTGACAGTCAGGCAGACAGACTGCCTTGATGCAGCTATAATCTGCATCCTTTTCATTTTAATTCTATTTTAGTTCTAGTTCTTAATCCTCAAGGTCCTGTTTTTTGTGCCTCTCTTTGTTGTTAAACTCTGGTGTGATGGTACTGTGCTTCCCAGTGGCCACTTGTCCCTCAAGCAGTACAGTCAGCAATGACATATGTCTATTTAAAATATAAAGAAAAAACTATTGTGATTATTATATTTTTTTTATTGATTATTACAAAGGTATAAATACACAAGTGTGTCTAAGTCTTTGGATTTATAGTACAGCATGTTTTGACAATTTAACAAATCCTAATCCAGCGGAGCACTTTAGTCCGTGACTGCTCCGCAGTGGCAGCACCACTGCAAAACACTTCAAGCTAGAGCACTTCTTTGACAGAGACACGAAAATCAATTAACTGACCCAAAAAGTTTGAGGAGTCTCACACCGCAGCAACACCACACTGCGCTAGCGGACATTGGGTTATTTTAGGTCTCCAACTTCATCTGATGCTCGACTCCACAGCAGAGAGATACAAGCTGCTGAGCAGTCAATATCTCCCTGTTCCTTTTCACTCTTTCATCCTCTTATCCCTCCCTCGGTGCCTCCTTCTACCCTATCCAAGTCCTGGGGTCATAAGGAGGCACCCTGGGGAGAGTTAGCCCTAACACAGGCAAGGTCATCAGAGAAGGATTTGTGCTCTGTGCCCCCTGCCACTCCCTCGCTCTATTTCCATGCATCTATCTATCGATGCTTCCATCTGAAAAAAGTTAAAGAGGACTGCAGAGGATCTGCAAGCCCTATCAGACTCAGGGGCATGGGAAAGGATTGGGTTTTTGAAAGGGCTAAATATTGTTGGGCAATCCCTTGGAAAGGGTGCTAGGGATAATACATTTCCTCAGATACAGTGCCAGATATAAAATGTCTCTTTATACAAGAAACACACACACATACACACACAAACACACAAACATACAAACACACACCATTTTCCACACAAAAGTTAATTATTTAAATAAAGTGAATACATTTCGGCATGATTTACACCAAAGGGAAATCTTACTAGAGATTTAATTTGAAGCACCAGTTTTTTCATTCACTGTAGTTTCATATTATGCCTATGATGTCGCTACCCCCCATCCACCTCCTACTCCTGCCACCCCCTAATAATTACTTTATGATTGAGATATACCAGAATACCTGGTATGATGCTGAAGAGGATGGGACAATAGTTACAGTATTGTAACCCTAGTTCCATGCGATCCCATGGCAGCATAAATAATACCTGCATATCCCCATTAACTGAGACGCTGTGCACATTTATGCACTAGGCACTGCAGTGTTTTATTTTCTCATGTATTTTCACAAAGGATATGTTGAGAGCTACATTCATTTATTTTTTATGACACAATTGTCATTGCATCCTGTCTGCAATTTAGTGACTGCGTCCCAAAATATATGAAACATCCCTTTAGTTACCACCAACGTCCTGAAGACGCTAATTATTTCATTGTGGCAGTTTTTTTGTGAATTGGACTATTATTGCAATCTGCTCCCTAACATTCTTAAATGTTTCACGGATTTCAGGGAAGTCATAAACATAGCAAACCTTTTTTAGTTTAATACATTAGTGAAATGTGAGTTTTTAATTTCTTTGGGGTTTAGGGATCCTCAGTTGAAGCACTGAGGGATCCCTAACCCCAGTTTAACCACCACTAGATCATCCCCAGTAACTGGCTGGGGAGAACTGCTTTATCCATCTATTCTTTCCCAAGTGGAAAGCCCCCAACACAAAGCAATTTATAAGACTGGAAATGTGTTTGACCCTCCCTCCCCTCAACAACTACTCCCTCAGGGTACTACTCTTAATGAGAATGAGTTTTTCTTTCACTTTTTCAGTTTTTTGTTGTTGTTTTTTTTGTATACTCATGTAGCTTTTATTCTTACCAGCTCAAGAAGCTTAGCATTGTGAGAGCAACAGAGTCAAAGGTGAATTTGTTCATGTTCTTTGTCCTTGTGTCTGTCCCTCAACAGTATTTTTCCATCCACATTAAACCAGATCCCATAAGGGGGTCATCCCCTGGAAGAAGCTTTGATGGAGTTAGTTGGTCTGTCTTTGTCCCTTTCTTCTGTCCTTCTCTTGTCTAATTCAGTGGTCAGGGTCCTCAGTGCTGCTGTGTGTCTTGGGCCAGTAATAGCTGTTAATTGCATTCACCTGGTGTCCCAGGTGTAAAACAGCAGCTGATTGAATGGCAAGAATGATAGCCAGCAGGGCTCAGAGTCGGAGAGAGAGAGAAGAGAGAGAGAGAGAGATCCATGCTTTAAACTAAATTAAGGGCATCCTGCTCTGCCCTTGTTCTTGTCATTCATCTCTCCAGCCCAGCAAGTAAAAGACTGACCTCTACGCGTAGATTAAAGCATTTGGAGAGAACTTTGTTTCTTCCACTACCTCCATCGGACTCTATATTGCCTGCTTCGTCCTAACTTGCCATATAATGAATGCACCGCTGTAGTTTTCTGATTCAAAGTTGGGACCAAAAGTTATTTTTTGCTCACATGTTTCTCTGTGGTCTCTAAATGATTAAAGTGCTAATGTGACTTAATGGTCCTGGGTCCTACGGGCACATAAATTTAACCCAATTACAGACTGTAACTTTTTACGAGTCCTTGAAGTAGGGATTGGGAAAATGAGTCGTCCCCTGGCCTCCGTTTTCCTCTCCTCCCCACCTGCACATCCAACAGTTCATTCATTCCAAATTAATCTCCAACCAACTCAAACTGATGTCGAGGTCAGAAAAAAACTTTTCCCCACTTAATATTCTTGTTCTTCACTCATGATATTTCATAGCATTTCTGCTCAGCTAAATACCAATAGATGCAGACAAGAAGCATAAACAAATATGTATTCTAGGCATAGGGCACGCTCATTATCTTAGATATTTGAGTGGCCCAAAGTCAGAGCTTTAACAAATAATCCACAGCACCATGAACCTTCACATTAGAGAAATATAGTTGACATAAAAGTTGTGATTGAGGTTACAATCCTCCAATGCCTGAAAGAAACAACAATGTGATCAATTAAGACCACTTCTGATGTTTGAAGGCATGTCAGAGTAGAGTTGATTTAACCAGTTTTGTTCTGTTTAGCAGCCAGATGGATGGAGTATGGCTTGGGAAGGCAAAGTACACCACCTAATTATTCTTCTAAAAACCCAGTGTAAACCCGCCCCGAGCTGTTTTTTGATTAAAAAGTTGGGGTTTGTGTCAAAGTAATTGGAAATCATTAAAATGTAGAAAGAGCCACATTCTCTTTGAACTGTGCCTTTGGGAAAAGTTTCTCTTCCCACTAGAGTTCCCATTAAACAATAGCAGATCTCATGCACTATGTTTTTTGCACAATGCCCTGTTTTCGAATACTTAGGGTCAACTTGATACAGGATCGATGCAAGTTTGGCAGAAAAAAAGACGTGTTTTCATCTTTTATCTCTCTGCTTCTCTTCATTTCTTTCATGATGATCACTGCAATGACAGTTCTGTCTTTGACATTCAGAAGGTACTATTTGTCTCCTACGATGCTGTTCCTTACAAAACAGCAAAATTCCCTATCTACGCAATTCATCTACACATTTTCTATCAAACATTGTATTTTTCACTAGTCAATTAAGCCAAAACCACATCCAAGCTCTTTAAAAAAAGCACACTAACTTTCCTAAAATGTGCTGTCCTGCGATTGGATGTGTGGTGCGTCGAACACCTCCCTTTTCCTTGGTACAACAAGGACAATCAGCCCTGCCTTGCTCTGTTCAGTCTCTTATTGATTAGAAACACAGGGAAATCATTGAGAACAAAGAGAGAGAGGGAAGGCAAGCGAATAACAAGCAAGCCCGGTTATGGGAACGATCTATAAAGTATCTGAATTTCTGTGTGTGTTTTTGTGTATTTGTTAGATTGCCATGTTTTACTCATTAAAGTAGTACTTTTGCTCGGATGTGTGCATTTGAAAGTAAGTGTCTTAGTTTTAGGGAAAAAAGCTGGTCGGGATGTTCTGATCAGATTTGTTGTCCCTTGTTGTGATAATTGTTGGTTACTACTCAGAATCCTAATTTTAAATGTATATTTCCCTTTATAATACAGCTCTGCCGTAAATAATTGGGGTACAAGTTAATGAATCCATTTCAACTAGGTAAAGTAAACTTGATAATGTGATGTTCACACACCCTCAAGATATTAAAACCGTTGTCAGCCCTAAACGTCCAATACAAACTCACCTTGGCACCCTGTAGCGTCTGTATGAGAAGATTGGGTCAAACAAACACAGGACTTTCACACAGGAGACTGCTGTTCGTGACCCGTATATAATCCAAGTCGATGTTGACTTGGAGACTTATTTTACTTTACTTACGTAACTTTTGAATTTACCTAACAAAACTTACGTTAGCTACATGACAAAATAACTTATTTTTACGAAACAAATACATCTATTTCTTGTTTGTTTTTTTGTTTGAAACATTGCAAGGAAGAAACTAATGGTATCTCAGACAAAGCACACAGAAGGAGCACCAGAAAACAAAGTATATCATGTGATGTACAAGTTACTTTTAGCATCACTATACAACAAAAACAAAGCTATAAAGTTATATAGTTCAGTTTCGGTTTGTGAGCAAATGGAAGAAAAGGATAAAGCAGCACATTGTAACTGTTGTAAGATGAACAGGCACAGAAGATTTTTACAACTGCAGCAAACCTCAGACTTCCAACATTAAAGGGCTTTTCCTTCATGGACCTGTTATTTGGGCTTTCCAACCCTGCCTCCTAATACATTTACACACTACTAATTTGTATTACCGAATTACATTTTTAGTGAAACGGAATTGTTAACTGTATTATGTTCAGCGGCAGCATTTTTTCTAGAATAGGAAGTCTGGCCTTTTAGTATAGCAAGCGAGTCCTCTGTAGGGGATCAGGATAGATGGTAGGGTAGGATATTGAAGCTCGAGACTGGGATTCACATCTTCAGTCCCTCCTGAGCTATGGTTAAGCATGGTTAGTTAGGGAATGGGAAAAGAGAGTGATAGTGAAAATCAATACAACTCGTCTTGTGCTTTCTAAGTAACTGTTACTTTATCTCCATTGATAAAAACCACAATCTTACCTTTTAATTTTACCAAACACTAACTTCTGTTAAACATACACTGCATCCTCCATACAATATTGGTGTGAGTTAACCCTCAAATGTAACACCAGCAGTGGAATAAATTGTGTAATAACGACAATGTTTGCTGTAAACATGTGCAGCGCTTAGCATGTTGTTGTTGATGTCTCCTTTCCAATGTAACAAAGTGCTCCCACAAGTCATTGTGTGATTAGAGGGTTTCTTTAATTAGTACACAGAGCTTTGGAATGATGCCTCAGTAAACTGTATGCATTGTTGTTCTGTCGTTGTTTGTCTTTGTTGATTGTTGTTTATCTTTATTAGTTATTGTTTATCAACTGCTGTTTATCATTGTATGCTTTTGTACACATCTTGAGGGGGAATATGGGAAAACAACAACACCCAGTTATTCAACAGTCTCGACATATTGCCACGCATCTGTTGTGTGTGTGTGTGTGTGTGTGTGTGTGTGTGTGTGTGTGTGTGTGTGTGTGTGTGTGTGTGTGTGTGTGTGTGTGTGTGTGAGTGTGAGTGTGAGAGAGAGAATGTGAACTCAGCTGTTGGGTGTTTCTGAGTGTGGGTTTCAAAGATAGACGGCTGTTAATATCAGATTTTGCGATAGAGCAAATTGTTCCACTACGGGTAAAGACTATTACAAATGGCTAGAGGCTGTTTTGGCGAGACACTGAAATCACAGCAGATAAATAACAAAGAGCACACGTAGATACACAGCCCCACTCGTATGCACACATGAACATGCTTCTAATCCAAAGTCAGCAACAGCCAGCTGTATTGTGACAGACATTTATGCGAAAATCTAACTTCAAGTCAAAAGAAACAATGAGAATTTGCAGTAAAACTCATCGAGACCATTATCAACTGTCGTTTCTCAGCAAACAGATATCTTCGATTAGGATATAGAAATTTAGAGAAACACAGGACTCTCCCTGTGTGAAACAGATTTTTGCTGACATTACATCACCTGCAATTTGTGATGTTTTGTAATCCACATCTGAGTAATGATTAGAGGAACATTTGATTTCAATCATGTAAAATCATGTAGTGTCACAACAGTTAGTTTTGTTCATGGACTAAAGTAGCCACACAAGTTGAATAAAAAAGAAAAGGGTTTTTGCATTACCTTTTTACTTGTTATGACTTTTTGTGAAAAGGCATTTTTGAGTTGAGATGATGCACCCTTTGCTGATTTTAAACAATCAAAAATCCAAAGTACAACAATTTAGAAAAAGAGAGGGATATAAAGAGAGCAATTATCGGGCTAGAATCCAGCCAGGAGGTGAGTGAGGAGGATGGGTGACACACTGATAGGACGGCTGTAGGAGGGCAGGCAATGAGGCCAAAAAAGAGAGGAAAGCAGTTAATTAAGTTCCTTATACAGTATTTGTCTCTGCTCAGTTTTTCTCTCCCCACTCTGATCACACTCTCTTTCTGCTGTCCCTCTTTTCTCCGATCCATTTTTCTTTTGTTTCCTTTCTTCTCGGTGTCCACTAGGGGGAGGGTGTGAACTACACTATATTATCTATCTTTTCATCTGCTGTATCTTTGGTTCACTCTCTTTTCTTCCTCCTCTCCTGTGGTCTGACTACTGGAGAGGGAAAAGAATCCACTCCTGAAACATGTACTGTCCACTGTCGCGGCAATTTTGTAATCCCAGTCTGACCAGACAGAAATCTCTAACAGTAATGTCACACTTCCAATGCTCAAATCATGGTACACAAGACCAGCATTAGCTTGAAATGTGCACTCCGATGGGAAGCTGTTCTCTCCCCTGCCATCCCCCTCCAGTTGCTTCTTTCAGTTAGTATTTTGCATGTCTTTGTTCAAAAGACAAAAGGGGTTCATTAGCTTTCTGATCATAATCTGATGACATCCAGGTGGGCAACAATGCCTCAGTTCAGGCAATCCGGATAAAAATTAATTCAGACAAAGGTAACTTTGTACAGGACACAGCATGGTGAAACATAAGGGGAGGTCATCATAATTAAATTGTGCATGATCAGAGGAATTTACCTTACAATCCCCCCTTTTGATTCTGCCTAATAAATCATAAAAGTAAACATTCAGAGGATGCGTCAAGATTGTAACAGAAATGGCAATGAGGAAAATGACAGTTTATGATCAGTGTCTCACCAACCAGTGTGTTTAGACAAAAGAATGCTCTCATCGGTTTTTCAAAATCTCTTCTTTCTCTCCCTGATTTGGAGCAGCCATTGGCTGTCGTTAGGTGTTTTAAATACAGTGAGAGCGGCCTCCCCTTCGTCTGTGGGCAGAGCGGGACACTTGAACCTCCGTCTCGAGTGGTAGCACCTTTCTGTAATGGCTGGTTTGAGGTTATGCAGCAGGCTCTTCGTTGGCTGTGGAAGTGCTGACTTCACCTTTGTGTGTGTAGAGCCCAACATTCTGGTTAAGTGCACACAGCACATCTGCGGTCTGTGTAGATAGTCTGGTTGGATCTGGTAATCCCAGTGTGTAGTAATCAGTTTGTTTTAGTCAAGTGAATGCTGTGTCATTGTCTTCTGTCCATGTCAGATTATGAGTTGGTCTCAGCCCATGAACATGCTTAGTAGTCAAGAGTTGAGCCTCCAGGGATACATCATCACAGATGCACTGTCAAGTAGTCGTCCCAAAAAAACGACATTATTTGTCTTTTGGTCCACGTTTTTTAAAATTTTAGGATGGTTCCCTCTCTTTTTAAGATCACTGCTGCTGTTAGACATGTCATGACCTAGGAAAGTTATATAGTTACATAGAGTTAAGTCAGACTGACTCTGTGGCCCTGGTTGGAGAGATGTGTTGTGTTTATCTTACGGGCCTCTTTTTGTTGGTGAACAGATGGTTTAATCATCAACATACTGTGTCACTGCACTCCCTGCTGCGTGTGCTGTACACAATGAGGACCACATGCTCTCCAGTGGAACTTGTTGGAGTGCGGTGTGTGTGGGTTTGGCTCTATGGGAACTTGTGTATGTTCTCTACAGCACTGGTGAATTATTTCTTCTACTAGTACCTTCTACTACCATGACTTCCTATTGCCAGAATCACAGGTCTCAACCACCTGGGGGGTATTCTTCGTACATGGTTCAACAAAGTCAAGCAAATGTCCTATTATCCAGCTTAGATTAGTGAGATGATTGACATCAGGCTAACTCGGTTTCAACACGGCAGATCCGTGCTGAAACAGTCATCTGGATTAATGCGAGTGCCCGCTCCTCTTCAGAAGGGATAATAATCGAGCACTGACAACACGATGTTCTAACAGTACAATGGCAAATAAACTCAGAGGAACCTCTTTTTAATTCTCCGCTGACAAGCAGGAGATGATCATGAATGCATATGAGGAAGTCAATACCTTAATCATTCAAGCAACAATATATGTGTATATTCATGTATGTGTAGATTACCATATAACTAAGAGTGTGAATATGTGTATGGGCGGATCAGTATGTATGTATTATTCATAATCCGAAATTCAATCAATTGAAGCAGTGAAAAGAAATTGTGTGTGATTCTCTGTATTCTTATCATATGTATGGTGTACTAATAACACTGTCATATATTTATGAGTGCTTTCAACACATCTATAAGTTTCTTAAGTGCAAAATAAACTTAAGAACAGCGCGGTATGCAGCGGTAGTCGATAGTCTATGTCTGTGAGACGGCGATCGGCTGCGTCTGTGGTGATCAATTTCCGCGGCTCGAGAAGCTCTCGTAAATAAATGTTTCCTTGTCGGCAGAATCTATATCGCCGCGTACAGGAAGTCATGATGATGTGAGAAAGGATCTTGGCGATCTGGAAGAACTCTCTCCCTATTAAACTAATATAATTAATATTGCTCTTTCATCAATGAGGAAGGGAGCTGCCATTTTTGGTCCAGTGGGAGTGGCCAACTTATCCAGTGAATTTCAGTAACCCTGCGCGGTAACAGGTATGGGGATTTTTCTAAACTTGCTTAGAGGAACCGAAAAGCCTGACCTACGTCATCTTAGGGCTGTGCGGTATACCGGTATCAGATTTCCATACGTATGAATTTTTCATATACCGTCATACCGGTGGTTACACGTAACAACTGTTGGTGCGCTAAGGCGGTCAACTAAACGTCAACAAGCCGTGCCACAAGGACAGCAGGCAGCAACATTTATTTTTTATTTTTGGGAGCGCAGTGGAGCTACTTAGCTGTCAGTGTAACTTGGTTCACTCATAGTTCAAAATTACACGGCCAAAGTGCATGCTGGGAAGTTGGGCGGCGAACAGCTGTTTGTGTGACGTGTCTTCCGGTCTGTCTCTTCCTGTTTTTTTTGTTGCGCGAAATCTACCCAGAATGCAATTCGGCGCCGTAATTTTATAACAAGTGTGAACCATGACTGAGCCCAGTTACACTGACAGGTAAGTAGCTCCACTGCGCTCCCAGTTTTAAACTGTAAAAAGTAAATGTTGCTGCCTGCTGCTGTTGTGGCTATGGACGGCTTGCTGACATTCTTGCTTGCCTAGTTGACTGATGCTATTAATGGAATCAATGTGTTTACTTGGTTAAAAAAATATATACTGTGAAATACCGTGAAACCGTCAGAATCTTACAAAATACCGTGATATGAATTTTTGGCCATACCGCCAAGCCCTACGTCATCTTCTCTTGAAAATTAGCCGGCTAACTCAGTAAGCCAGGTACGAAGAATAGGGCCCTGGTCTTTTCTGATCCCTCTCAAAGTTTGCCTGTATTGCTATTCAATCTGGGATAATACTTCCACAACTGCAGCCCCCTTCTTGTGAGACTATATCTTGCAGTTTGCCGGCAATTGAGCGCATCTCATCTGGTGTCCAGGCTCTGTAGACATACATCACCTATGCTCCTGCTGCTCTTGGTTTGGCAACTTAATCATTGGGAGAGCGTGGGTTGTCTGTGATCTTGTTCTCCAGGAATAGGGCTGAATGAGCCAGCCTCAGGACTCAGCACGTCTTGTTTGGGGGAGGCTGCGCTCGGATGATATGAAGGTGGAGCGAAGGCAGTGTGTTCCTTTGAGGCCAACTATTCTTTAGCCTCTCGAAACGAGTTAAGAGGCTGTTGGTTTTTAATTCTTAGATGTGCATCTGAGGCAGGGACGAGATCCATGTAATTCCGTGAATTCAGTCTACCTTGCTTTTGCCCTTGATTTCTCAGAAAACCCCAATACTTTTACTCGCAGAGGAAGCTGTTTACGGGACCCACCACCTGTTTCTCACACATCGTTTTTGCACATCCTATTAGATCAAATTTCCAATTGTTGTTAAATTGCAATCACTCTCTTACCCAGAGATATCTCTTCGACCTGACATTCATTGACATTATTCATTATTTATTATTTCCTTTTTCAATGGGTCGTCACTCTTTACCTTTTTGTGGTCTTGAATCTGTTGTGGTCTTGAATCCTTTTCCAATAGGTGACGTATCACACAATCTCCCCTCACGATCACACAAGCTGCTTTCTTTCAACCTGGGAGTCGATTACGAGCTGTTCTCAAGGGAGGTTTGACTAGCTGGGTCTTGGGCGATTTTGAGTCCCCTCACCGACTGCTCACAGAATTAACTTGTGCAAAGACTGAATCAAAAATAGAGTGAGTTAGACCTTCCCAAAGAGCCACTACGTGTTGTGGCAATTTTTTTATGCTACTCTGAAAACAAGGAATGAGTCGAACTTCTCTTACAGTAATGTCACACGTTTAACGTTCAGAGCACGGTGCACAGGACAAGCATGAGGTTAAAATGTGCACCCATGATGGGAAGCTGTTTTCTCTCTTTTTGTTCAGAAGACAAAGGGGCCTTCTGATCGTCTTCTGATGACATTCAGGTGGGCAACAATGCCTTACTTTAGGCAATTAGGCTAGGTTTTATTCAGACAAAGGTAACATTGTACAGGATTCCCCATGATCAAACATAAGGGGGAGTCAACATGATTTAGTGTGCATGGTCAGAGGTATTTCCCTTACAAGACTCTACAATACATGTTTCACAAATATGGTTTCCTCCCCTCCTGCATCATGTTGTTCAAGTATTCATTTGTGCATTTGTGTGTACCACACACATTTCTGTTTGATAAAGAATGATGCATCTTTCCACTTATATGCACCTCAAAGCTCAGAAATGTCTAAAAGACGTAGAAGTTTCTGGAAACACACTCTTCCCTCACTAATTAAATCTAAGCCTGTATTCACTTGCCCTAAAAAAAAATCGCAGCTTTACGCATTTGCTATGTTACACGGTACAAATAATGAAGGTAGGTTTTACACCAAATGGCAATTCCATCCTTCTTTTTTTACAATCAGTGTAAAGTGAAAATAAGATGCCACAAATGACAAAATGCAAATAGTCAAACTGGTACTCAAAGTAATAAGTCCAACTTATTAATAACAATATATGCCCACATTATTTATTTAAAGTGGCAACCCTATTTCAAATAAGACCAATGATAGATAAGTTAGTGCTTTAAGCAATGAAACGTGTGTTTTTTGTTCTTCTTTTTGGATGATATGAGTACTTTGTAAAGTGTAAATCTTTCATTTTAAATGTTGACTGATTAACTGTCTGTAAGATGAGTTATAGTGTAATGTATTAAAGGGCATAATTAATAGAAAAGGGTCGGACAAGAAGTGTTCTCTCTGTGTAGGTTACAAAGTAAATAACTATATAGGAAAGAAAAAAAGAGAAAGTCTTCATAAAATACCGTAACCTGGACTGAATGCAAAATATAGTACAATCACTCAATTTATCTTTGGTTTATGTTTCCTATTGTTGATCCCTGTTGCCTATGTTTTGTGTTTACTTGTTTATTCACACTTTGTGTTACAAGCTTGTTTCATATCATCAGTACAAAATGCAGCAGAAGCAGTATTTTCTGTATATTAAAGTGGAACAGTAAGGTTAGGTCCCTTTCCCGGGGGCACTTCATCAGTTTTTATGGGAGCAAAGAGACATTCCCAATCTCATTTCCTAACATATGTTCTTCCATCTGTATTACCAATAATGGCAACTGCTAGAGTTGCAGACTTGCAGATACGCTTCTAACCTGTAAATGTCTGTGCAAGGACACACCGTCTTCTTATTTGGTATCTGTTGTGTTAATCCCGGCATGTTCTGCTGTGCCAATTACTTATCGAAGGATCTTTAGTGTTCTGTATTTGTTATCTATATCCTTCTCTGTGCTGTTGCAAATACTCATCTTCCCCACAGGGATCATTAATGTTTCATCCAATCTTTACAAAAAAACAAGATAGCACCATTTGCAAGGCATATTAATAACAAGGAGTGCAATGCAGTTGCCACAGATGTCATTTATGCTGCAGGGTCCCGTTGCTGCCTCTTAAAATGATGTGTCTTACCAGTGTCACACTGAGCCTCCAGTCTGCCAGAGTGATTGATCGCTAGACAAGCAATTGAACTTGTTCAAAAGCGGACTTTGGGCTTTGCTGAGTATAATTTCCACCAAATGAGTCATGTCTGACTTCTTAGACCTAAAAAAGGTTAGTTTTTCAGCTTTATGACGACTGTCTGCTCCTTATCACGTCATTAAAAAAGCGATGTTGCATTACAGAAGGCGTGAGCTGCAGATGGGTAAAAGCAGCACACACACTACACAGACTAAATGCGCCAGAGTCTTTGTATTGTCTTCGTGAGGAAGCTCTAATGTTTCTCTGCTCAGATGTGTTTTCTGTCAGGCAGCTTTCTGGAATACTGAGACAATGCTAATGAAGCGAAGCACAGACCCCCACGCTGTTATTCTGACCTCGTATCTGCAATTGGGAGCCCGTGGTTTGCCCGTATTTGTTCATGTGAGCTTTTTTTTGTTTGTTTTTGGATCCTTTATCTTTCCTCTGTTTGAACGCAGCAAGCAACCCTATGTCTTGGTGTTGAAATATTTCAGTAGTATGAGTCTTTTCCTCATGGGGAAAATTACTTTTTTCAGCCTTCAAAAGATGTAGATGTAGGGCAGTTACACAAGAAAACCAACTTTGCTTCTGTTTTCAAAAATAGTCTGTGTGAAAGATAGACTTTAATGGATATGTTCTAGTTATTTATTATTTTTTCAATCTTTTACATTGCAGACATTTTAAATTAAATACTGACTATAAATTGAAATCATGAGGTAATAATTAGATCCCACTATCAAACCTCGTCAAGGTTTCAAGTGATGTTTCTTTGAAATAATAAGACGCAGACAACAGAACACGTTGGTTGTTTTGTAGGAAGATATGCTGATCAGATGAAAGTGTGTCATGTATTCACTATATTCACCCATGGACGAGACACAATTTTGTGAACTTTCACATGTGTTCCTCTCTTTTCGAGCAAAAACAAGTCAATGTACTATGGATGAAATGGCTGCAGTTGCGGAGGAGTGAAGCTAGTCTTTCGCTACTGATTAAATTATCAGCTTGGCGCCCCATCGGATGCACAAAGGCATGAAATTGCTTGACATTTTTTTCTCCTTACGCACTCTGCCATTAGCCATTTCCTAAGCTACATTTCACAGCGAGGAGGACACCGAGAGCCTCTGAAAGTCGTTTTGGAGTAACTCAGGGATTTGTCAAGTGGTGTGTTGTGTCAAGGTGAACAGATATACAGCACGTTGAATGTCGTGGCAAGACACAGACACACAAGTTGTGTGCGATAAAGTGACAGCCGATGAACATACTATTTACTACTCATACTATTATTTTTTTATATCCAAGGCTTATCAAGCGTCCACAAAGACACACAAACACATGCACTCACTCACACTGTGATGCTGACACATACGCAGGCACACACACACACACACACACACACACACACACACACACACACACACACACACACACAGATGTCTTGATTCAAATTTAAGCAAGCAGAGTTGCTGAGGTACAACATTTACTCTTCGGTGGTCATAACCTCAACTTTAACACACAACTTCTGTCTCTTGCGCTTTCTGGCACACACACACACACACACACACACACACACACACACACACACACACACACACACACACACACACACACACACACACTTTCCAGAAAGGCAAACCTCTAATGTACCTTGACTCTCTTCTGTCCCACCTCAGTAACTCAGGAGGGACTTTTATAACTTTTTAAAACAGCCCAAGGCTTTCTCTTTTCAGTCTTATTTTTTTTTTATTATAATTTTTTTTACACCTGCAGGATTCATGGGGCGATTTAAACATGCAGCGCCCCCCCCCCCCTTCCCCAGACACAGTCTCACTGCAAAAGACAGGATGCTTTATAAATGCCACATTTCTGCATTCTGTCTTGATTTAACTCTCTAAAAGTCAAAGGCTGTCACTTTTCCTTTCTTAGCCTTGTTTCAATGCATCACTCAGCACCACTTTTTTGCTCATCGATGGGGTTTGACGGCGGCACCGGGGGCACTGAGGCAGGCGACGGAGCATTTAGCTTGAAAAGGTTAAAGGTTTGCGTCCCAAATGGCAAGGTGCCGATAAGGTGGTGTGGCTTTCAATGGTTCTGAAGAGGAAAAGGGCAGGATGAATGTCAGCCAAGTCTTCTGGGAAATATAAATCACAGTAAAAAGCCTGGATTTCAACATTTCCAGGTAGATCTTTTCCACAACTTCCCATATGCACCCATAACAGCATCCGGAGGATGCAAGGATGTGTTGGACAGTCTAGATTAGGAGATGTGATCCTCTGGGGTTTGTGCAGGTAACTATATTGAATTACATGCTTCACATTAAAGTAATGCGGCGGCTGTGGGTAGCGGTTCGATCCCTGGTCTCCCCATAGTTCCCATGTCGAAGAGTCCTTGAGCAAGACACTGAACGTCCAGTTGCTCCCCGGGCGCTTCTCAGCAGCAGCCCACTGTTCCTGCTAAGGATGGGTTAAATGCAAAGACACATATATATATATATATATATATATATATATATATATATATATATATATATATATATATATATATATATATTTCATGTATGTATGTTATATGACAAGCGTAATAAATTTGTTTTAAAGTTAAAGACTGTACACAAAATCATCAGCTTCTTAAAATTACACAGGGCTTCACTTTAACAACATGAAAGTAAATTGTAGATACTTTTGAAATAAGGAGAGGTGAGAAAAATATAAACTACATCAAAAACCTCATCCAATTCTAAGCTGACTTTGAAAACACAAGGAGCAAGCTGATGTTTTGGCCATATGGTATTTATTTAAAATGTCACAAGCCCCTATTCTAAAAATGATGCTTGGCCTTTGCAGCCAAAATGCCACATTGGGAGCTAGAAAAAATACTTCAAATACAAAAGAACCTTAAAAGTGTTTGCAAAATGTTCCTCCAAATTCTTGTAACAGAATTTGACTTATGAGTGCCCAGGAAGCGATAAAAATAACTCAAAAGGACTGTGATTTAGCATGCAGTAGGAAGAGCACAAGTGTAAATAATTAAATGAATGATGGAAATGGAAATATGTTTAGATGAGATTAGGTCCCTTTACTAGAAGCCCTGTTCAGAGTTGCAAACCCTGCCATGCCTGGCTGGCTGGCAAGACACAAAGTATTTCAACATAATACAGTGAATATACAGGAGGCAGTATCAGTTATGACAAAATTGGAGTTAAAATCAAACTAAGACATAAAATCACACGCTAAAAATTCTGATTGTAACTCCCTACTTATATTTCCGGCAGATTCATATCTGATGATTCTTAGACAATATATGTTTTTAAATATGCAAGAATGAGTCTCCTCTCATCTGTTTTTCATTTTGAATATCTTAGGTCCTTCTCTTCTTTCTCTGTTTTTCCCTTGAAATGAATTGAGATAAAAAACATTTCATGTTGATGTATTTCTGCCCTGCTTATCTTGTCAGGTTGGACAAATATGGCGTTGTATAAAATGGCCTTGTCGTTACTGAAGGTCAAAACAGATTTATGAGAGGGGAGGGGTTGCAGGATGGTTGGCGTGAGAATGAGAGAGGAATAATATAAGAATTGGAAGCAGAGAGTGAGGGAAGACATTTTTCCCTAATAATAATGAATTGCAAAGATAACAGCTCAGCTGCAGACTCCTGCTATCTGCACCATGAGAAACACAGAACCACACAGAGGCCTGACCAGAAACTGTGTGTGTGTGTGTGTGTGTGTGTGTGTGTGTGTGTGTGTGTGTGTGTGTGTGTGTGTGTGTGTGTGTGTGTGTGTGTGTGAGAGAGAATATGTTGGTTCATGACTCATTTATGACGCATTTGTATCTGTAAAGTGGAACTTCATACTGCTTTACTTTAACGGTTGATAGTAGTAATGTGTAATTTCGTGTCGAGGCTTGGATGCGCGTGTCGAGTAATCCAGGTAGACTTTGGTGAAGCGCGTATCGAGGCTTGTGTCGATGACGTATGCGGTGACGTTCAAAGCCTCGCAAGCCGGCCGTACCACGTGACCGATTCAGAAAATGGTTCGTGGGTTTGCGGCAGCGAAACTCAATGGATTTCCCCCTTCCTCTCTGTACCCAGCTTCATCCGTGCCCTGTGAAAGGGTATTTTATAAAGCAGGCGAAATAGTCTCAAAAAGCCCAGCACTGTGGAAAAGTTCTTATTTTGATAAAAATGGAGATATCAACATGGACTAGCAGAGCTGAGGCTCGAACCACGGGGCAGAGATTCTAACCACTAACCCACAGTTACATCACAACCCTCTCCCCAATTTGTTTCTAATTTCACTTCTGACCCCGCCATTATATCATAAAGATAGACACAATATTAATAAGTTAATAATTGATGTATTGGCGTCACAAACATTCTTTCAATTCAAAGCTTCACAAACCAAAGCCATGGTGTCGTTATGATCACTCTGCCTGTTTTACATGTATTGTCCACTTGTGGCGCAGTAGAGCAAATGAAGCCCTATGAAGCTTCGGCCCATGAGCGAACCAATTGGATGGAAAGCTTCAAAGCTTCAGGAAGCTTCATCTCGCCATCACTAGTTGATAGTCACGAAATATGATGCTCAGTTCACTGCCATGAAAGAGGAAGCTCTGGTGTTTGTGATGGCAAACACCAGAGTGGCAATGTTATAATTCTGATTGTAAGCAAACGTATGGGAATGACATTCAGTTCTGTAAGTATTTGATAAGCCAAAGTATAGGAGAAATTTCATTTTGAACAGATGGTGAAACTCAATTTACAGAGATCACCAAAGTCATTACAATTAATCTTGAGGGGGACATGTACGTCTCTACCCAATTTCATGGCGAACCATTCAATAGTTGTCGAGACATTTCGCTTGAAACCCCAAACGTGGTTCACTAGGATTTGTCCTCTGAAGAACATGAATGTCTAAAATGTAATGACAATCCATCTAATAGTGAGATAATTATGTCTGGACCAAAGTGGTGGACTGACCAAGTGACCAGCATTGTCATATATTTCTTATTACGTACTAGAATACGTACATATTATTAAGGAGGCATTTATTTAAAAAGAAATACACTTCCACCAGTGTTGAGATCTAAAGCAACTTTTGCTTGTACTAACTGGCACTAAAAAGAAACGAGTCCATGACATGAAGGTGCTTTGAGCTTCATACTAATGTAAGCATGGAAACATGTTCACAATAATAATGCTCACATACTGATATTTAGCAGGTAAGGTTTACCATGTTCCTTGTCTTCGTTGAGCGTGTTTGCAATCTTAACATTTGATAATAAGAATTAAACACAAATCATACATATTACAGCTGAGGATACCCATTCTTTGTCAAAACATTTTTAAGACATTATTATCATCAAATCCCTAACTTAACAAGTAGTTCTGAGGCCTATTTGAGAATGCTGATACCTCAAGTACATGAGCAACAGACACATTCATAAATTAAGAACATCATCATTCACAGAACAGTAATAAAGTACACAGCATTAGCACTGGCCTCCAGACTATCATCTAACACATAAATTATCCAAAGTTAATCAAGTTGAAACCTCAAACCCAATTTTTCAGCTGTTAATCAATGTTCATGGCAATTTTATTATGAAACCTATTCATCCTGGTCATGCTCAATGCATCACACAGCAGCTTTTTTCTTGGATTTTCTGTTGCCAACTAGACTGACAGTGACATAATTGATTTCTCCTTGTGGTTAGGAATTGAATACATTACCATACAAGTTACAGAATCTCCCACTCGGACACTTACATTTCCCTCCAGCTTCTCATTACATTTCTCCTTAAGTGCACAGGCCATATATAAGAAGTCACTATGATGTCACCCATTGGGTTTGTGGACTCAGCATTTTCAGCATTATGCCCAGCTTGGTTTTTGGCAAACAGAAGTGACCCGAGTGGGTGGAGCTAAGTACAACCAAACGCAAAGACATTTTTAGGCAACCCAAATATTACAATTAACTTTCATGAACAGAGACTAGGGTTTAAAATTTCCATACGGTATGAATTTTTCATATCCCATCACACGGTAACAACCGTTGTCACTCTTTGGCAGGCAGCAAAATGCATTTTTCACCACTGAGGGCGCAGCGGTCGGAGCTACTTATCTGTCATGGTTTTAACTTTAGTCATGGTTAAAACTTTATAACAACAATTAATAACCTGCAGCTAACACTCTTTAACAGGGTAAAACACCACGACACAACAGTTTGTGACACATGAACAATTCATAACACTAATACTTGTACATTTATAAAATTACACCGCTGAGCTGCATGCTTGGTACCGCTCGCCCACTATCTCAACAAGAAAAAACTCTGTCGCAGTAAGAGACAGACCCTTCCGGTCCTGTTTTTTTTCCACCTACATTTCCCTGGGTCCTAAGTCCCTCCAGGTTTAGCTTCCTAACACCTTCTATGTACCAACGTAAAAGCAGCTGCTCACCACTCGCAACAGCTTTTCAGTTGGCCGGCGGTCCTTTTCGGCGTCAATGAATGAATGTGTTTACTCGGAAATAAATACTCGGAAGTGATGTACCGTGAAACCGCCAGAATCTTACAAATACCATGATATGAATTTTTGGCCATACCGCCCACCCCTAACTGAGACCACTCTGTGAAAGTGATCAAGTTTAAGACAAAAACACAGACAACTCCTAGACCAGATAACTCTGAGGTAATGACCTGTCAATCACAAGTTAGACCCGCCCTAAAGCATACCCTGCTTTATGGTCTATTTTACTCTAAATGGGACCATCATTTACTAAAAGCACATCATACTCTAATGAAGAAGACTTGACCCTTGCGATTGAGACCAAAACCTCATGTTTACAATGTTTGTTGAGGTAATAAATCAAGTGAGAAGTTGGGTAATTGACTCAGACTTCTTTACAAACGGACAGAGTCACTCCCTTATGGCCATTAGAAAGAAGGCACTTTTTAGAACCAGAGGTTGTCACCTGTTGAGTGCCTCTTTAAGCCAAATAAATGTGTGGTGATCAAACCCCTTAACTGTGTTACCCATGTACCTGCATAGTTGACATCCTGCAGATGTGAGTTTTCCACAAGACAAATGTGCAGATTTGCTATATACTATATGATATAAAAAAATTAGGAAAAAAAACCTAGGTAAAGAAAGTAATAAATGACACATTTGTGGAGGACAGGTCAGTTCAAACAAAGGTGAAAGCAGACAAGAAGTGTGATGTTGAGATGGAGAGAGGGACAATAGACAGTGATAGTCTGTGTGTGTGCGGGTGCGTGCGGGTGTGTGTCTGCCCATCAGAGCTGGTTTCAGCCTGCAGCAGCGTCAATGTAATTGCCTCAACTGTCAAACCAGGCTAAGATCCTCACATCACTGCTGATGACTAAGCCAGCAAGCTCTCTCCCTCTCCCGCTCTCCCTCTCTCCATCTCTATTGTTCATGCAAAGTATAATAAATAATAGACAAGTTTTCTGTTTTTGTTCCCTCAAACTCTTTCTTCTGCTCTGTTTAGTCGTCTCTGGCTTTGTTTCTCTTCTTCCTAACCTCTGACTGCTACACCATACACACTGTTTTTACAGGCCCAATGTGAAGTGTCTGCTTCCAGCACTTGTTATATCACTTGGATGCTCAGCGCTGCTCAGCAGCGAACTTTCCCCTCACCTTTAATCCACCACATGACTCTTCTACCCCTCCAGTAGCTTTCCCTTCGACCCAGAATAAATACCACAGTTAGCTCTGACAAACAGCAAACCCAGACAGGCTGATTGAGGAAATGGTTTGATTTGAAAAGGTCTTTTCATTACACCAAATAAAGTACACTGCACAGCTTAAGTCATTTAGTCTGATACTGACTCATAAACTCCCATTTTAATTAAATAGGAGCAAATTAGTAGGGTGAGACGACATTATTCTGATGCAAACCCGCTTCCAGCTGTTTCTTGAAATCCAGTGGCATTATGTCGTCACTTGTAATATGCTCTTTCAGCTTCTTGCAATTTAATGAAAGAAAGGTCTCAAATCCAATGAATCTGCATTTGGAATTAATGGAATTACCTCTTATTTTTTCTAAAAAGATGTATTTTAAAAACGCAACTCTCAATTGAAATGGCTTCTCTGGGTGAATCGTTTTTCCAATAGCGTACACACCCTGGGAAATAAAAAGCAGCAGAAAAGGAACGATGTTGATGTTGAGTGCATGTTCATTACGACGGGGAAACAAAACAGAGAAAACAACTTCCAGAGGAACTTTTTTTCCTGTCTGCTAATGTTTGGTTCTTCAGATCGAAACACTGAAATTAACAAATTGTTATTTACCGAAGGGCCTGCGAGGAGAATAGTGCTGCGTGAATGTCAAACCCAAAAGCAGAACTCGGGACAAATAATGGGAACAGTTTAGTGCAGTTTTATTGGGGGTGAGATGAGGTTTGGAGAGCTTAGCCAGAGTTTTACGGTTGTGTGTGCTGGGCTGACTGGTGAGGCGCTGGGCGAGGCAGGCAGGCAGAGACCACAGGAAGGTAATTGACTTTTAGGCACAGGTTAGACCGTTTTCAGGAAAACCTGAGCAAATACTGAGCTGAAGCTTGGAGTTTTAGTACTCCATTAGCACCACGTTGGGTAACGCAAAGATCAGCCGAAGAGTTGTGATAATTATACTGGAGGAGCATTGATGAGAGGATGGCTCGCAGATGTAAGACAGAGCTCCACGCTAAGACAAACACACACAGACAGAGAGGGAGAAAACAAACATGGATGCCAGAAGAAATGCATGTAGAAACACCAGGAATGAGGGAAAGTAACATGACGAATACACACTTCCTGCATCACGGGGACTCTATTGAAGTGAAGGACGTTAACAGAGGAAGCTTGGTACGATCACTCCCAAAGGGCATTTGGCTGAGGCACTGACGCTTGTTTACGTCTCTGTTGTTTGGCCACAGACCTGATGCACGTTATATATTCAGTTAATCTACCCTTTTGGCTTGTATGCTTCACCCCTTCAACGTTTCAGTAGGGAATGTACCCTTGAGCAAAGATTCTCTGAAAAAGTGACGTTATAGCAAAGCATTTTTTCTTATTTGATCTTTATTGTGAGCGTGCTGTTTAATTTGTTATACTTATACTTCATAAATTGTAATTCTGTCTGCTTTGCCGAAAGCGCTCCATTTAATTGCACTTGCCAACATGCCCTTGAGCGAAGCACTGTGCTTATCTAACACCACCAAGCTGTTTAATCGTCTCATATTGTTTTCAACTTTGAGTCGCAGACTTAGCTATTGACCCCTTACGCGCCAAGGGGAGTGACACCAACCATGGCCAGACCGCTTTGGAGCAGTGCAGTAAAACCATTCTTCATTCTTAATATTCATTCTTGTAGGTTTTATCAAAGGCAAAGTTAAGAGTTGCGACAAAGTAAAACGATTAGAAATGAAACAAATAAAAGTCAGAAAAAAGTCAGCATGTTCAGTTCACTCTAAACCAACCATTATATGGCTACGCAGTGAGCTGAAAGGTTGTGTGTGTTGAGCCAAACAATTCACTAAATGAGCCAGAAACCCTCAGAGGTTCCAATGTGTCACTGAGCACCTTAGAAGTCTGATCCTTTAGGCAGCTATGGATATGCCTAATATCAACAAGTTTAATAAATAAGATTATTCAATTTGTTAAAAACGTGAAAGCGATAATATCATACTTTTCATCCAATATTTGAATCTGCACTAATTGTGACAGATAACACTTTTCACAGATCTTCAGTCATCCAAATCCAGCTGGATTGATGAAGTTCAAAGGGGTGCAATGCACCAAAACAGCACTGACTAATTTACTCAGTTTCAAGTTGTGTATTCAAGAGGCAGCTTGTCGGTTAATGTTTAACCTCATGTAACTTAAGGGGATATAACTCTATGGTCTTTATTGAAGACTAAACATTGAATTAGGGATTCTTGAATTTTTCCTCTGTTATTAGCTTTAATAGTACAACCACAGTCTTCTGCTGCTTTTGATTGAGCAGCTGGTAGATTGAGAACCTTGTTGGCCGTCAACTCATTATTGATCCTGTGGTAATACTCTCATGCTAGCAGGACAATCAAGCTTCTGTTCATACCATATGTCTCTGCAAGTGGGTTTCCACACCTCCTAGCATCACTAACGTGTGTTTATGGCTCTCAGGCTGGAGTCGCCAACTCGGACCCTGACCCTTGAGGCCCCCAGAGGGGTGGAGATCAACGCTGGAGTGGGAGACTTTACGGCGTCCTGTAGGAAAGACCTCCTCTTGCAGTCCTCAGAAGGAGAGGTGAGTGTGTTTCCATCTGGCGCTTTGTTTGTGCGTGAAAATGTGTGTGAGAATGAAGTTCTCAGCATGTTTTTTTTGTATGTCTGAAAGTACAGATCATGTGTGTGTCTGTGGTGTGGTGTGTGCGGGTATTTGCTTGTGAGAGAAATACAAACAAATAGCTATGTTCACGTGTAAATACAAGGGACCACACAAACAGCAAAACCTGAAGGGTGTGTGTGTGTGTGTGTGTGTGTGTGTGTGTCTTTAGACTCTATGGCACTCTATAGTGTTGGGCCCGCTTCATTAAAGTACCTTATTAGGCTAATGAGCGTCATCAATCCAGGCGACCTTGTCCTCCTTTTCTGCCCTCCTCTTCTCATCCCTCCTTTCTTCCCCTCTTCTATTTGGGAGAAGTGACTTCATTAAAGCTCGTTTGATGAGGTTCCCTGTCAGTTGCTGCTGCTGTGCGTGTGTGTGTGTGTGTGTGTGTGTGCGCGCGTGCTATCTCACTGTCAAGCTCTTTGCATAGCAGCCTGCCACATTGCGTGAGCGCAGACGTAGACTTAGCCATTATCCTTGTGTGTGTCTGAGTGTGTGTGTGTTTGTGTATGCATCAGCCTGCCATGTTGCATGTTCGCTGAAGCATAGTGTGTCATTAACTCAGTAATTAACAGAAGAATGGCCCCCTCGCGTTCGTCACTATCACTGTCATTGTCAGTCACACATGCACAAACACACACACACAAACACTAATAACAGAAGTCTCTGAAAACAACAGTCCTGCTTTTCTCTTCTTCAGAGAAATTAATTGTTATTTTGGGTCTAACTGCTGGCCAGTTGGGCCCTTTTTCTTCTGGCATGGCGTTCCTCTAGGCGCTCATGCATTTGAAGGTGTGGATGTGTGTTGCTCTATTTGTGTTGGTCTCGTGATGCAGTAGATTGGTAACCTAGTGCATGCTGAACAAGATAAGCTGTCCAAAAAACAAATAAGTCAATTCATTTATTATGTATAAGTGCAAATTACCATTGGTCAAGGTTGTTATCCCGTTCTTTTGGCCTATGTCATGCACTTTCGCTGATAGAGGGCAGACATGCAGTCGCCTGCTCAGCAGCACACATGGCGTGTTAGAGTGTGTCCTTGAGGCAAGCATGAGGGGTGCCATTGTCAAAGTGTGATAATGTATGTTGTGTATCATGCCGATGGTACCCTTGTTGCATTGCTGCATGTGTGTCTATCGTATTGCTGTATTTGAGTGTCAAGGCAAAAGATTATTTTAACAAGGCCCTTTGCCTCTTATTTAAACTTCCCCTCTACCCCTCACCATGTCACTCCTTCTCCCGAGTTCCCTATTACCTATCTTCTTGTTATATCTTTATTTTCCACTTTCTTCTCTGACTCGTTTCATTCCTTACAACTCTCACCATCCTCCTTTTTCCATTCCTTTCTTTCATTCTTTGAGGTTTTGTTTTTTTACTTCTTTTTCTCATCCCCTTTCGTTCTCTCCTTCTCGGCCTCTCAATGCTTCATCTCTAAGTAACCCATCCTATCTAATTAACTTTCCACTGCCAGGGTTATACATCACTGTGGCTGTCACTTCCTAGGAAAAAGGGAGGGCATGGGAGATTATAATTTTTACCTCTTTTTCGTCATGTCTTTCTTTCTCGCTCAGTTTCATGTACTCTTTTATCTCTTTCTGTTCTTTGTTCGTCTATTCTCTCTCTCTCTCTCTCTCTCTCTCTGTCCGTGTCATCCCTGCATAAATAGATGTCTCCGTATTGTTGGTGAACAATAGCATGCAGCGTTTAATAATGATTGTGTGGGACTTGTGCAAGGCTTGAGACAGTGAGGGACCAACCTTGTTTGCCAAAAAATAAAAATAAATCCTCTGTTCGTTAAGGTACAACTTAATAAGTGCCACAGGAAACCTTATCAGCTTGGGTAAATGTGTTCAGAACGGCTGCAAATAATTACAATGCCCCATGGGAAATGTATGAGTGAGCTTGAGACTCCCATTGATGTGATTAACTACTACAATCAAACTGTCATATCCCATTAAGACTTGATGTGAATCTGTCTTTTAAACAGCAATGAGAGAGAGCTCTGTCAAGCTGCACCAACCAATAAAAACAAGCCTTTACAAATACCAAATAAGAAGGACACACAGTGTTGGAGCCATAATGTAGTTTTTTGTTTGAGGGAAACACGGGGTGAATTGGGACATGCAGTTCCTGCATTTGAACACAGGGTGGCACATTCAGTTGAAAGGGCACATAGGTAAGTGCCTGCTAATGCTAGCAGCTGTGTGTGGGTGGAAAGCAGAATAGTTTTTGAAGGTGGCCGTGTCAACGTGATCGTGTCAACGTGCTCATGTTTTATCCTGTTTTGTGGTATCTTCTGCTGTGACCAACATGTAAGGTGATTTTATGCTATGGTGTTACGGATTAGTCACGGAAAAAAATTATAGAAAAAGACAGTGCTGGAATGGACAGTGGATTGATTTGTTTGTGGCAGAACACGCGTGCGAACATATTCTCCCGTTCGGCCCCTAGTGGCTCTAATAGTTATATTGGTTAAGGTTAGAGCCTCTACACACAGTATTTACATTGTTTGGCACCACTCTATATGAGTTCAAAGTTTATGAGTCATTGCCAGTTGGTCACCCCACATTTAAACTTTTAACTGAGTGCTTTTAAAACATCTAATTCAACCAGAGCATCTTCTCTTACACTTTAGGGATCACATTGCTCAGTTTGCCATTCAATTTTGATATTTGATGTCATAATATTATATTTGCATAGCAAATTAATAGTCTCACCTTTCCCATAACCATAACTGACCAAAGGAGGGCAACACACTCTTTAAAAACCCTTTCCTCCTTCACTTCCCCCTGCAAAAGCACACCCTCAAATGCAACAAACACCTCTACTTCTATATGTCATGCTTTGTAATATGCTACAGGTTTTATGAATTTTGTAAATTCAACTTGTTTCTCTTGATTTCACTCCGAACCATTCTTATTCATATGATTATTCATATTATAGCTATAATTCTAAAATACCAAAATGATGCTGTGACCACAGCAGCTCCTGGTTCCAGTTTTGTGCGTATCATCATTCCGCGTGTGATTGTGAACTTTGGGTGCAGATAATTATCCTAACAATGAGATACTGAGCAACCTGAGAAAAATGAAAAAGATCCATCGGCAGCACATCATTGCATTCATGTGTCACCAAATAACGTCTTCACAAGTATCACCTCTCTGTCTCCCAACCCAGCCTGTTTGCAATAAGTGGCTAAAATACCTACAAGCAGAACACCCTTAAAAAGAAACGCTTATCCAAATAGCGTTTCTTTTCATCCATTCTCATATAAGCTTTCCCCGAACTGCTGACACCATCAAATGAACAGAGGAGAGCGGATGAAGGGAGGATAGAAGGAGGATCGGATGAGTAGGAGGTGGAGGAGGATGGCAGAAAATAGATGTTTCTGTCGATTTTGCAGGAGAAAATAAAGGCGTGCAGGACAGCGAGGCTTAAAGCCAAATCAATGTTGTCAGCAGCTGGCACTTAAGAAGGGGCCATTAAAGTTTAAAAAGTTTGGAAAGCAGCGCTGGAATTAGGGCCAAATGGGTTAGAGGTAGGGGAGCGCTGGCTTCCATTAAAATCAAAGCCAACGAGAGCTGACAGATCCTCTCAGGATTCCTGTAGTCCTCCTGGTTATTTTGTTTGTATCAACTCCCTTCTTTTCTTTCTCTCCATCTATCTCTCTATTCTACATTAATTCACTGTCTTTCTTTCTTGCCCATCCGTTTTCTTCTCCCTTCAAGTTTGTTCCCCCTCTCACTGCCTCTCTACTCATCTCTTTGTTGATTATAGCTACGTTAAATTTCCATCAATATATCCTTTCTTCTCCTCGTCTCATGATATGCTCTATATACACCCACAGCTCTTGTCAACAACGTTTGTGCATCACTCAATTTCTTTCCGTCTTTTTACTGGAGAAGTTGTTTCGTCTCACTCGCCATTCATTTTAACAGACAACTCCTGAGAGAATAGACACCCTCCCAAACTGAAACATGGAACCTGCATTTGCTGAAAATGAGTCAGGTTTCCATTCGTAGAAGGTCAGAAAAGTGGTCTTAAAGATTGTGTAAGTTGTCTGACTAAAGTCACTAAAGTTTACTTTAGATTATAAAAAGACTTATTATAAAACAGGATCCTTGTCATGGGGTTAGAGATCTAACAGTCTCCACCTTAATACACTTATAGTGTCAGAAAGGCTACATATGCAGTCAAGCAGAAAAGGTCGTTGCAGTGGGATAAACTAGAGCACCAATTAGTGTGCAAAATGGTTACATGTTGATGTTTGTTTGCCGTTTGTTGAGAAGCAGACAGCCCAGAAATGCTCCCCAGGGAGTGAAACTAAGACAAACTCAGCAACTTATGTCTAAATGCCCTCCGGTAGGGCACATTGGTTCCAACAGTGGTAGTTTGTGGTTTCACTGGGAACCTGGGAAGAGTATTTATGCAGGCCAGACGGGATTCACGTTCTGATGACAGTACATGTCTGAAGACTACTAGTTAACATGTTCCTAGAAGTTCTGGCTAATCCCCTGCTGACAGAACCATATCCAATCAAAAAACATGTAAATGCACTTTTGCCTCTAGGTGCTGAGAGTTAGTTCACAAGGGGCCTGTTTTACAAAAGCAATACGTGCAGATGCTCATGCATGGGTTGTAAAGGGGAGTTTGTACCCTCTAAACTAGAAATTATCATCCTTCCAAACCCCTGATGTATAGAACAAAATATGAGATTTTTGCTTTGGCCTCATGGGAGTTTTTTTAATTTCATTTCACTTGAGTATGCACTTGAGGAGCCAGCCTCTCCAGCTATGGTTCACCAGACAAAAGGCTCTGTTAATAATAGCATTTGTTCCTAAAGTGCGGGTTGTAGAGGTGCAGGTATTTTCTCACCTCAGAAAGAAAGGAGAAGGGTGGATGGTGTGGCGGTCGGGATGTGCCGATCAAAGCAGTGATCTCAGTATGAGGCAGCGTTTGTGAGACGTTTATGCTGGAATACAGTACAGCAGCACATCCCTCATGGGGTTGGAAGCTAATATGTAGAGTCAGTCCAAAGTCTGCCTCATTCTGGAGTAAACAATAGTAAATACATCTCTATAACATACACTGTTACACCATAAAAAAGGAGCAATGTGTGTGACCAATAGCTTGTTTGGAAAGAGTCCAATCATTACCTTCAACTCTGCCACATGAAGAAGCATTGGATGACCTGGATTCATGTCTGAATTGTTCAGGATATGTACAAAATCATTTTGAGTTTGCTTTACTCTGCTGCTGACTGCAGCGATGTGAAATCGGGTTAACTATGGTAACTTTTATCAAAGTTATGTTGCCATGGAGTTGTATTGCTTGTTGACACAATGCTGGGGTTGACGCTGTAGCCTGGAGGTGTTATTGGGCTGGTACGCTGGGACTGGCTTTTTTTTTCCCTCTCTCACTGCTTGTTGTTTTACCTGCGGGTAAGGCAGAATGGTGAGTGAATTGGAATGCTGGCAGGGGGTAACTCCCTGTCGTACAGTACACACTGATGCCGTGCAAGCCTCGCAAATAAGTAAACACACACATATATACAACATGAGCGCTAAAAAAAATGGATGCATAACACTGGATGTATTCACACATATACACAGCATGAGCTACATTTACACACACACCAACTCAAACACCTGAAAGATGTACCGACCGACGAAAATACACATATATATAGATATATATATATATATCTATATATATATATATATATATATATATATATATATACGCACACACACACACACACACACACACACACACACACACACACACACACACACACACAAAGGGCACTCTCAGCACTCCAGCACAGCTGTCCCCTCCTCTCTCAGTCTCAAGAGCCTCTGTTTACATCCCAAAGTGTTTTTTGTATCATCTGAGAGTCTGCATCTTCAGTGTGTGTGTGTGTGTGTGTGTGTGTGTGTGTGTGTGTGTGTGTGTGTGTGTGCGCATGTGTGTGTGTGTGTTTTTATAAGAGACAGATAGAAGATTAACAGATACCTGCCAATAGCTGGGAGAAGTGGATGTTTTTCAAAAGGTGTGATTATTGTTGGAAAATTCATTAGCCTGTACTTCACAGGGCGCGAGGCGATCTTCATAGATGCGTGTGTGCGTGTGTGTGTTATCGTCACTGATGTAGCTCCGTCTCAGTCTTTCCTTTTATCTGTTTTTCTCTCTTTTTTCTTGTTACCTTCTATCACAGCGTGTGTTTGTGTTCATGTTATTCTGTGGCTGCTCCTCTTTCTGTGTGTGTGTGTGTGTGTGTGTGTGTGTGTGTGTGTGTGTGTGTGTGTGTGTGTGTGTGTGTGTGTGTGTGTGTGTGTGTGTGTTTGCGTGTGCGTTTGTCTGTGTCTGCAGTTGTGTGTATGTTTTATGTGAGTGTGTGTGTGGTACAGTAGAGCAGACTGATCGCGCTTTATGTCCCCACTACATCTGGGTCACTACACTTTCAGTCTCAATCCAGCCTCCGTCATTTAGTCCATTGTCAGCTCCCATTCCAACAGCTGTCCATTCCACAGGCCTAATGGTCTGTGTAATACTCTCAGATAGCTTCACAACCTCCCACCTATTTGTGTTGTTGGAGCGTGTGTGTGTGTGTGTATGTGTGTTCCACGTGTGAGTGCAGAGGGAGCAAGAGAGACAAAGAAGAGGAGAATGGGAGGCGAGGTGAGCTGATGCTAGGCGTGCTTGTATGTGCAGAATTCTGTGCGAGTGTGTTTGCCCTGGTGAAATTGTACTGTTATTGTCCTTTCAACGTCTGTCACACGCCTCTCACACCACTCCTCCACCCTCTCATTCAAAGACTTTAAAGTTGAAACTTTCTAGTCCACTTTGGTTCCAGGTCAGTAAAAGGTAAACTGCTGCAAGCCTCGAGTCTGACAACAGGAGCAACACGGTTGCATTCTGTGTTCGGGAATCATGTTTAAGACTGTGACCGTCCTTTAAGAGCATTGTATTTTAGTTTATTTAGATGATTTTACCACTTTATACATATTGTCATTATGCAGTCTTGGCTACTTCCTCAAAATAAACTGTTCCACAAGGAATGTTATTTTGGGGAGATCTGTACAGTGGACACGTTCAGCATACTTTTAGTCAGACAAATAAGATTGATATGGTAACACAGGTAGAATAAGATTTTAAGCAGTGCGTTTTTGTTCAGTTCTACTATTCAGAATGCGGTCCATGCGTTTTACATCATACAATATAATTTGGCTGCAGCTTAAACAGACATGCAGTAGCAAGCGATGGTCACATTAATGTCGAAGACGGTTTTAAATCCTTGCTGGAAAACTGTTTTAGGACTGGCTGACCATGACTACAGTGCTACTGATATACTAGTATTTTTTGGGAACGACGTTAATGATGCAGTTTAAGTGAAGGGGTTTTGTGGGTAGTTGTTACTAATGACTTACTAATTTAAACACGACAAAAAAGTTTGATGACTTTGCATATGTTACAGTACACAATTAAAACTGCAGCCTGTCCTGATTTATTTTACAGTTCTGCACCCCCTTCTCCTTCACTCCCCTTTCTTCCTCTTACCCAGACTCCCTACTCTCGGTCTCCTCCTGAACACATTCATTCCCTTTTCTCCACCTAAACTGCTCCTCAACACACAGCCAACACTTGCTCTTCCTATTGGTACCCCAACCCACCCAAAGACACTATAACCCTTGAATCTCCTCTGATGTCTTATTCCCTCCTCCTCGCCCCTTCCTCCGCTGCCTTCCCGTCATCTCTCGCTGCACATTTGCCTCCGACCCTCTTTATTCCTCGACTGTGCAAGGGGAAATCATCCATGAAAAATGTTTTGACCCTCCATAATTGTTGTTTCCGCATGTTTCCCATCTCCTTGACGCCAGAGCCCTGTGCTTGCTAAGCCGATGTCAGAGAGAGATGAGCTCTGACACACATACACTCCGGCTGCATTCACCCACTCAGACTTGTACATTCATGCAAATGCATAAGGGACACACATATAAACAGGCATATGCTCACACACAGACCGACACACACGATTCCTCAATATATATGTAAGCAGGAGTGGACAAGATGAAACAAACACCTCCATAGACATAAAGTGTCTTCAGCTTTGTGAGGCCAGATTGTGTAGTGTTTTTACATGGGAAGGTGTTCTTATTATTTGGAGCACTGCCTGTATCATTGTAAGTGTACATGGACACATTGAACATTTACATAAACAGATAGATCTAAATTGAGCAGTGGCACACATATGCAGGTCCAAAGAAGGATGATTTGTAGGTTTCATTTGAATTTTTTTTTTTTTACCTCTGTGCTTTTTAAAACCCATCTGCTAAAAAGTATTATCATGTCAGGATGACAAGGCATTTATTCTTAAATCCTCTATAAAATAGATATCTCACAAAGTCTCTTCTTTTTGTAAATCATCAGAAACAGTCCACTATCTTGTAAAAATGTTTTGACCTCAGAAAAATCAGTTTTATTTCTTTCTTTGACTAAATAATTAGCTGTTATGGCTTTGAACGATGTTTAAGGCATGTATCAAGGCCAATACCTGGTTAACATCTTCCAGATCCATCTGTGTTGTAGATTGCTGCAACAAAAAAACATATACGTAGGTTTATCAGTGTAATCCTACAGACAAAAGCATGCATACATGCAGATACAATTCAGGCATGTAGTTGAACATGTGTGGAACAATGCACTCAACAACAAGCACTCCTTCATACCTACTAACAAACACTATTACATTCACACAGACACATGTCCTTACCAGAGGCTGACTCCACACACATTCACATGAACATACCCTTGCATGCTGCTAACAACAGGGCGACCTCATACTTACTGACACTTTCATTTGGGATAAATGTCAGCGCTAATCCGACCTTAAGCTACAACAAATGACTTCCACCTCCTCTACTTCCCTTCCCTCTTTCCATCTGTCGGCCATCCACCACCTTTTCTTTACTGCCCTTATTGCCGAGCCTCCATCCATTTCTCTCTCTCTCTTTATCTCTCTCTCACCTATCAGCCCCTTCCTATCTCGGTTTTCCTCACTCCATCCCGCCTTGTAAATTTCTCATATCTACCTGCTAATCACCTTCTCCTCTTTTTAATCTCATAAAAAGCGTCCTCTCCCTCCCTCCTTGTTTGTCTCTCCATCAATCCCGAATCTCCATCTCCTCCTCCTCCATTTTTACTCTACTGTCTTCCATCCCTCTCTCTTTTCTCTGTTTCCCTGCCCTCAGTTTGTTTTCACGATGTTTCCAATGTCATAGAAGAAGTCATTTCATTGCCATTTCCTCATATAAGCATGCACCTATCTGTCTTCATTCTCCCATCCTGGTCGCCATGCTCAAGTTCATTTTCGGTTTTCATTGCGATGGCAAGCAGGCTGTTAGAATGAGATTTGTGTCATGTTGCCAACAGTGACTGAGTCCTTTCCCCTGTAAGGCTGTGAACCCTGGCAGCTTTTACTGGGGAGCAAAAGGGACGATGACAGGTGTGCACCAGGGACCTGTTAAAGGCAAACCTTGACATTTAGAGGTGTGGTGTGGTATTTTCCTTTGCCCAGTACATGGGGTGATAAGTGCACATAGTAGTTTTCCACTGCCTCTTAAAGAGTCTTGTTGTCATTGGTGTTATATCTTATTAAAACCAATGGGCATGGTGGGCTAATGAGATGGCTGCACATGGCTGCAGATTTAAAGAGGCAATATTCTTCCTCTTTTTGAATAACCTAAGAACTGAAACAAAACCTTTTTTTCCCAAAAGCCCCAAGGCAGGACTGTTATGAATATAATGCACAAGTAAACATCTTCTTTTATATCTAGCGTAACATGAGCTCATCATACTTTTTTCGACAAAATGTTATAGCATTTATAACAATGTTTGACTTATACTGATTGTTAATTGTACCAGTAGGGCTGTTGTGCTCAAAATCAAATGAAGTGATGTGCCTTTAAGACAAAAGATGCTTTGGGATTTGGGAAGAATTTCCCAAAGGAGAGGTTAAGTGATTTCAATGCTGCTGCCCTATTTGGTTACGTTACCCGTCTGAGGTAGACATTAACATTCTAAATGTAAGATAAGCACCTGCTATCATCCCCCTTCTTCAATTATGTTGTCCAAAAGTATCATACATTGATGCCTTTGGTGAAATAAGTGTGGACTAGGCCTTTTCCTGATCATAAAAACTTTATCATTTAATTGCCATCAATCAGCCAACGAATGAATCGACTTCATGTCTCACCACTAATGTGTTTAAACACTGAAGACCCTTTAGGGAAGAAAATGGGAATTGAAGGAGATCTGGACAGTTTAATATCTCACCTAGTGAACGACTCTGGGCTATTAAGAATGACACCATCTTTAAGTCCACTTAAGCCTGTTACCTGCCTATCTGTTTCCAGGTTAATGGCTAATAGATGTACTGTGTGTGTGTGTGTGTGTGTGTGTGTGTGTGTGTGTGTGTGTGTGTGTGTGTGTGTGTGTGTGCGTTCGTGCGCGCGCGTGTGTGTGTGCGTGCGCGTGCGTGCGAGTGTGTACTGTGTACTGTATTTTGTGGATGCAGATCGAGATGTGCCCCATCAGCCAATGTGAAATCATTAGTTATATCTGAATCCCTCATTGCTCTCCTCTCCTTTTTTTTCTTCTTTCATTAATTTTATCTCACTCTCTCTTTATGTCCCCCTTCTTCTTTCAAGCACTTCTGATGTGACATTTTCTCTCCGTCATCCTTTCATCTGACTCCCTCTCACTCCGCTCTTCTTCTCTCTTTTCCCTCAGTCTTTTTGCACTCATAGCTTTTTTTTTTACACACTGTTTCACTTCCTCTCTCCTCATTTCTGAAATGAAGAACATGAATAATGGGGATACAGTTGTCTGCTGAGATTATCGCCCGGCCTTGGGGCGGTGAGAGAGAGAGAGGATGGTAAGCAAGAGATCAGTGCTTCCTTGAACATTGAAGATTGCAGTGTAAATAAATAAGCAGGCATAGCAGTCGATTGAAAGCAAGATTGTGTAATGATTCTCATTTGGAACTCAGCTTGTATCAATCTGAAGATGAGAGGAGTGACCTACAGGGGAGAAGTAAGGGTCAGGAGGGATGGAGGAATGGAGGGATGGAGGAATGGAGGAATGGAGGCAGTTAGACATCAACCAGTGCTACTCAGCTGGAATACTACTAACCACAGGTTTGCGATTTGTCAAATTAATTTGTGGTAATGTGATTCATCCATCCATCCATTTTCATCCGCTTAATCCTGGCTCGCGTCACGGTGGCAGCAGGTCCAGCAGGCTGACCCAGGCTTCTTCCCCGGGGTCTCGTACCAGTTGGACGTGCCTGGAAAACCTCTAATGTGATTCAACACAAATTTATTTAGGAATGTGTACCTTTTAAAAAGCAATATCAACTTAATTTATTTAAAGTTTAAAAAAAAAAATGACATTATGTATAATAAGGCTTAAAATCCGGTAAAATCACCACATTATTGCCCTTCAGACAAAATTGTGGTTTAATGGCACCCATTCCCAAACTAATTTGTATTTAGTCAGATCATCACAAACCATCTGACACAGTAATACAGATCTGGGACCACAGTACAGTACAGTGTCCTACTTTTCCCAACTACCCTTGCATCCTCCATCCTTTTGTTTTCACAAAGTTAGAGTGAGTGGAACATTTTTTTTTACCTTCTGACCTTTTGTCATTGTTTGTTTGTGCATTGCAGGTGTTTTTCTTTCAATAATTTAAGATAGACTTGACTGAGCACATATTCTGTTAAATCTATTGGCCTCCATCAACAAGGAAACCCCTTGACCCGTCCTTCAGCCCAAACTGATTGAAACTCATCCAAGTGAAGGTCTAGTTGCATTGGAAATCATTTAAGAAAATCCGTTTGCAATAAGTTGTTTTTTGCAAAGGCTGTGACAACATAACTTGTCCATGCAGATAAACTAAAAGTGTCTTATATTGAGTGATTTTAACTTACTTGTTTTATCTTGATATCAGTAACATTACATTACATAAAATCAATATGCTTATTGATTGTATCTTGAAGATGACGTTGTTTTCTCGCCTTGTTCATATGGCCACATTTTTTACAGAGGAAAACATAACAATAGATGTGATATTGCAGCAAATTAGCTGGTGTAAAAGATGGCTTTCTTTGCAGTATGCATGTATTCCTACTGCATGCTTTGCCTCGTTTCTCTCTTTCTCCCTGTCTTTGTCTTCCACTCTCTCCTCTCCCACTGATTTCCTTGCTTTTCTCTTCACCTATCTTGCCCTCTGCCTTGTTCACTCCCACTCTGCCTCTTCATCAAAAGAGACCCGTTCTGAATAGAAATTCCCTCTCTGTCTCCGTAGATCTTTCTTGATGACAACCCTAGTCGACCACATAGAGTATAGTCATCCCCTACGGCAATGTGCTCTCTCTATCCACAACATCAGTTTCTTTTCATTTTTTCTGAAAACATAACTTTTTCCCCCTTCTGTTTTTTTCTGTGAGTTATTTTAGGCACCAAGACAATTCATGTGAACTCTATCCGTACAGCAGTAACATCAACTTCTGTGTATCATTTTCATGTATTATTTGATTGTCTTTCTTCTTTCTTTTCATTGCATTTGTCCTTTCTTGTGTTCTCCAGCCAGTGTTCTGAAATCAAAGTCTGAAAATTGTAAATAATTTTTCTTTTATGTCCACAGATCTTTCTAGACGCCAACACCATCAGGCTGGGCCGTATTCCCCTCGGCAGTGCTGTGGACCCACTGGAGGGAGCGCCAGCAGGTACCACCTACACCAAACAGACTGTGTACGAGCTTTGTGCCTGCGCTAACGGAAAACTCTACCTGTCCCCGGCTGAGAAAGGCTCTACCTGCCAAACCACCAGTAACTTTTGTCTCTGGAGCTGAAAGTGGGAGGTCAACAGACACTTGGGACATATGGACTATTAGAGTTTAAAGCTAATGCTAGCCAACTGACTGAATCAACGTGGATCAGGGCTTGGTGGGAACCTAATGCCAGCTAACAAACCGAATTAACATGGATTGTAGCATGGCGAGAAGTTCATGTATGTTAACCAATCGAATTATATGGATTAGAGCTCGGCAGGAAGCTAATGCTTGCTAAGAGACCAAAGTAACATGGACTGTGGCTTGGAGTGAAGCTAACGCCAGTTAAAGGACTGAATCCACAAGGACTAGAGCTGGATGAGAAACTTTTTTCAGCTCACTGTCCAAATTAATATGGATCGCTCATGTTGCCAGTGCCAGTCAGGAGATGACTTGGTGGGAAGCAAAAGCCAAGGGTAGCTGGTGGATATGATGCTACGATGCAACTCGTGGACATGGATGGACAGTCTCACTCTGGGGCTCTCGTTGGATGTCTTTGCCATTGTTGAATTGCTGCCATGATGGTTTCTGAAAGTCACAAGGATTACATGTGGGGGTTTCCTGAGAACAGCAAACTCTCTTACAATAAAAGTGAGTTGTGTGTTGAGAGTATGACCAAAACGTCCTGGAAAACATGCTCCAGCTTTTGTTAGGATCAACTGATATGGTGATGGACTGCAAATGCGCCAGCAGGGACATGGAAAAGGACTCAGTTAGCAAACAGACACCAGTGTGGACTTTGGTTTAGACCTGCGGGTGACTAACAAATAAATCAGACAATGGTTTAGTCTAGTGGGAAGCTAAGGCTAGCTAACGGACCAATCTATACCAGAAAGGCCTTCCCCCTCCTCCCCCTCTAGTCATTCAACCCAAACGTTGAAGTGTGATCCTTTTGCATTAATCTGCACCTGATAATGAACATGATCTCTGACACCACTTTTCATAGGATAACTAATGCAAATAAGTTTCAACCCTGCAATTACAAGTTTTCCCACCACATTGTTTTATATCTATTCACATCTACTTTTATTTTATTCTAGTTCTCTTTTTTTCATATCAAATATTTTGCTTTGTATCTCTTTGAATTCTGTTGTTTTCCTTTCATCATCCTCATAATCCTTTTTTTCCTTCCATATTTTGCTGCGGCTCTCCTTTATCCCTCATCTGTTCTCTAGTTATTTTTTTTCTGTCTATGCACCTACATGCCTTGGACTGGTAGAGAAAACATCTTTCTGCCTCTCCACTCTTCCACTGGTCTGGTTAAAAAAACAGAAAGCATTGTTTTATCTGCTTTCTTCCACCGGACTAGTTAAGAAACATGTTCAGTAACCATCAGTACCAGATGTAGGGTGTCTCCCCCTCATCGTCTGTTCCCACAGACTCTGGAGTCATTCAGCGTGGGCATATGATGCTTTCTATCAGAGACATAAAGCAAATGGTATAAGAAGAGGAAAGTGAGTTAAATCTTACGTTTCATTGAGGCTCAGGAAGGTGCTATAGCAGACCGACTATTTTATGGTACGGGACAAACCTGGCAGGCAGAGGCAGCAGTCAGGTGACGGCCAGACCAATTTTGGTCTTGTTATGGAGCATTATACATCTTCATTCTGTGTTCCTTGACTGTCAGACTTTTCTCACTCTTTTTGCATGACCTTTCTGCTCTTCTTGTCAAGCCCGGTTCCTTCTCAGTCATGTCAGTTGTCTGTGCTATTCAGAAACATTTCTGCTCTTCGTTTTCTTTTTGTTCCTTCTTCAGCTTGTCTTTACTGCAGTAGTTTTCCCTCTCGATACTCCTTGGTTTCCCCTCTCTATTTCCATTCCAGCAGTTACATTTCTGAATGTAATCTTTTCTTTTTATCTTGTCTTTGTCTCTTACCCATCACTCACCAAATGGCTAATTGTTGTCTCCACTCCTTATTTGCTATTTATTTACTCGTTAATAGGGCAATGTGTAAGATAAAGTCAGAATTTTTGTTTAAAACTAACATCAACGGAATGTGAAGAGGTTACAGTGATGACGTTATATCAAAGACGTCTACTTATTGTGCAAGAGATATCTACTGAAATGAGTCAGCCTTTCCCAGACCATACTTCCTTGTAATACCACTTGATAGTGAGTCACTGTAGAGCCTGTCTGTCCTCAGTCCAGAGACTGAAGAAGTAGATCTCTCACAAGGCTTGTCAATAACAAATCCATGGTCCCTGGGCATTCTATAGTTTGTTCTTTGAAATAAATTCAAAGTGGCAGAAATAAGAACATGACTCGCACCCTCGCCCTGTCTACTCCACAGGGACTACAGCGTGCTGCGACTCTAATACAGCCAGCACAAACCCCAGTTCTCTGATCCCCGGGGACCACTGCCCAGACTCACCACCTGACGAGCAAACATTCTGTTGCTGCCGTTACACTGTAGAGACCCAGCCCTCTCCGTCTCCTGGCGGTGGGTTTTTTAGCCGCCACAGCCGCTAACTAAAGCTTGTTCGCCCTCAGCGAAGCAGTCTCGTGTCAGCGGGGAGGACACGCACCGGAGTTGTTCCCTTGTCTCCTCCCCCCTGGACCCAAACCAATAAACAAACTATGTTAACGCAATATTACAAGGACCAACCAGGCCCCGTCTAGTGGCCCAGTGAATACACAGATGGCTCACGTAAACTATAGGCCGCCATCACCACATGTGACGATTATAAGATAGCAGTGTTATTTTGACCAGCTCTTAGAGTTTCAACAGTTTGATTTGATTCCTTGTCTTCTTGCCCCACTGTTAGTTAGTACTTGACTTTTTAAATGCAACTTCTGACTGTAAATTTAGATCGTAATGATCCAGTAGTAGAGATGTAATGCTACCCCCTATTATTTTGGAGCAGGTGGCTTGATATGACATGTTGCAACTTTAATGTCCTTTTTCCATTTCAACTCAAATATCAGGATAAGTGTCCCTTCACTCTCACACTATGCCCCATTTCAAATAGGAAAAGTCAAGAAGGTCCAAAATATTATTTTGGGGGTTATTTTTTGATTTGTATTCAATCAGTCTCAGATGGGGGGGATCAGAGTGAATGGCCTCAAGCTGGCTAACCTATCACCCAACCTTTGCGATCGCTGGAAATCAAAAGATTTGTGTGGCAGAAATCCCCCTGGAAGAAATTCGGGATGGATTTATGTGTGTGGACTCGACTGGATTAAGGCCCTGAGGCGTACTTTCTTTCTTTTTTTAAACAAAGTGATACACAGGTGCCTTTGCTGCTGTTGGTAAAAGCACATCACAGTCTGAACGTTCACACTACCCTCAGTGGAACATCTGCAAGTGACTCTGGAAAAACTATATATTTATCAATCTACCTATCTATTTAGTTTTCGGTCTTTTTCCTTCTCTTCTCTCCTGGTTTTGTAGAACTCTCAGTAAATCCAGCAGAAAAAAGAACAACTCAATCCTGGTTTAAAGTTTGATTTTCTGATGTGTTCCCCTATGGTTTTATTCTTGATAATAAAAAAGCACAAATTATGCCATGTATATAACAATACCAATAAAATAAAAAAATAAAATACTATTGTTTTTAAAGAGAATCTCTGGCGTCTTCAGTGTTGTGGAAATTGCAATTATGGCTTTTATGTGTTTTTTTTTATGTTTTTCCCTGACGATTACCAACAACTCTATTTTATTTGTAATAGTTTATTGGCTCTAGAGGTGTCCTGTCATAATTAATTTCACAGACAAATATCCAATTGATTTAGCTTTTACTATAACAAATATCATTGTATTTACACAGGAGACACAGGGAAACAAGCTGAGACATATTTCCCTCACCTTAACCAAATACTTTAATGAGTGCTTAAACCTAATCATAGAAACTGCACATCAGGTTTTAGTTGTTTTGAAAATATTGGAGGGAAAACATGAAGTGCTTTGTGACTGACACATTCAGTATCAACATGTTGCAACTGGGCTGACAAATTCCTTAAAAATGTGTCCTCATTATGTGATGGATAATGTTGCTGTAGCAAAATAGTAGTATAGAAACATAATTCCAGAGTGACAGGGTTGATTGATACAATGGCAGACAGTGACAGTCCCTGAAGTACCACATAAATTCATGTTTCTCCAATGCACATTACTAACTCTACTTCTTCCCGAGAGCCTCTGTTCTTTCTTGCCTCGAGTTTCCATGGATAGTCGCTGTGTCTGGAGCCGATCCTACCTCATGGCGGCCCTGCTGATGCCCCTCCTCTACCTCCTTCTGCTGACATGGATCGTGGTTATCTGGATCGTGGACCATGCCTACTATTCATTATATTAATAATTTCATTGAATGTGCTGTGCCTCTGTTGTTCATTCTGTTGTTCATTCTCTCCTGAAAGTTTTCTTCCTTTTTTCCCTGTGAAAGGTTTTTTCAAATTTTTTGGGGGGCGTTTTTCCTGATCCGATGTGAGGTGCCGGACAGGGATGTCATACGTGTACAGATTGTAAAGCCCTCCAAGGCAAATTTGTGATTTTGGGCGATACAAAATAAACTGAATTGAATTGAACTTGATAGCATAACCAGTTTCAACGCAAAACAGAATTCTACCAATCCTAATTAGTTCCCGCCTTTCCTTTGCTTCTTCTCTTTGATTGCTTCCTTTACAAGTTATGCAGTAAGCTATATCACATGTATCAGCTGCTCCATAAACACAAAGCTCCAACAACCATTGAACCATCTATAAACACCAATATGTCCCTTAAACATCCAGAATGATTGCGATGACCCATCATAACAGATCTCACATTGCCAACAACTAGATAAAAAAAAAAAAATACAACCCATTGTACTGTTAGAACATCGAGGTATCAGTGCTCGATTATTATCCCTTCTTAAGAGTAGCGGGCGCGCGCATTTATCCAGATAACTGACGTCTGGTTAGAATTAACGAGACCGTTTCAGCGCGGATCAGCCGTGGAGAAACCGAGTTAGCCTGATGTTAATCAGCTCGCTAATTTAAGCTGGATAATAGGACATTTGCTCGACTTTGTTGAACCACGGACGAGAAATAGGGCCCAGGTCGGTAGGCAGGCAGGTCCAATCATTTTATTCGGACAAAATGAAATGATTGGAAAGGCTTTGTACAACCCTCAATAGCTACAGATAACATATGTTTGTCAGAGCAATCAATATATTGAAGGAAGTGAATAGGAATTTCAACAAATATAACAAGAAATGTTTTTGAAGAAGCAAGCGAAGTTTAATATACAGATTGTAAATTGCCCAAAGGAATGTCAACTTGATGAGTTTATACAAGGGTTATTTATGGAATTCCCTGTATAGTAATATTGCTCTCGGAAGGCCGGCTCATTTTCCGATCAAGGTATTCTTAATAACAGGCTTTAACCTGGTTGATGGTTATGTTTTTATTGTGGGCTGCAGCACTCTCGACCTGATGGATGATTCACCGCAGCACACAACCTCCTACCTTCTCTCTCACAATGTCTCTTTTCTCGTAGCCATGGATGTTCACCCAAACGCCTCACAAATGACTTCCTCCGACCTTGTATTGTCACTGTATCTTTTGATAACATTGGACATGCAATAGTGATAACATCATTACATGCATGTATTCAGTATTACAGTTTAAACATTTCTAATGTTTTCTTTAACCCTCAAATGTGACACATTAGAAAATTTAAACAGAAAGCTATTCTTGACTACTAGCAATAGGAAAAGGAATTTTTTCGCCTATATTTTAACTGGTCTGTGTTTAAAATCCTGCATATGTGCATTCACTGAAAAAAAGGGTATATCTTTAAATATTTAGATTTGTTTTGCCTTTCTTCCCTGTCACTGGCTGTAAGTAGCAGTTATTAGATGATGTGTAGAAGTATTGCATGCTCAGGAATCAACATGTAACATATTTTAAAAGTACACACCCACGCACACACAGATACCCACAAAGGGAGCAACCGAAATACACAAGTGCACGCTTTCCTATCAGGATGCTGTGTAAAACACTCAGAGGCCAGCACTTTATTTTATTGTCTTTCTAAATGTGCCCATTGACCCATAAGCCTGTTGACAGTAATGGGTTCACTTTTTTAAAAGGGAGTGCAAGCAATATTTCCCCCCTTCACTGTAGCATGCAGACCTTCTCTGTCCTCAACACTCATCCTGTGATGTCATTTTACATCATTTTATTTTATAGTATTCCAATTAATTTTTTTCAAGTTCCTACACTTTACTCATCTGGTGTCTTTACCCATTTCAAGTGGAGTGAATACAATGTTAGTTCCTTTTCCACACTGCAGCTGCACTATGACATACAGAGGTAAAAGAGTAATGACACATTGCCTCACTATCTGTCAGTTAGTTTGGATAGCTTTTCCAGAACACAGAAATGATCAAAGAAGGAGTATCAGTAAAACGATTTTGTAGGCAGCATTATGCTCATTCTGGACCAACCTCATTGTCACCGTCATGGGGTTTTGAAGCTTGCTAACTCTGAACATACATAGGCCTTTTGAAAAAAAGATATTTTGGCATGGCATGGTGGAAACGAACAGGTGTAAATAATAGACCGTGGCTTACTGGGACATTTGAATAAAGCAGAGCTATCGGTAATGACATCCGCAACACCTGTGCTTTACCTACTTTGACAAGTCAAACTGTCCACGATGAAAAAGGCTCATTGAGCAGAAACACAGAGAGAGACACAGCCAATGAATTGAATATGGGACAACACCCACTTGGTGGCCACGGCTGTGGGCAAATTAGATACTTCAACACACTTAACATCCATTTCAGTCCATTTGTGGACTATGGGAAGAAATTCAGTCCATCATTCAACTCCCAGACGTAAAGAACAGGGCATGGATCATCACCCATAAGTAGTTCTAGTTTTGCAGCAGTACTATTATAGTGTTGACCCTGTATTCCTTATTAGCCATGACCAAAAGTCAGTCTTGCCTACTGGCATGGCAGTTAGTAAAACCCATTGAATTGCCCTTGCAACTGCAGAGAACACTGGGGACATTGATTGTATTCAATTTGCACATTCAATCTTGTGAATTGTGAAAACCAATGAATTGGCAAATTGGACAAGAAACACAGTATCCATTTTGTAGTATCTTAACGTTTTTTGCTGCAAAATCCACAGAGAGCTCATTCATCACGTTAGCTTAAACAAATGAGACTGAACTGAATTTCTTAGTTAGCTAGGTGGACAAAGACACTATAGTGGTTTATTAACAGATAAGACCTCCTAAACCAGGAGTCGGCAACCCGCGGCTCCAGAGCCGCATGCGGCTCTTTAGCCCGTCTGTTGCGGCTCCCTGAGGCTTTGACAAAAAAAGACGTTTTTATTTTATTCTTTTTTTTTTTGTCCAGTGGAAAAACTTTCAAAGGGAATTCCTCTTATCTTAGAGTTTTAGGTAATATTGGGTCACTACAAATCCAAATAAATGTTTAAATATTTCTTTAACTAAAATGTGCGTCACATCCTGTCACGTAGCTGTCAAGCCTCTTCCCCTGCAGGTGGCTACTCGTGATTCAGAGCCCCGCCCTCGCTAAATTATCAACGGATAAATAAATAAAAAAGAAAAGTCACGGAGGAAAGTGGAGTGTTTAATTCTGCGTGGACGTATTAATTTGCTTTCACTGCCAACGATGCTGCTGACCTGTCTGCTTGATATGAAGATTCTTCCAGAACAAGCATCGGCTGAAAGGTGTCAAGCTGTAGAAGAGCGATTCCTCAACTGCTGCAGTATACTGAGCAAAGTAAACTGAGCAAAGTATATATACTTTCAGGAAGCTGATCAAGTCTCCAGACTCAACTACTGCTGCTGGTTCTGTGTCAGCTCATGAGACACTGAGGCGTCCGTTAGTATAGACGGATCCGTCTCCTCCGTTTGCGGAGCTCACGTAGCAAAAGATATGCGTTTAAAAATGTAAAACTCACGTGAAGACAGGGATCGAACCTGCTACCTTGTGATTACATGGCGAATACTCTACCACATGACCCACATTTATAGACAGTATTCAAGGTTTGCATAGTTGTGCTTTTATTTGATCTCAATGTAGCCGACACATGACTATTTTTTGTCTCCTTTTCATAAGAATTTGATAGTTATAAACAGGTAAAATAGCAATACAATGTCAAAAATGGTCTTTATTCCTGTTCTATAATTTCATAAATACAACAAACTATAGTTTTTTGTATATATATTATGACTATATGTAAAACTTCAGAAGCTGTGATATCAAATAGCTTTTGTGGCTCCAGACACATTTTTTTGTGTGGAAAAAAGGGCAAAATTGCTCTTTGGATAGGAAAGGTTGCTGACCCCTGTCCTAAACCCTCTGAAGTAAAAAAAAAATGTAATTTTCAAAGCAAACTCAATAGCAGAAAGGTCTGTAATGAAGAGGTAAGCTAGTGAGAATTAAAAAAGTCAGCTGCATAACAGAACTAACGAGAATGTTGTGATGGGATCACACCAGCCACAATACCAAAGTATACCAGGGGTATAAAGTGGGGTGTCCCTGTCAAGTTGACCTTCATTTTGATATCAACTACACACCTGTAAAGTTTCGTGAGGTTGTAACGCTATCACGGTGATACAAATCTGTGAACATTACAAAGTACTTAAAACTGCCTCTGGGTTCCTGATACAGTAAATGTCTCCAGGACCACATTTTGCCATGAGGATGCACACACTGATAAGAAAAGTGGATGGCTCATTACAGTAGCTTTCCTTTTCCTTACTATATTTACCGTGCTGCCCTTGGTGATTATGTTAGGTTAACAAATATGTGGACATGTTAAAACAAAAGTATCTGCATTATCAGATCCAACATGGAATACTTTGTGTTATAGTCATTTAGATGAACCGACTGTAATAAAAGAAGCCCTGTAAAGACTAATTCTGAATCAGTCATTAAAGCTGCATTTTAGTACCAAATGGACGCTAGTATATGGCCCGTTAAGCTAGTTGTGTCGCTTTAAGAGTTTATGTTTTTTTCAGGGGTTTCAACCATGCAATATATTGTACTGTGTCGTTACTAGAATTTTATTTAGAAAAGAAATCCTAATTATTTTTAACCTGAAGCCTAATCTTTGTATTTTTTTTAGCTGTGTGCTCAGGGAACCTCCCAGCAAATAATAAGAGTGATTGAGACCGAATTTAAGGTGGAAGAGGAGGATAGTGCAGAAATCAATTGTGAGCACGAAAGTCAACAGAATGAAGAGCAAAGGACCAGGAGGAAGATGTAGTTCAATTTATGACCAAGAACAGTCCGATTGACGCAAACAGGATACAGTTAGGCCTTCTGTCTCTACAATATAAGATGGAGTGTAAATCAAATTATCAGAAATGTTTCTTCAGAGAGCATGGGGGTGTTGAGTGGCTTTGATTGGATTGAAATTAAGTTCTCATCCCTTTTCCTTTTGCAGCTATGAGCTCTGACTGGCCTTGCTCAGGTGCCTTGCTGGTTTAACTGCTGTTAGTGTGAATAGCATCTATAGTCTAGGATAAACAGTAACAATGAAACATTATTGATACATTGACGCATGGTCCCTTTACGTGTGTTACAGCATTACAGGGGTTGACTCATTGTGTTCCTGAGTCAAATGGCAGCATTCACATGAGCTGCCCTGACAAACCGCTGCTTATCTATGACACTACTGCATACACACACACACACACACACACACACACACACACACACACACACACACACACACAAAGGCCCAGCATTGTCAGTGGATGATGAAAGTGTGTATTTGAACGGCGAGCACTGTCAAAGCCAGCCGAGGACAGAGATAATATTCTCTCATTTCCTCCTTGCTTGTTGAGACACATTACCGAGGAGAGGAGAATGGTTCGGTTAATCACGACGTATGAGAGAAGAAAGGAGGGAAAAGCAGGTGAAAATGGAAAAGGGGAGGAATGACGGTGGAGAGGTGGAGGGGAGATAAGGTGCTCTGTTTCCATGAATGGCCAACACAGTTTTGGCCGTTTCATAACCAGATGTGAAATGTGTTGAAGAGGGAGAACTGAGTTATCAGCAAGTGTTGTGAGGCCTGGCATCTGTCATGGCCGCTTCGATCTGCTTCTCAAATCCTTCATACCTGCTGCAGCTTAGTCTCATAATGCAGAGGAGAGCACAAACTGGCAAACCTCAGAGATAAAGTGAAAGGACAAAGTGTCCCAATGTGGTCTGGAATATGCAAAGGAAAAAATGTGTGATTGTATGGCTCCCCAGACGTGTCTCAAAGGGCTGTTTTATCTCCCTCTAGAAGGAGAAAACACTTTCAAAAGCCTGCACACCAGGTTCTCTGTGCATCCATGTTCATGCATGAACAGTTCCGTATTAGTTTCGGTTCTGCCTATTTTTATGTTTGATTACGTTTGATGTTAGCAAGCAACACTGTAATAGGAAAAATAATAATCTGTTTATCAATGCATAAACTGATGTCTACCAGAAATAATGACGTTTCCATGACTGGAGAGAGAGCTACAGAAATCAGAATTTTGGTTCCAAAAAATATATATAATCTTGTTGGCTCCAGAAACTGGCCTTGTAGACGAGGATAGTACAGAGTGAAGTGTGGTGGTCCTGAGGGAGTTCAGTGATGTGTAGAGGAAATACAAGTGTAAAATGTCGTGATGATCTGTGGGATCTACTGCTGCAACCACAGGATGTCACAGCCTGTGTCCTGTGACACAGATGTGTGTGAACAATCGGTTTATAGCCAGTGCCTTAAGAAAACAAAGAAAGCACACTCAGCTGCTCTGCGAGTCAGTGAAGTCATTCTCTTTGTTTCTTTAAGTTAATTTCCATGATCCTGTGTGTCACTGCATCTTCAGCAGGATAACCAAAACTAACATGCATGTTCCTTTTGCAATGTCTAATAATGTGGTCGTGCTCGACAAAAAAGTTGTCCAAGAAAGTCATGACAACTCAAAACCAAGTATAATGATCAAGTGTGAAGTTTGTTTTGTTTCGTTCTCAAGTCGTTCTCTTCTATGAGTTTTTTTTAAAGGATTTGTTATCATGTGGGAGGAAATAGAAAGGCAGATGCATGTCATCTTAACTGGAAAGAGGAAGCTGTGCTAGTGCTATTAGTATGCACCAAAAACGATGTAACGCCTACATCAGGACCCACGATGACACACGTCCGTTCTGGAAAGTTCCCTATACATCTTTAACTCATGAAGTCCCAAGTGACACCTACTGAACATCTTTGTGGGTCATGTGACACGCCCTGTGATTTCCTGTTCCCATAACAACCTTTCCAAGATCTCTACTCCACCTTGTGACAGATCTGAAGGAAGTAATACATTTAAAAAAGCTAGTTTTTCGTTGTTAAAGGTAAGATTCACCCGTTTATTATAATGCTTAATTTACATGTCCTTTAATGTATTGAACCTGCTGTGAGCACATTTCTTGAAGAAACTGATGTAAAACAAATCAGATAAAAATTGTTGTGACACATACGTCACATCGGGAATTTAACCTAAAAATTTCACTAAAAACCTGGTGTGACATTTATGCAATGCGAAATATAATTATGATCTGCTCAGATAATTTGGCTGATTCAATGATATTTAGCTAACATATTGTATATTGTTCAATCCAAAGCATATTAAAACCATTAACGCCCAATGTGACATATATGTAACATTTCAAATATTCAAGACTATTTTGAAAACAATGTCAGGAATGTGTTCTATATGGTCTATTTAGTCTGTATCATGTGTCCCATAGTTGTGCTTGAGGGAGAAATGGGTCCGGGTTCTTATGGGTTTAAGTACCATTGTTGCCCACAGACATAGGGATCAAAGCAACAACAATAAGAACAGAAGAGGGTTCATCTGTGACCTTCACTCATTTCCAAATAGCAGATGCCAACACGTACCTTGGAGAGATTTTTCAAAAAGTGATTTATACCCAAATACATAAAGGGTCACTGTGTATATACGTAATAATATGTCCATAGCTAACACTGTGTGTTAGATATGGACTGTTATATTGTGTCAATAACTCAACAACAACTTTGAATGATCACTTTATCACAATCATATGGCTGAAGTTTGAAAGACTAAAATATACCTTTTACACTCTGGCCTACATTTTCTAATTGGACAGCATCCCATGTCAGTGGACAGCTCAGACTTGTACCGGTTAGTATTACAATTCAGGTACCACGTTGGTCCGGGGTTCTACGCATGCACATTTCCAGATCTACACTCCATTCCAGTTGCTAGCTGTGATTCACCATGATGTGGTTTACCAAGGGTTCAATTCCATTTGACTTCCTTTGTACTTCTTTAGTTAAAGACAAATTATATAACCATGGGTAATGCCAAACCAACTCTATGCATGTGCCACTAACTGGAGCGAAGGGTAAAACAAAACCTCAGCATGTACAATCAGTACGCTATCCAGTCCGCACGGTCCAGGTGTCGGTCCAGGTGTCGTTGGTGGGTTGATCGTTTTGAAAGATTGACACACATTTGCCCTGAATATTGCTAGTGACCGTAACAATGCTAAACACCAAAACACTTTGTCTTGTGTGCTTTTATTTGCTCTAAATTTTTAATTACATATAGTTTCTGGGTGTCTTGATCTGCTGACAGGCTGAACTTCCATGGTGTCATGCACACTTAGTTTCTGTACCATTGTGTTTTTGTGTCAAATCCACGGCCATAAACATGGTCTTTGAGATTGCACTTGTATTTGCTATCTGTTCAAATTCTGAATAAATAATATTTTACAAAGGTATTTGTATGGTTTTGTGCACACTAACATAGTCTTACACATTACACAGTATGTTTTGTGTGTGAGTATGAGGGTGTGTGTCTGTTCAGGAAAGGGAAGTGAAGGGGAGTGGTTAAGATTATGTTGACTGACCTGATGATTTCCATACTCTTGTTCAATTGTCATTTTCACGATGATAAAACTCTATACATACTCTTGTCTTCTTTCTGGTGAGTTAATTTATTCTGTATTCTCTGTATTTTCACCTACTGTATCTTGTGTATAAATGCTGTAGCTGTTGGATTATATGCTTGATCTTTATTTTACTAAATGAGCCATTACTTAAAAATTAACCAATATTAAAAGAAATGTGCATAGACAATTTGACAATAGCAAAAATGTTTTCCTTTATTTCTACTTGTAGCTCTGAGTATTGTGGAGATGAAGCCTCTCAACATAAACGGTCGTGTTGGGCAAAGTGTGACAATCGAATGTTCAGGCTGGAACGTTTGGACTGATGAAAAAAAAAATGTTAAGTACTTTTGTTACAGTCCATGCTTGAAAGACCATCACATCATCGTCAAAGCAGAATATGGAAAAACTAAACAGAAAGACGGAATACAGTTAAATAACAAAGCAGAAGGCTTGTTTGTGACCTTCACGAATCTCCAAAAATCAGACTCCAAAACATACATTTGTGGATTGGAGAGATTTGGCCCTGATTCATATATAAAGGTGAATCTTAACGTCAAGGATGGTAAGTGCTTTTTATTTTCTCATAAAAAATAAAAAACACTCCTTTGCCCAAAAGTTAAATATATCAAAGTGTTGCTATATTTATATGTTGTTTGTTATTTTCAGCTCAGATCCCCAGTCCCAAGATGACTCCAAAAACAGTCATTGTTGGGTCCACTCTCTCATTTTCAGTTACAAACAGCTCCACGATGTCTTCAAGCAGCTCAGATGTTACTGACATGTCTACGTCAGACACGACCTTCATTACAACACCACATACTGCAGCACAAGGATCGGGTAGTAAGTGCACTCATCTGAACCACATATAAAGCATTTAAATACATTCACTGCATATATTTGAATTAAAGTTGCCAATCACAAGTATTCATATATAATACACATACACACACTATAGTCATTGCAATAGTCTTGTTGTGCTTAGATTCACAGATATTAGTGAAATTTACCAGCCTCGTGCCAGTCACCTTCAATTAAAATGATGGTGTTCATGCAACAAAATATCAGTATTCACATGTCTTGTGGAAGTTTGTGAAGTAACATGAAGTGTGATAAAGCTTTTTTTCAATCTATCTTCCTCTTTCTCTGTCTTTGTGGAGGAAGTGTACCGTATTTGGTTACAGGGGTCATCGCCATAATAACCATACGGATGCTTTTTATTTTCTCATTAAAAAAAATAAAAAACTCCTTTCCCCAAAAGTTAAATATATAAAATTGTTGGTGTATCTATATGGTGTCTGTTATTTTCAGCTCAGATCCCCAGTCCCAAGACGACACCAAAAACAGTCATTGTTGGTTCCACTCTCTCAGGAACAATTTCTTCAAGCAGCTCAGATATTATTACTGATATGTCTACGTCATAATAACCCTCAATAGACCAACACGTACTACCACAGCAACACAAGGAACCAGTATGAATTGTCCTTATTTGAACTTGGTGCATACGCTTACCTTTTAACTCAAAATGTAATGCAGAGTATAAATGATTCGTCTCGTGCTACTGCAGTAATATCGTCAAGCTGTTGAGACATTCAATGAAAAATATGCAACAGAGTAATGGATGAAAAATGTGCGATATGCGTTCTTACTATTTTATTTATGTTTAACAGACATGGAAAGGCAAGACGGTAATAAAATAGCTTTTTAGTTTAAATAACATGACACGTGCTTTAAACCCAATCCATTGTCAAAAGCACCTCTTTAACCACGTTCTTGCACTTAAATCATGATACATTAACATTTTCATTTGATGTCATCGTATATGTATTCATTTGTATGACCCTTTAAGTAAAGAGCGAGCAGCAGGAAAATGTGTGATGAATCTGTTAATCTTTCTCCCATTCTCTCATTGGCCAGGAAATGTACCATATTTGATTCCAGGGTTGATTTTTTTAACCGTTCTGGTGGTCAGCCTAATTCTTAACAGGAACATGATCAAGAAGAAGTTGAGTAAGTCACACAAACCAACTGTGCACAGTGGCTGTGTGTGGATCAAAGATGTTTTATTCCCAAGAGGGTCCTGATGAAGTCTACCAATCGCTCCACCCATTGACAACGGACAAAGACAAAAGTCTACAACATCCACCGAATGGTCATGGCAGTCCACACATCTATGTCACAACTTTGAATGATCACTTTATCACAATTCTATGGCTGACGTTTGAAAGACTAAAATATACCTTTTCCACTCTGGCCTACATTTTCTAAACCCAAGGTCTCTGAGCTTGATGACAAGCTTAGAGGGCACAATGGTGTTGAATGCCTAACTGTTGAACAGCATTCTCACATTGGCGTTCCTCTGGTCCAGGTAGAGGGCTGTGGGGATGGTCGTCTGTAGATCTGTTTGTCATTCAGGGAGAGCGCTTTGGTCTTTTGGGAGACAGGGACAATGAAGGTCTTTTTGAAACATGGTGGGACTACAGACGGGATCAGTGAGAGGTTGAAAACATCCGTGGAGACATCTGCCAGTTGGTATACACAGCCTAAGAGCTTGGCCATGGATGCCATCAGGTCCAGGTGTCGTTGGTGAATTAATCGTTTTGAAAGATTGACACACACTTTCCCTGAATATTGCTAGTGACCGTAACAATGCTAAACACCAAAATACTTTGTCTCGTGTGCTTTTATTTTCTCTGAATTGTAATAAGGTACAATTTCTTTGAAAGAATGCTTCTTTTTTTAAAGTGGGTGTGTCTTGATTTGCTAACAGGCTGAACTTCCATGGTGTCATGCACACTTAGTTTCTGTACCATTGTGTTTTTAAGTGTCAAATCCACGGCCTTAAACATGATCTTTTATATTGCACATGTATTTGCTATCTGTTCAAATTCTGAATAAATAATACAAAAAAAAGCTTGTGTATGGTTTTGTGCACACTAACATAGTCTAGTCATGCTTTGTGTGTGAGTGTGAGTATGAGAGTGTGTGTGTATGTGTTCAGGAAAGGGGAGGAGGTACAACTGATGACAGGAAAGGGAAGTGAAGGGGAGCTGTATGTTGACTGACCTGATGATTTCCATACACTTGTTCAATTGTCATTTTCACGATGATAAAACTCTATACATACTCTTGTCTTCTTTCTGGTGAGTTAATGTATTCTGTATTCTCTGTATTTTCACCCACAGTAGCTTGTGTATAAATGCTGTAGCTGTTGGATTATATGCTTGATCTTTATTTTACTAAATGAGCCATTACTTAAAAATTAACCAATATTAAAAGAAATGTGCATAGACAATATGACAATAGCAAAAATGTTTTCCTTTATTTCTACTTGTAGCTCTGAGTATTGTGGAGATGAAGCCTCTCAACATAAACGGTCGTGTTGGGCAAAGTGTGACAATCGAATGTTCAGGCTGGAACGTTTGGACTGATGAAAAAAAAAATGTTAAGTACTTTTGTTACAGTCCATGCTTGAAAGACCATCACATCATCGTCAAAGCAGAATATGGAAAAACTAAACATAAAGACGGAATACAGTTAAATAACAAAGCAGAAGCCTTGTTTGTGACCTTCACGAATCTCCAAAAATCAGACTCCAAAACATACATTTGTGGATTGGAGAGATTTGGCCCTGATTCATATATAGAGGTGAATCTTAATGTCAAGGATGGTAAGTGCTTTTTATTTTCTCATAAAAAATAAAAAACACTCCTTTGCCCAAAAGTTAAATATATCAAACTGTTGCTATATTTATATGTTGTTTGTTATTTTCAGCTCAGATCCCCAGTCCCAAGATGACCCCAAAAACAGTCATTGTTGGGTCCACTCTCTCATTTTCAGTTACAAACAGCTCCACGATGTCTTCAAGCAGCTCAGATGTTACTGACATGTCTACGTCAGACACGACCTTCAATACAACACCACATACTGCAGCACAAGGATCGGGTAGTAAGTGGACTCATCTGAACCACATATATAACATATTTAAATACATTTACTGCATATATTTTAATTGCCAACCACCAGTATGCATATATATATATAAATACACATACACACACAATAGTCAATGCAATAGTCTTGTTGTGCTCAGATACACAGACGTTCGTGAAATTGACCAGCCTCATGCCGGTCAACTTAACTTAAAATGATGGTGTTCATGCAACAAAATATCAGTATTCACGCCTTGTGAAAGTTTGTGAAGTTACATGAAGTGTGATTAAGCTTTTTTTTCAATCTGTCTTCCTCTTTCTCTGTCTTTGTGGAGGAAGTGTACCATATTTGGTTACAGGTGTCATCACCATAATAACCATACTGGTGTTGTTACTGACGCTTATGAACAAGATGAGGAAACAGCAAATGAGTAAGACACACAAATCAAAGCACACCTTGCAAATATGTGGTTATCCAGTAAAGCCTCCACCAGACATATATTCACAAATAATGTCCTATATGTTTACAGAAGTTGTGTCAAGTGCTGATACGCAACAAGAAGACACACAAGAGGTCAGTTTTTCCTCTAAAACTATGTGGAGGGCAAATGGTTTCTACCGGCTCTCCTACAGAAACAGCTTGCTTGAAGTACTACATTTCCTCTTGTGTGAGGCTCAGGCTATTTCTCCTACAGCTCTGGCATTATTATCTCATTTCTAACTTTATTGCCACTCAGGACAATTTTACAATGCTGAGATAAACACAAAGAACACCTGGAATATTGGCTTTGAAAACATTTTTTTAAAGATTCTTTGTACACAGGAACACAACACACATGTGTCCCCGAGTAGCATGGAGACAGAAGCTGGTTGTAGTCAACATCTTTTCAGCTGGGTGCTTATTGTAGACCTTTTTAAGGCTTATTTAAGGATTAGATTAGGTGAGGAACCAGACACGCTATTTCTCACCTAACCCCAGCAGCCATTAGCCATCAGGTCATATCACCAGGTATCAGACGTAAGGCTAAATTAAAGGAGATTTTGTTGAATAACATGTTGTAATATGTTGATTTTTTGTCTTTAACTTTTAACTTTTCTTTTTTTATTACAAAAGAAAGAAAGCTGTGTGATTATCTGAAGGTGTTTATCATCAGTAAGACACAACGCTGCAGCATAACATTAGATGACATGGGGTCTTATTTATAACCGTAAAAAGCCCCAAACTGCTGTATTTGGATGTATTGAACACCATAAGTAATATACAAGTGAAATATATGGTTTGGTACATGAAAAAATGTAAATGTCACAGATGTGAGCAAATTTGCCCCAATGCAAATTTTTGAGACCTCGTCTGAATTTTCTCTGTACTAAACCCTCTCTAACTTTGTTCTGCTTCACTTTATCAAAATCAACCTTTGCAGAGAGAATGTTCACATATTGTGCTATGATTTGGGTTAGAATTGGACCTTACAGCTGCATCATATCAAAGAAATAATCATCCTGACAGTGCTTTTTTTCTAAGCGGACCTGCAACCTTTTAATTTTTGCTGTGTGTCATCTTCATTTACTCTTAACCAGTAACATATAGACTTGTATTTACACTTCTGAACAAAATCTCACATGTGTAGCCTTTTATTATAACCAGAATTATTACAATAGCCCTAGTGGTTGCAGAGATACACCCTTTTTAGTTTGGGTATGCAATTGTCAAGGAAAGGGTCTAACAATAGGTTGGTTTTTAAAAGGTTTTAAAGTGGTTTTATTAAATATTGTTAAAATCCTGCTACTGACTCCGCCTCTGACTGCTGCGCCGCCATTTATATCTGGGTCCTTCGAGCAATCCTGGTTCAGGAGACACTGGCCCATTCTCAATCTCCACCCTTAAGCACTCACGGCCTTTGAGGCGCGCTCCCGCGAAGTCCTTGAGGGTTTAGTTCTGTCCGATTGTCACATCGTGGAGTGCTTGATGGCTCTCTGGCAGACATTTGGAGCCCTTTATGATCCCTTTCCGTAAGTCAGCATTATATGCTGACTTTGCCTAAGGGAATTACCGACAGTTCATAGCAATGTGACGTTAAACACGCAGTTCCCAATGGAAGAATGGAGCCGTAAAAAAAAAAAAGGGAAACAAAGAGGCACGTGGGTGTTCAGCCCAATAAAATACATTTACACTACAACATTATGGATTAAAGATGGAACAAAAAAACACATGAACTCAGAGGAATGCAAGCAGAAATTATATTTATAATATTTATTTACATTCATCAAACATTTCGTTTTGACAAAAACGAGTAATTAGATCATTTAAAATGACTTCTCATCTCGTGAGGAAGACTTTCAAATCAGTGAATAAAAAGTATAAAATAAATACACAATTGTACACAATATTTGTTTATGTAGTCACGTGATATGTTGCAGCAAAGTGCTGTCCCATTCATATTTACACCAGCTCAAGCCCTCACAGACTCTCACACTCAACCACTTTGCAGGTGACTCAGTAAGTTCCTGAGGGTTCAGGGTTTGAGGGTTTAGGGGGGAGATTGAAATTGTGCCACAGGGAAGTTGGCAACGCAGAGAGTGATATGGTGAATTGAAGACAAACCGTAGAAATGAAACGTGAGGCACCATTACAGGTGTAATGATGCCTCTCACATCTAATTTCACTTCATATCACACATTACTTTGCACTTATATATTCTCTTTATCATTAACAGTCAAACCAGCAGTGCTATTTATGCTTGTATAGGGTAGATAACTGTAAGCACATTTTAAATATAACATTAGATATAAACCAACTCAAACCTCAAATAATATTTCATCAGCGCTGTCTGCACCTCGGAGCACAGAGATTAAGATGAGGTCAACTAGCGTTAAAGAACTGCAAAACAGAGCGTCGTTAGTTTTCAATAATCTTCTAATAAGGTGAATATGTCACCAAGTACGATCTGAGGTTAATGAAGTGTTTGTGAGTAGAATCCCTGCAGTGAACAAGACTTTAATGATTCATTTATGGTTTATTCCATAGTGACGGATACACAAACTATAAACAGCTATCTGAAGCTGACTAGTCACCATGGTGTGAAAGCTTAAAAAAGAGTTGCGATCAGACTTACACTGTCAATAACAAGTTGCCTTTCATTTGTTGTGTGTGTGGAATATATTATACCAACATACTTTTTGTTTTATTGTGTCCAAATTTTAATGGTTTTAAGAAAGTGTTCTAATGTGGTTGACTGTTACACATTTTGATGTGCTTGCCACCTTGTTTCAGTTTTATTGAACTTAGTTTTAACAGTTTTTCTGTTTCCTATTTCAAGGATGTGCAATATGAAGAAATAAGACCTGAAGACCAGACCGACCCAGACGTCCTCTATGCTAATTATTCTCTCCACCAAGACACTGAATTAGCAGCTGAGTGCGGTAATAGCAACCCAAACAATCTTTATTTACATCTACCTTCCAGCTTTGTGGTCGATTCAAGGGGGGCGTGTGCAGAGAGCAGAGTCTCAAATGACTTGGTGTACTCTGTTGCTCAACTGCCCAAAGAGCAAATTGAACCCACTGAAAATGAGTCTCTCTACTCTCTGGCTCAGCCACCACGAGCAACCTGAAGGAGGCTACTGTGGTCGAACTGCATGAAAGCTTTCTTGATCATTTTAATTCTATTTTTTATGAAAATGTAGAGCTATCATATAATAATAGACAGGACAGAAGAGAGAAGGAAATGATACAATTATATTATCATACAGACACAATATCACTGCTTTATGACTCCATTACTTTATGCAATAGGAGTGTACTTCCTTTTTTCAAATGTGTCTAATGTGTTGCTTTTGTTTGTGTACACACACACACACACACACACACACACACACACACACACACACACCCGGCCAGTAATAGTAATTCGCCCTTGCTACCATGATCCTTAAGTAGATGAGCGAAGCAGCTTCTTCTGTATCTGAACAGTCAGAGGAAGACTTCCTTCCCCACAGCCCACAGCATGTTCTACTTTCACAACTCACACTGAACCTTTAAATACAAATCGATTAATATTCAAATGTGAGGCACCGGCAGCCCTCTTGTTTCTCTTTTTAATATCATTATTCCTCAGGCGTATTTAATGTAAAGTTATTTGTGTCTAAGCTTTTAATCTAGATGGGTAAGCCCTAAATGGATGTGTCTTATTATTTCCTTATTTTGTACTGAAGCAGACTGGTGCTTTGCATAACTTGACCTTTTGTGAACCCTAAAAGTAATTGTTTGCTTTGATCTGTTTTTAATCTGTTTCGTATAAAGGATGTTACACAAATAAAATTATTAAAAGAACAATTCAGAGAATTGTGACAATTTTTTCTTCTTGAAATCTATGAAAACTTTGATTTGAGGATTAGCCCACATTTAATTAAGCAATCTAAGTTTCATACTCACTATACTTTTATGGCGCTTTTCTAGTCTTCTGACCACTCAAAGCGCAACACTACGTGTCATCATTCACCCATTCGCACCCATTCATACACTGATGGCAGAGGCTACCATGCAAGGTGCCACCTGCTATCAGGATTATTACATTTTCATGGCACAGATTTTGGGAGAAATTTGAGGTTACTCTCATCCATACAACTGTGCATTGACTTTGCATGTAATCTACTCGCAACACTTCCGGTGTGAACGCAGCAGAACTCCAGACTTTGAGACTCTTGTCAGGAGCAAACATCCCCAGTTCTCCCATTATGACATGGCCTCAGGTCCATGTCAGTGATACACCTCAGGTTGAAGTGAGTGCTGCTTCATGTTTTTCAGTATTTAGCTACTGATAGGTAATCAGAAGAAAATTTAATGTTGTATACTTGAATCTTTTTTTTATTTATTTTTTGTTTAATTTATTTTGAGTTTGTGGTAAAAGCTGCTCCTCAGGACACTACATGTTTTCCATAGCGGCGTTGGTCATAGATTCAGTGAGTGAGTATTCTCAGCTACAGTTACATCATGAGTCTTTTTGAAACTGCTTCTCAGTAGTTAGACTTTTTTATTTCATGTTTGTGCATGAAAGCTGTTGAGTCTGTTTAAAAAAGACTGAAGTTACTGAATTGTTTTGCATGTTGTATTATTATTATATATTATATATTGCCTTAAACGAGTATGAAAAGGAACTAGTTTTTTCTTGTTGGCATACTGTGATATTCTGTTCTATCTCACGTTCAAACTGCACCATCTTTTCATTAAATACATTTGAGATGTAGAAAATGTTCCTCAATTTGGGTCTCAGCTTGTCATTCAGGGGTGATTGTGGGTCCTGTAGACGGACCAGTTGAGAATCACTGGACTAGAGGAGCCAGGAATTGAACCGCTGATTCTTCTGATTGATGGATGAGCTGCTCTACCTTCTGAGCCACAGTAGCTCCACAGGAATGTTTTTTTGTGCATTGTACACATCAGTGAGGCCAACAGTCTGTGATATAAAGCTGCCATGTTTCTCAAATGAATACACGAAACAGAAATACTATATTTCCATTGCGTTTTCTATGTTTTCTTCCACAGTTTACGGTTTGTTATTTTTGTTACCCTCTCCTTCTGCAGGGGTTTAATGGGGCCCTACTTCAGAAACAGAACCATTGCAGATTTTTTGCAAATTTCGTTAACATTTGCTTCACAGTTGGACGGAAATTTGTGCGATATGATAAAGTTACTCTGGGAGACTGAGAATAGCACAAGTTGGAGACATGATAAGGAAATTATTATATGCAATATCAGTCACAATCTAGAAGAAAAGCCATTTTTATACAATGATATACAGTTTGACACATTTAGCTATAGAAAAATAGCTACTAAAAAAAATTAGCTACAATCAGTGCAAAATGCACCCAGCTAGTAGACTGATTGTTTTTTGTTTTGTTTTGGGATTGTTGGAAAATATAAGTGTAGCAGCAAGTCATGAATGAATAAGTAATGAAACAAATCAAGGAATGGATCTTTATTTAAATCATTTATTTTTCAACCAATATCTGTCTTTTTTACAATATCTTTCCACATTCTCTTTTTTTGCAATTTGCCACACACAGACGCACAAAAACAAATAGACACATACATACACGCACATACAAACACACACACACAAGCTAAACACACTAAAAGCCGTGTTTGACTGTGGCTAGGCTAAACAGGAAATTGATGCAGCCAGTTATAGTTGTCGTGTTTGCTACCATCTTTATAACAAACTTGCTTCCCCCATTATACAACCCCCTGTTCTAACACACACACACACACACACACACACACACACACACACACACACACACACACACACACACACACCCAGCCAGCAGAAGTCACCTTGGCAACGGGAATGCCCTCTAGTATCTGTTCTTGTTAGACTCAGAGAGTGAGAGCAGCTTGATGCTGATGTTATTGTTGTTACAGTCGTTGTGTACCACCAGGGGAAGAGTGCGGCCCGGGGTATCTACTCTGTTGTCAATGACAGTCAATGACACTCTGCTGCTAAGTGAAAAGGATTAGCCAGCTCTCGCTCTCTCTCTCTCACACACGCACGCACACATATACACGCGCAGGCGCACACGCACACGCACGTTTCCAGGGCAGATTGCTGACAGTTGCCATTACAAGGCATATTTTGGAAAAGGTCCTGCACACCTTCACTTTTACACAATTTATTCCAACCATCGATAGCCTTTTAAAACCTCCCCAGCTTCTGGAACAAATGCACCATGACCCACAGTCCAAATGTGAGGAGTTCGGATCATTTTTTGAAAAATTATATCAGAGATGACTAAATTTGACCCTAAGAGCATCTAGGGTACATCTGAATTATCATTATTTTGTCAAATTTGTTCAGGGGAACACAGTAATGTCATCATCCAAAGTTGAAGTAAAAAAAAAAAATCTGAAACTTGATTCTTCAATTTAGAGCAACTTGCCATTTTTTAAGCAAGATATTGGAAAAGTCACTATTCAAACCGTTGGATTAATTTTTACACATTAACAAAATCCATTTAAGTTTCAGTCTAGCTTAGAAGGGAACACAGCACAGAGTCGGCGCTTGTAATAGTAATAAACAGCGGCGGGCCGTCAGGGCCTGCTAAGGCCTTCTCTGCAGGTCTAAACAGAATCACAAGGTTATAGCTATTTTATAATTTAATTGTTTTTCACAAATACACTACATGTATTATAATGATTTTTCCCTATTAGCTTATTTTCCCATTGCACAGCTCCTCTGCTTCCAGCCTGCAGCGTGGCGCGGCGCGGCTTTGCCGCTGGTTAAGGATCTGGTTAAGGCCGCTCATCCAATCACATTTCACCTCTGTTTCTCTATGGTAGATTAGCGGGTTACACTATATGGGGAGGCCTGCTAGGGTAATGGACGTGTGTTTCGGTAATGAACCTTTTGTTGGATGCAATCTGCCTTAAAACCCCAAAAGAAGAAGAAGCTAGAAGCTAGAACCTTGAAGCTCAGGCGGAAGCCTGAGAAATGGACTTGGTGGTGTGGATTTATGTGGCGAGTGAACCGCTTGAGACACGCAGCAGTATGCTTATCTTCAACGTACTACTTAATATAATAATAATAATAATAATAATAATGATGTATGTAAGTAATTGTAATTGTACGATATTGTGCCTCTTACACAAATGTCGGTAAAATTTGTCCATTGAAAGAAAATCCTCCCCTCTCCTCCATGACACAGTATGCATCCCCAGCGTGCTTTTCTAAAGTAATAAATAAGACACTTTAAAACATGAACACTGCTTTCCACTTGATACACAGCCTAAGGGAGATCATCGTTTCCGTCCGGAGACTACAGTGGAGCATAGTTTGGAATTTATAGTCATGTTTTAATATACTTCTAACTAAAACAGTTCACAGCACTGAGGGGAAAGTTTGTTCACCAGTCTTTAATATACGTGGTGGCACTCCTTGTATGTGAGCTGTTTGAGCAACTGTAGTGGAACAACAGGGTTCTTAACGTGGACAGCATCCACCTCGCGGGCAGGTACCATGAGCGTGTTTCCGTCTTTACCAAAGGAAAGTGATTGAGAATTATAACAGTAGTGAATAGTGTTTACTTGGCCTGCCAGGTTGTTATTGTTTGACATAACAATCTGAGAAGTCTGTGCACACATTCGGTTTAACTTCCAAAATAATTAAATACAATACAATTATCATTTAAATTAGGTGGTTTTGATAATCTGCCTGAAAGGTCAGCTTGTTTTCAACCTGCATGATTGTCTGACCAGTTCTGTTTCCTGCCCTGTTGAACTCACCTTTTTGCAGTGTTGCCGTGTTCCGAGATCACAGCAATCAACTCGGAAACAGAATGACTTTAAATGTTATTTTTTCCATGAGCAATAATGCGTGCAGTTGGGCCAATGACACTAAGACTGTGTGGAACTGGCACCCTATTGAGTCTAACGGGACACACTATTGATGCTACAGTGGACAAGAAAGCTTCCTTCCAACATTCATCACAAAGGAATGGTCGATATTGTAGTACTGTACTTGGAACGGAAAAGGACTTTAGCCAATTAAAAACCTTTCCCATCTCTGTTCTGAAATCAAATTGACCAGGTTACAAGCACACCTATAGGGTTCTAAAGTGCCTTAAACTAATTACTTTCTACCCCCTACCCATGCCTCTAAAGTCAAAGCTAACAATTACAATCTGGACGACCTGAGTTGCACTTCTTACGTTAGCCAATTACAGCTACTTTCAAAATCATATCATCCAATTACCTTTCCTTGCCACCCTGTATTCTGCAGACCTATTAGCCAATTAGACATCTCACACAATGGGTTGTTCTGGCACACGCAGGCAGATCCTGGAATCTGTGAATCGACATCATGGAAACACATCCCTCCCTCAATCTTTTTCTCAAGTTCAAAAGCTGTTATTAACACCTATCAAAGCCTAAATGTGGTTCACTTCAACTCCACCTAAGGCGAAGTATGCCCTCGTACACCTTCTCCCTCGTGATAATATGACACTTTAAACTCACCTTCGCTGGACCAAGATAATGATAAGAGAGATGGCTGCTCTGGGCGCTGCATAAGCTTGCAGGTGTCTGGAGTGGTAATGGACAGTTTCAGAGTTTGAAGTTCCTCATGTCTGTGTTTGACTCATTGTGCCAGCAAAAAAAGGAACTGCCTAATGCCCCATGAACTTTTTTAAATGAACCCATGTTCTAAACTTCCAATAAGCGTATATGAGAGAAACACGACTAGAAACAGGTTGTTGTTTAACATTAGCAATGCAGTGTTTAAAAGTACCAGCGATGTGGTTGGGTAGGTTGATTGGACGATCATTTTAACTTGCTAGTCATGACATTGAGTTCTCTCTTGTGAATGAAGTGTTCATTTTCTGTCAATATTTTCTTTATTTAGACATGTTTAAACCAAACCATAACCTTACCGTACCGTGATCTCTCTGTGTGTTAATACACCGCACTACCAGACAAGACAGAGTTTATTATTTTTATTAATTCTTGCTTCATACAATCTGTGAATGGTAATTTACAGTCTGGTTAAGGTTATGGAAATATCCCAGTTATGGTTAACAAATAGGTTAACATTAATGGCTGGTCTTTGGGATGAACTACTTGTCTCCAACATGAAAGTCAAACGCCAACAAATCAATCCACCACTGTGACTTCCACACCTTTACCATTTGTTCAAAACATGTGAGGTGTGGATTCGTCCTAACTAGGATATATATAGAGTAAATTTAGCATAATAATGACACCTTTGACATTGACTCAGAAATGTACAACTGCTGTCTAACTATTTGTTATTACCTCTAAGCGTGGATACTTCGTCGTGCTGACAGATCATAGTTTGTTCATTCATCGTTTGTTCATTCATAATCTCAGTCACTAATCCTCCCAGTGATTACTCCTTCAGCTGATTGGGGGACATGCACATTAAATTAACCAATCAGATTGGAGTTGTTAAACCTTTTAAAAAAAAAGTGGTTTTCTTCTCTGCTGTGCTGTCAACATTCAGTCCTGCTCCTCATTCATCATCGGGTTACAGCAACCCCCTTCACCACCACCACCACCACCACCACCAGTGGCTGGACTTCAGGAGGGGATTCTGCCTGAGCAGATATCAGCATCACTACCCCTTGCTTATCCTAATTTAGGATGGAGTCCAATCGCCAAAGACTTTGCACTATTCAAATATATGTAATTTTAATAAATTATTGTTAAACTCTAATCAAGTCTCTCTCTCAAAGACACTTCAACATGGAGACAGTAAGGGATCAAAGCACCAACGTTTTGTTCAAACAAGGACCTGCTCTATCCACCGCCCATATGTATAATTCATTTGACTATATACAGTACGTATGCAATTACTTTTATCACTGTCTGAGCAGAACTTTTTTTTTAGTCAGTAGTTACCTCTTTCATTTCATGTGTGGCTGTTCCCAAAATGATGACTCACAGAAAAGCTGCTACTGGTGGGAAAAAATGCTGACAGGAAAGTCCTGCGATATCAGAGAAAACAGCGGGAGTTTCTCTAAAGCTTCGACACAAAATGCATTTACTGAGTGGAGACACTAGAAAGAATGGTCTTTATATCTTTATATATATATATATATATATATATATATATATATATATATATATGTATATATATATATATATATATATTAGCTAATGGTGAGAAAAACAACAGTGCGAACAGCTGATGTTATCAGTAAAATGCCTTGAAGTATTTTGATCAATAAAGGAATAGGAAACTTGCAGAGCGTTGACTTCATTTTAATCACTTGGACTGTTGCTAGTAATTAATTATTTCTGCATCACAAGCTGCCATAAGAGGCCAGGACTTAAACAGCAACAACAATACAGAGAAAGAAAAGACAATATGCCTATTCAGTATAATTATTATTATTGTGCACTATTAATGGGCAGACTGGTCATTGCAGAGTAAAGAAAGACTCCCGAACTGGCCGGTTGTCATAAAGTTTCTATTTTTCAATTTCTGATGTCAACACTTACTGTATGGTCCCCAGCTTGGCCCTCGCAGCAGCTGAAAGCACAGAGTGGAATGTCACCTGACTTCCTCCTTTGCTTCTGTCATAGCTATAACTGCAAGGGAGCATGCTGTGTCATCTACTAACCCTAGAGTGCTGAACATTTTAAATCATGAAGTCATTTTAAATCATCAGACATCTGTGCTTAGTCTTGTTCATTTATTATCTACAGAGTCTGTAGACTCCCGCACTTTCCCCAGCATGGGAAAATATATCCGTTGGCTCCTATGTTGCACAAAAGCAGGACACAAGATGGGATTCTTTATTTTTTACAATGGAAGTGTTTTCTTTTTTCCATGAATCTGTTTGATTTTTTTTTTAGCTAACAGTGTTTTTTTTTTTATCACTATGACAAGTCCGCCTAACCTGCCAAAGACCTTACAGAAACATGTTAGTTTGTTCACCCTGTGCATTATGCTGTCAGTATCATAAGCGTCTATTATTCATTTGATGGATATTGCAGGTGGTGTAATTATGAATTTATTTGAAGGTCAGACTCATTCATTGATTTGCTTTACATCTACTTGCAATTTGCACTATAAAAAAGAACCCAGAGCATTGCTTTTTATTTGCTCTGTTTCTTTGTTGCGTTAATCTAATTAAGCTAGTTAAAGCCATCTACCCCTTTGGTAAAATGTCACGTTGGTTTGAAAATGTAATTACCTGTCCACTCTGCCGATTTTATTTTAAAATATGCAAAGACTTGGTTGCCTCATGACTCACTCCAGGTGGAGTTCGGGTGTATTATGATACCAACTATTATGATCACATCTCCCCCTTCTCTCAGTTCTCTCTGCAGGATAACATAGAAAATACAAAACAGCCCTCAGGGGGTCTGCGTTTTGTGGGAGTCAAGTCCCTTTGTCTGAGGCATCAAAGCAGCAGAAGAAGGTGATATTAAAACCGTTTCTTTTTATTAAATCACTTTCTTCCATGGGGTTTGTTTGTGCCTCTGTCCATGGGTTTTAATGCAGTTATAATTTGTTCTGTGGCACATGTAACACAGTTACGTACGTATTGCAATTGAATACCAATTATCTGTGCATGTGTATGGATGGGTAATGACTTTAAGGTATATCCTGTGGAGTTTGAATCAATGTTGCAGGCTATGTAACAGGGTTTGTGATGCATTTCAAGTACATCCTCTAGTGATTGAATAGCCATTTGTGTTTTCATCTCTGGTTCATTAGCAGTCATCTTGCTTTTGGTCAATACTATCGACCAGAGGCAACCAGAGAACATCCTCTGCAAAAAAGACAGATTTGTTTGCCTTTATCTGTGTACATCCTTTATTTTGTAAAGCATGCTTTACATTGTATCTATGTATATTCAAGTGAGACCACTGTGTCCACCTGAAATATGTATTTGTCGCCGCTTGATTTTGCAACCTTGAGACAATAGATAGTGAATAGTTTAGCAAAATCCTGAAAAATGTGATAGATTACTCATATTGGTTTGTTTTGATTTTCAAACTCAAACTAGATTACGTTTTGTTTGAGCAATGAGCAGAAAATGGGAACACACTCTCAAAAAATATTGCTAAGCAGTTGCAACTTCTCTATGCAACACATTGAATAAATGTACCACTGCTTTCTACAAATGCGCTTGAGTGATTTTATGAGAACTAATCTCCTTTTGTTAGTAATTATATAGATGGGAAATGTGGCTTATTCAGGTTTTAAAACACTTCTACTCACTCTCCAAACATAACAGAAACACTGTGATCCCAAAAGCCTCTTCATTGTCTGGCCCACAACTTTAATTTTGGGGTTTTGGTTCACTCTTACCACTCTATTAGCGCTGTTTTTGGCGGCAGCTGGTAGAAAAGCTTTAAAACATAAAAATGTACACTGTGTGGAGTACTTAGCTGCTGAGCAAAATGTCTTTTACTCATATAAGTTTGCCATTTCAACATTTAAGGTGATATAATGTTACCTTTGAACCTTCTTTCTACAGCTCCACAAAGGCATCGATGAAGCCACCTCATGTGCCTCATCTTTGTTTGAATTTTATAGCATGCAAATATAAGAAAAATGTATAAGAAATGAGAGAGCGAGGCCATGATGTGACAGATGGCAGGAGAAAAAGAAACAAGGATCCAAGTTGATAAAGGCTGTAACAGAGGCGAGAGAGAAATAAATGACGATAATAGAAAGCCTTGCTGCACCAAGAATACTCATTAACCTGTCCCCTCCTATCCAACCCTGAGCGTTCAGCATTTTACAATGAAGAAAACGATGCGCTGAAAAAGGGAAGAAAGGGAAGGCCCTTCATATAGTCCCCCATCCTGATCTCATGAGGAGGAGAAATTGGAAACAGAGACACGGCTCTTGGGACCTTGAGGAAATTAAATACTGAATTCAATGGGCAGACCGACTCAATCACACCACGCTTTTGTAAAATGACTCGGGAATTGAATCCCTTGCCGCTTAGCTGGGGATGTTATTGCTCTTGTAGCTATTTCTGTTTAACTAGGCTCAGGCACAGGCCGGGTCACACCAACACACACACACATACACACACACACACACACACACACACACACACACACACACACACACACACACACACACGCACACACACGCACGTGTATATCCATTTAGAGAAAAATACACACACACAAAATGCACACACAGACATGCAAGCGTTGAGTGTTTAATGCAACAAATGAACAATCTGTCACAAACACCATTAAGGTCCAATTGCTTTTATTTTACAAGAATGTGCAACAACAAGCAGGATGGCGAAAACAAATGGATCTGTACTTATTTTACAGACATTGCACATAATGTGCAAGTTGATATTTAGTCAAATGAAAGCTGGAGGGAATACGTGACATCTTCTGGTTCACCTGCATCAGACACCTTCAGATTATCCATTATTTTTATTATTGTTTTTTTATTTATTTTCTTGCTGGAAACATGGTGACAATTTGTCATCCTTATTTTTTGCATGAAGAAACACGACAAGACAACAAATGCATTCAGATGAAATACATGACACTGTTAGTCATAACTTCTACACAAGGGACTATGTTTGAAGGAACCTGGAAAAGGGATATTTTGAAGTCTGTATTTGGATTTACTTCCCTCACCATCTTTCATCTGTCAATCACTAGAGTCAGAAATGTTTGCGACAGAATAATGTTGATATACCCTTCTTGTTTCTTTTTTTCTGTATTAATCAACGATGAATTTGTCCTTTAGACTCAAATGTCAAATGTCTAGCAGCACAACAGAGGCCAAACAGAAGCAGCTGCAGTCCTCCATCCTCCACCATCAGTGGCCGCACTAGTGTAGCTGAATAGGACCGATACATTTAGTTTTGTGCCAAAGTGGATAATAGATGGACCTGAAGCTACTGTTTGAAGACCTTTTGGATTGCAAGGCATGTACTGCACATAAAGCATGAGTCAAGCACAAGCTGCTCTGCATTGGTCCAATGTCTTCACAAAGAATTTGAAAACACAAAACACAGTTCTCACAGAGGAAAAGGAACATCAACAACTTTTTCCTTCTCTTGTTTACAACTGTTGGCAACAGGAACAACGTATCTGCGGACAAACTGCAACCCACAGGAGTCGGCCAGGGGAATTTGTGTTTCAGGTTGAGTTTCTTGTCGGGCTTTAGAATTCTGTGAGTTCTCGTGGGCGTGTGTGTGTGTGTGTGTGTGTGTGTGTGTGTGTGTGTGCTGATTTGATTAGTGTGGACACCATATGGTCAGGCTAATAATGACCATTTACCTGGTGAATAATGTGTATCACACACATGCATAATCCCAGCAGACTCTGAAGCCAATACTATGGAACATACATATACACATGTTAATGGACACAAATGCCAACAGATTCACTTATACCTGCAGCTTCCAGTAAACAGAGTGCATCTGAAAAGAGAATTCATTCAGTTGGTGTTGGCGAGCGAAATGCTGACGCCAGACTGAAAAAAAATAATGCACGAATACTGTCACACTGAGCCATTCTCTGTTGATGTACTGTGGGCTATGGAGCTCGCTACAGAAGAAGTTTTGTTCCTGTGTTCACCTTGGTCTCCTACTACAGACTAAAGACAAGTGAGCTAGACAAGAGACACCAGTCCATGTGAATGGGATCGTGATTGTGAGCAATGTGGTGAATAGCAACCTGTCAAGGCTGTCCTCCAATAAATGCCTGCTGGGAAAGGCTCCAGTACCCTTGGCAGTTTGGAAAGCAATGAATAAATATTGATAATTCATAAATAAGTGGCATAGACGTGCACGCAACCAAGGGCTTAGTCAGTGATTTTCAACAAAGATGTCAACACGAGAACGTGGAGCCCAAAAAAAGATAAACATGCCATTTTTGTCTGCAAACTATGGAGCACGATGTGCGCATCAGAACATCATTGACAGCCCATCTGAAGTGAACTTTTATTTATACCTACTTGATATGTTCCTCAAAGATAATCATATTTGTATTCACGCCTGAGTGTTTGCTTGCTTCTTCATGGCCTTTTTTTCCAAGAGTAAAACCAACATGACTGACCTCCTTAACTTCATCCGCCCCCACATTTATCTCCTTCATTTCTAACCGACCTACCTACGTTATGAAAACACATTCTCATATTCAGGGCGAAGAGAGGTTGCCTTCCATTTGCATGTGTTTTATGCTAAGCCGAAAATTGCATTTGCTGATGTTCTGGGATTAGCTTTTCTAGGATTTACTGGAAAGCAGTGGGTTTTCTAAACAAGCCAGAGAGGATTTGGGCTGTGTGTGTGTGTGTGTGTGTGTGTGTGTGTGTGTGTGTGTGTGTGTGTGTGTGTGTGTGTGTGTGTGTGTGTGCGTGCGTGTGTGTGTGTTCACATTTCCAACTATATGTGCAATGATGTGCATATGTTTACCTTGCTAAGTTTGCTCTCGTTGTGTTTGTATTTGTGTACCAGTGTGTCTCTGTTTGTGTGAGAGTGCATTTGTGTACAGAAACATGTGTGCATGTGTGTGTTAACGTGCGTGTAATCTTTCTATATATGTTTGCAAATGACACAAACAAACAACAGCAGTAGAGAATTTGGCCTTGTCACGCATCAATTTCCCCAATGTCGGCACACTTCAAACTCCCACAATCCTCTGTTAACATTCCCTAACACTGTCAGCACGGGCTCTGGAGGCACTGGTTTAAATTGCAATTGCTTTAGTGGTTAAGTACATCAGTTTGTACATGTATCCCTGTAATATATAATTGATTTGGCCATCTATATTCTTTTGTGAATGTTTTTCTAATTTTGACCTATACATTTTACTTTTTTTCCCTTCCATCCTTCATTGATAGATAGATAGATAGATAGATAGATAGATAGATAGATAGACAGATAAATAGATCTCTCTGCGACAGGGGACTCTGCAATGACTGACAAACCAACACACACACACACACACACAAATGCAGACATGCACAGACACACAAAGCAAATCATTGATTGTATTTTATTTCCTAAATAATACTCTCTGCACTGTACATATCTTTCATCCCAGCTATTTTTATTGTTGTATATATCTCTCATCCCTGTTGTTTTTAATATGTTGTTTTTAGTCTGTAAATTGCTACTCCGACAACAAATTTCAACTAGGACAGCAGCATGGCCACTTTCAAATTTAAGTTTCTGGTATTTTGTACTTCCTTCCTCATCTTTTCAGTTTTATCCTCTTTTTCCATCCTTTTTCAGCATGAACAGTAAACACCAGCAACAGTTGCTCTCCATTCACATGTCCACTCATGCCTCAGTGATGAAGCAAACGTATATCCTTTGAACTGAGAATTTGTATTTCTCAAATTGCCCAAGCTCCTCCTGAGCCTTTCTTGTAAACTAGCCATAACTTATGGGATGGAAAAATAACTTGCTGTCAAAGCTGAAGGCTCAGACAATTAATAATTGAGGACAGAACTGCACATTATCTGGGGTATATGCAGGGATAACGCATGTTCTGTATTAGAAAATGTCAATATCTTCGGTCTCTTATTGCCATTATCTGCATTGTGGATGTGAGGATTTGTGTGTGTGTGTGTGTGTGTGTGTGTGTGTGTGTGTGTGTGTGTGTGTGTGTGTGTGTGTGTGTGTGTGTGTGTGTGTGTGTGTATACACCTGTATTGATTATCAGTGAAAATAGTTGACAGTCAGTTGCTGGAGAAGGATGATAAGACCGACTTCTCACTCTTACCCTCTCCCTCTCCCTGTCTTCATCATTTTTTCTGCCTACACTTTTTCATCTTCCGTCCAGTCACCGCCTCTCTTCTGCAGAGAGCCATGTCGTACTAATAATCAGATGATATTACTGAATACATATGTGTATCGCTGTATCAGCCCCAGTAGTTGTTGTTTATCACCGTTGTAAAACGTTTAAATGTACAAAGTGGTGTTTTTATCAGCTGCTGTGGCAATAAAGAGGGGCCTGATATCCAACAAGGATTCTCAGCCACAATGGGGATATCGCGGTTATACCCTTTATGTGTCCTCGGGCGCTGCGCTGGTGCTCAAACTCTGTATTTTTTTAACGTGTAGAGAGTGGAAAGAAATATTGGGTTGTTGGTTTTGAGTAGAAGCAGGGCCAGGAGCTGCAACACCATTTTTTAAATCCATTTTTCTATCAGTCTTTGTTGAATTTCTTTTTGTATTATTGCTAATTGAGTTTTAACCAAGTCTTGGCTTTTTTCCACAGCTTTTGTTATGCTTAAATTGAATATGCACAACTAGTGATGGAATGTACCTACAGATATATGTTATTGTGTTCAGTCACAGACCAACTGGACGGTAGAGACTTTGGAAAATGTGACAAATTATACCTTTACACCTAAATTGGACCTACAATTTAATGAGTACAGAGATTTTCCTTTAGTACATTGAGCCTTTACATACTGTACATGTGATCAGTGCTCAATGTGATCCATTGCTTCAGGCAATCAGTGGTTTCATAATCCTTATTGAAGCTGTTCATGTGGCTTGTTTGGAGGAGGAGAGGCATGTTCCCAGCTGGCAAGAACTGTATGACTAATGTTGTACTGATTTTGTTGTTTGTGGCCGACTGATGCTTACGTCCTTAATCTAAATCCGTGGGCGACCCTATATTCTTTAACGCCTCCATAGAAATACAGTTTGATGAACGGAAACACGAGCATGAAATTATTGTGAAGGTGCAACCAAACTTTTGTATGTTCCTCGCAAGAGGCACAGGTGGAATAGTATGTGTGATTGAGATTCAGCTGAACAACATGCTGTCATTGCAGGTGACGACTAGTCATGTATTCGCCTCGCTTGTGTTACTTTGACAAATATTCCTGGACAGATGCTCTCCTCAATCTTTTGATATTCTGTACATGGGTGTCCGGCAGATTATGACAGTTACTGAAAATCTGATCTGTTTGATACATATCTATGGAGGATGAATCCTTATGACTTTTGGTGATCATTCTCTCAATCTCCTGCAATATGTTCAGTGTTGAAGCTGAAAATGTGTGTTATTGATACAGACACCTTTATTACATTTTCATTTCAAAGGAATTGGACTCTTTCTCGAATTAGATTGAATTAGAATAGGCATGTTGGTTGACAATGTAACACGTTTTCTCATTCCAATGGTATAATAACAATATAATAATACGTTTCTGATTGTACCAGAGTCAACAAGATTGGAATTGATACAAGCAACAAAGTCCATTCAACATTGAGAGGAATTAAAGCAAATATTTTAGGTACATTTTCTTATTTTTCATATGAATAGTTTGCCTTTATTTCACAATCATGTGATATCACTGACAAACCCAGGAGATACTCCTAACCCATGCGCCTCACTAGGGACATTAAGGCAAGGTTGAGAGTTTTTTAATTTTTAATTTTGGAAGTTCAACCTCAGCCATTACAGTAAGTCTATATTAACCTGTGTAGCCAAAATACAGACACAACTCAAACCCTTAAGGACAAATGTCTCATTCAAACCAAAACATTGTAATCATACATTATATTATCACACTTTCAATCAATCAAAATTGTAGTTTTTATTATTGTCCAACATATTGAGCCATTTCTCATGTTTTCCTCCAAAGTATGGATTAAGTATGGATAATGGGTCAAATGTGTGTGTGTGTGTGTGTGTGTGTGTGTGTGTGTGTGTGTGTGTGTGTGTGTGTGTGTGTGTGTGTGTGTGTGTGTGTGTGTGTAGAGCAAGTGATTTGCATGGCTTTTTCTTTGAATTAACTCTGATTCACGTGACTCTGACCTACAGAGATACATGTGAGCCATTACAGCATGAAATTATGCATTCTATGTTAGGTTTTTAATCCAGAGCCCTGGTTTAAACATTCTAGTTTTTTACTATTTTCCACCAGATTGAGCCATTTTCATATGTTTGTCCTATGGGGCAAAATGTGTTCTCCGGGTTTCTAGTCTTTCAAGTCTCTCCAAGCCGGTATTATGGGGCACTGCAGGCCAATTTAGAAAATATGTGTGATCTTGGACCCCCTCTCACATACACACACACCTTCATTCACCCTCACACTCATACACTCACTTGCACACATACGCTTTAAACTCAATAGAATAGAACATGTAAGCTATATTTTTGCTTTATTTCTAGAACAAAATAAGGTAATAGGCTTTTGGAAGGTAAAAACGGGTAATAATAATTTGAAGGTTAAACACTTTGAGGGGTTATAGGAGTAATAAAAAAAGCCATAATGGACATTTGACATGGACTATAAAACAGGAGAGATTATTTAAACTAATACTGCACAAAAAACAGAAATGCATTGAAATAGCTAATCACTGATATATACCATACTGTGACTTCTTTTTTTTTTAATTCATGTCATTGTTTTCATTTTAAAACAAATGGGGTCTCACCTCAAAGACTTAAATCAATTAAATAGTTGGTAGTTAGAATACATACACAATTAGTTAATGTAAAGGACTGACTAACTCTGTGAAAGGTGTATGAAATGTTTTTGACTTTGAACGATGCCAAAGCAACTTTTTTGTGATGCACAAAGGTATTTGTCATTTTCCTACATTTTGCACAATTTCTTGCACAGTTGACCTTCGGTACCCACGTTACTGTGTGCTTTCGCCAGTAATCTGCCACTTTTGTCCCTTTCTATTTCGTCACTCACCAATTCATCTCCTGGTGTGTTTCCATCAGCAGATGTTCAATGCATGACAAAATGCCATTCTCTGGAAAAACGTTCTGTGTACCTGAAAAATGGCAACCTGTACATATGAAGGCAAACAAGATTACAAATGTACAGAGGTAGAACATGCAGCTGTTTCAAAAGGCCTTCAGCGCTTAATACAAGCAAAGCAGAGTAGGCGTTTCTCATCCATGCATGCAATGGTATTTTAGTCAATTAATTTCCTTCCATCGCCTTTAACTTATGCTATGTGTAGAATTCCTCAATTCCTACCCCCTTTGTATGGCTCCCCTGCTCAAACCAAACCAATCTTCACACCTGGAAAGTTTTCTGACTGCATCTTGCACAGTTGTGACGCTCACGAATGCTAACAAATTCACAAAATCTGTCCACAGACAGACATGTTGACACACCCACAAAAGTGAAAACAATACCAGTCACACTGATGGAAATTAACATTAGCAGGGCCAAAGATGTTGTCAACCCTTCCACAGTTTCCGCTGTCGCTGTAAATCTATCTCATGAAGGGTTGAAACTTGCCTGTGTTCTTTTATTTTGTGCGTCTGTCTAAGAGTCATCAAGGTAAAATGTGGTACTGCAGGCATTTATTATATCGGGAACTACCACAGTGACAGTTTTGAATAGTAGTTTGCCAGGTGTGTTTATTTTTGTCTGTCTGCGAAAAGATTTTGTTACAATCGTGCAAGATGCAGTCACGAAACTTGACAATTGTTGAGATCAAAATGAAGGGCGTGTTGGAAGACAGGCTTGGTCCAAGCAATTGGGGGCGAAGGAGCCATTGCCGTCCTCCACTTTACGCCCCGATTTGTTGTCACAAAACTTTACAGGTGTGTGTGTGTGTGTGTGTGTGTGTGTGTGTGTGTGTGTGTGTGTGTGTGTGTGTGTATGTGTGTGTGTGAGAGAGAGTTTGAAAGAGAGAGAGAGAGAGAGAGATGTGAGAGAGAGAATGAGAGAGAGCATCTGGCATGTTGTTTTCATAGAACCACAGACAGACATAACAAGGATAGATTACAGCAGAAGCAAAGATGAATGACCACTTTAGAGATGTACACTAGAAAACACGGCAGTTTAGAAATGAGTTTTTACTTCCCAATTTCAGTTTCCCTTTTGCACATGAGGTTTAGAACGAGACCTGGCATCCTAATGTAAATAAGATGGATGATAACAGTTTTAAAGATCGATTATAGCAGAGGATGTTCACAAATACAATACCCCTGGTGGGATGTGTGGTCAAATTAAATAAAAGCAGAATAGGCCTATACCCCATTTTATCCATAAATAAGATGGAGACGGTTTTTGAAAACATGCAATACCATACCAATACTACTACAACTATTAATAACAATAATAATAACAACATGATAACTACTATAACTACTTTACACTTGGTTTATATATAACGGGGACCAAAGTGAGTGCTTTGTCCAATTTGGTACAAACACGTTCAATATGAATAAACTTTGAACAAACAAGTGAACAATTTATTTTAGATGTTAAGAAGTGCTTGCTCATTTAATTAATAACAATCACCATTAAAAGCCAGACCTCAATTAATTAATGGAGCCGCGCAAGTCTACAAAAATGCAAATATATAAAAAGAAAAGCAGAAAGTTCACAAATTATAGATTTCTCTCCACAGAAAGATGGTAGAGGGCCTTTACGTATGAACAGGAAGTGTTGAGTTAAAAATAATATTAGCTTTTTTTGTTTCTGGTTCTGCAGATATAGACATCGGAAATATACTAATGTTTGCTGGTATGATGCAGTGGCAGGCCGTCAGGGCCAACTGAGCCTTCTCTGCTGGCCTAAATAGAATCACAAAGTTATAGCAATTTTATAATTTAATTTAAATGTGTCAAATTTGTTTGTGTTTTAAATGTTTTATAATTAAAAGTTATAGCTATTTTCTAATTTAATTGTTTTTCACAAATACACTATTTTTCCCGATTAGTTTATTTTCTCATTGCACAGCTCCTGTCTTGTCTGTTCCTCAGCTTCTGGTCAGCTTCTGGCCGCATCTCCCCCTGCTTGGCGCCAACCGAGGCGCGATGGAAGGCAGGTCTGCGCTAGCTCGCTGTTAGCTCGAGAGCTAACTAGCGCTCGCTGTTAGCTCGCGGGGGGGGGGGGGGGGTTCGCTGATGAGACTATGACTCAGACGGCAGTGAAAGCGCAGGTAGAAAATCCACGGCCCGCCACTGGTATGATGTCAACATACTGTTAAAAGATCATCTTCACGGTCTATTTTTGCTACGTACAACACGTCATGTGGCATGCGGAAAATGGTGCTCAACACTTGCTCACTCTTCAACGTGGTCGAGGCTACGTAGGCCTATATCCACGGTTTAGCTAAACATTGTTATTTCACATCACAGGTTTAAAATCAGGTATTCATTGTATACTGTTTATGTAATTGTTAATTATTTGAAATTCATGGTTTGCTCAACATTAATTGTGCCCCTGAATCCCTGTTATAACCTATTTAAAGGTCTGTGAAAGCACAACATAATGTCTTATCTGAATATTATGCATTATAATCTCCTTGGTTATGCACAGAGGTCAAACAAGAATAAGTAACATACTTTTTGTGACGAATCCCATGAGTGAAGGGCTGGACATTTGTGCGTTCTCTCTGCTGGAGTCAGATAGTGTGTGCCTTCATGAATAGTCAAAAATCCCTGCATCAATTTTAATTACAGTTTTCATTTGTGTTTTTTTTTTGTGTTTTTTTTTTTACCCAAGTGCAAACTTGGGTAAAACCAGAGAGACAAAAAAGCCTCTATTTGCAAAGCAAGTGACATGAGGATACGCATACAGAAGGACACACACAAACAGTTTTGGCACATGAACACACAAACCCAGCGAGTGTGTGTTTAATAAATACTGAGAGACACTGAGTTCTTGTCCATAGTTCATGACAAGCATTTAAAGGCACGAATGATAACGTTTTCTATGTACTTTGCAGCTGATGGAAGTGACTCATTTTTATTCTGAATAAGTTTTGTCTCAGACATACGATTGGAAGAACCTTATCTTTTGCCCTTATTTTATTTAAAAGAATTTCACAAAACACGATGAGCAGAAATTAAATATATGTAATAGACACTAATCGCTTTACTTGTATTTCTTGACATTAATTGTGATGGCTGATATCTGATACTTAACCAGAGAAAAGAAAAGATCTTTCTAATTTAAACGGCTCGCTCTTCCAAGCCAGTATTTGATTACAGTCCACTCCAATAAAATCTAATGTGTTTTTATGCCTCGCCACAAGTCATAAGAAGCAAGCTGGGGGTGGAGGGTGAGTGCATAAAACTAATTATTTTCACAACTGGGGTTCACATCCAGCGTCCAATCTGTAATTAGATGTGGATAATAATACCATTTTGGTCAAGGAAATAACATTATGTTTACATGTAAATAAAAAAATGTAAGTAAACTCCCTCGTTTCAACCCACTGTGGACTTTTTCAATTTACCCAGGTTCCCGCAGGCGCCTAAACATAATCATGAAAACACTTGGCCACGCTTTAGTTACTACAAGCAGATATTGTAAAAGTGGTTGTTGTAGATCAAATAAATTATACATTGGCAATGAGCATATACGTTCATTAACTACATGTCCTTCTCATCTTAATATGGAAAACACTTATTTCCTGTAAATCAGTTGTATGCAAATGTAATATATCGGGGTTGTGGTTGAATTATTTTAAATATATGTCAACAATGTCGGATATGTCAAAACAGCACAAGGAGCTGCATTGGTAGGTGGATACATAAACAAGGACGTCCAGCTTGTAGTTCTTAACCCAGAGACGGAAGTATGGGATAAGATAAGCCGTTCCAGATATTACACACTGTGTTTGACTAAGGTTAAGTGAGGGCGATAAACCTGGGAGGCCAAGATTCTAGCAAAGTGTTAATTCTCAATTTAGAAAAACTATGATCCCTCCATTTTACAGTAATGCTCATTGGGGATCTCTCTCAAGATGCTTATGCAAAGTGCTTGGTCTTTGTGGTTTTGCTTTGTTGTGTTTGTATTTGTTGCGTACCTAATTGCGTAATTTAGTCTGTTTTGATTTTTTTTTTATGTGCAAACCTGTTTGATGATATCGGCATGTGCTCTGACAGCTGTATCTACATCAATATTTATATTTGTTCAGGTTTGATTTGTAGATACAAAGAAAAGACAATCTTCGTAGTATACAACATAATTCTGGAGAAAATGTTCTCCTTTTGGGAGCCAGTGTTGACATGTCCACACTCTGCGAGTCATGTAATGATGGGAAAGAAAGTATCTTTCCTACTGGTACAACGTTTGAAGTAAAACAGCACAACATGGTGTAATGCACTGTTTACTCTGTTTTGGGGCCACTAAAGAGGGAGCTGACGGGTTGACAATGAGAAAACATTTGCAGATAGACACATGTCCGTCCATATGCTCCCCCATATGTACAGCACCGAAGCACATTGTCAAGACCCTGCACACATGCTGCAATTTGTACATCTGTAAATCCCTGTCGACCTTTAAATCAGTTAGGGAAAACAACGAATCTTTGTCGATTAGCTATGCACTCTGTCGTTGTAATAACTTGTTGCATTAACGCGAGTACACCATTCGCTCGATTCTCGCCTGTATGTTCTTTGCCGCAGGGGATCATTAATGTTTCATCCTATCTCAAAGCTAATTCTATTTGATTTAGCCTGCCGACTTTGCACAGAGTTGAGGAGGCATTGGTAACATGCCATGTACAGTGAGTTAAAATATAGATTTGCCCAGAATATTGTGAGAGCTGGTTAAAAAAAAATCCCAGCTTGTAGTTGCAGCCACCGTCTGATTGAGTCACTGCAATCTGCTTTTAACACACTTCAATGCACTTTTTATGAGAAAGTTGGTTTGTCCTCCTTAAACCACTTTAGAATGGAACATTGACCATATTACATGAATTGCCTCCTTATCTATGTTCTCTACTGACTCCTAAAACTATCAGTTGCTGCAACTTTTGGTCATGCAGACAAATTTTGGACATCCTTCTTCAAAACTGCTCCGTTAACACATTCACTGCTTTTCTTTGTGAGGGTATTCTTCCCCCTGTGTTTATCTGTGTGTGTTCACAAGGGCCTGTGAAATGACAGCCGGCAAAAAAAGAATAGTTGGACAAATAGCTCAAGTGAGTATTTCAAGCAGCAGAACAGTGTATGTGGGATCGACTTAAAAATGGCTGCCTGTTTTCTACAGTGTAACTTATTGGTGTGTTTTTAATAGTTGTTGAACAGTAATAATCAAAAATCAAAAAAGAAAATTGCCAGCCTCCTCCTTCACATTCAGAACTCGCACATTCAAAGTACAAATACAAAAAGCTGTAACACAGACGGAGATCTTAGTTTGAAACGCGTTTTGCTGATTTCGAGAGATGAACGGAAGTGTGCTTAATTCATTTCTCCTAAGAGTTGGAGTTTACCCTTGGGGTTGTTCCACTCCTCCCCAATGTAGATGACACGGTAGATGAAACAAACTTCCCCTAAAGTTATTTTTTTCTTCCCCTTTCTTTTACTTCCCTTTCTCTGTTTTCTTTTGCTTAAAGAAACAGAAACAAAAGCTTTCTGATGTGGTTATTCCCTCTACATTCGGCATAGTTCTTTGTTTGAGGAAGCTCCTTCAGAAATACCTGCAGGCGGGACTGAAAAGACAGAGGCTGAAAAGAAAGAACGCCAGGAGAGCCTTATGTAACAGCCTCAGACGGTATCCAAACAAATCAAAAAAGGCAAAAGGGGGCTTTTATTGTGAAGCTGACAGTTGTGCTCCCTAAAGTGGGAGATGACGTTACAACCTGATGGCGTGAGATTGGACACAGGAGACACTCAAACACACATGCGGGTTTGCAGGTGTGCACGTATGTGTGGAGAAACACACACACACACACATTGTTCTTCCTTTTCAATCTATTGCAGACACACTGGAAAAAACACAGCCGCAGAGAGTTGATGCTGTCATCCTCAATCCATGTATGTGTGTGTGTGTGCGCGTGTGCGTGCATGTTTGTGTGTCATGTGTGTTATGTGTGCATGTCAAGGAGTGGGAACTCTGTGTCAGCTGCCCTGCACAGTGTGTCGCAGCATATCCTGATCCAGATCCTTTACCGAGAACTCCCTCCCATCTACCGCCACAGTCTCCGCCTCCTCCAGGGTCACACTGCAGGGTGTCATTTGAAAGAGGGTCGTTTGCTGCTGGCTGCCCTCTATCAGAGACCGAGCGTGACACGCAGGAAAGGAAGAAGGGGATGGCTGCCGGTTTGCAACTTGTTGGATGAAATCACACCTTTCCTTTTGTTGAATTGTTATATTTGGTTAGTTCAGTCTCAAACAACTTTTTTTTTTAAAGGCTACGGGTTATAAAGACATGTCACATGGACTATGGGCATCACGCTGCCAAGTTAAAGAATACAGATTTAGCATGACAGACGTCACTGAGGTCGCTAGGTGTTTGAATTAGCTGATATGCCAAACTTCCGACGTTGATGATATTGGGCATTCAAAGGCTAAAATGTGCCTGCTTACTCTTTAAAAAAGATTCGCAATGCACACAGTGTGCCAGTGGTATACTCAATAGGCACATTTTCAAGTATTAGCTCTTAAAACAACAATAATAATGATAATAATTCTAACAATAATAAATAGCATGTCAAATTAGACCAGAAGAACATCAACTAAAACATCGAAGTAATAATCTGTGACACCTGTAGCATCAATTTTAACCAGCAGAGTAAAACCTCAGGGTTTGTATAAAGCACTTCAGTGTGCAAGAGCTGGCACTCTTAGAAATACTTCTTTCAAGGCAAGGCAAGTTTATTTGTATAGCACATTTCAACAACAAGGCGATTCAAAGTGCTTCACATAAAACCATTAAAAGCATCAAAACATAATGCAGAGAAAACAGGATTTAAAACAGTTAAGAAAACATTAAAACAGTCAAAAAGCTAAATAAAAAATGAAAATTGAATAAAAGTTGCAGTGCAAAATGAAAGCTAAATCTCTTCCTTAGTAGGAATACAAAGACCAATGCAAACACACACAAAAGAAGGGTCAAGAGATATAGTAAAATCTGATGAATCGGTGAAGAAGAGGGAGATTGAACAGCAGATATGGAGACACCCTGACGGTCGCGTTGGCGCCATGATCTCATCGTATCGTTCGCTATTTAAATCCTGTTCTCCTTTATTGATCCCAGTTTTGTGATTTCTGTTCAAGAAAGCACAAATAAATCATTAATGACTTTGAAAATAGTTGTAGTTGAATTAGTGTAGAATTCTAGTATCACTCTTTACAAAGAGCGAGTTGTCTACTGTACAGCATGGTCTCTGTAGACTTGACTTCTGTCTTGTAGTTCTTACTACTCTTCCACCTTTACTGTGCATCAAAGAACTTATCCCTTAAAAGAAAGAAATATATATAGTGTATCAATATATATATATATTTCCCAACGCTCTCTGTACATGATCAAAAGCATTCCGAGCAAGCATATCTGATACACTAAACCTTTAGGCCATGCTTTAGATGACGCATAACAAGACTACACTATGTTTCTATATCCACTTCCACCATTGAAAAGTGCTCTGCCTGCTCAATCTCATTTAAAAATGAGCGGATGAAGATGCAGTCTTTGTAATCCATGAACAAGTTTCTGACACATGGAATAAGTGGTTCTTGTGTCCTCCAGATGCTTGCTAGATCACATTGTAAATAATAATCCCACCGACACAGTTGCAGTGTAATTACACTGAAACACGGTAACTAAAAGATGTGTTCTCACTCTCTGAAATCGTTGGGAAGAACCATATTAGGGCAGCCTTGTTTCACATCAGTGAGGTTAAAAATAAGCCTGATCTTATTTCTTTCTGTGTCTAACAACCAGACTGGGACCGGAAACACTGAAAGAGAAGAGAAGGGATATTTTTTTGGTGTGTGTGTGGGGGGTGGGGGGGGTGTGAAGAATGATGATTGAAACACAAAGAGACTGTAAGTCACTAAAGTCCTTAATTCAGCAGTTTGAAACTAGGCCATTAGAGTGTATGTGTGTGAGCCTAGGAGACAGAGAAAATAAAGATGTGCAGGTCTGTGTGTGTGTGTGTGTGTGTGTGTGTGTGTGTGCTCCTGCACAATATTCCGTGATAGGGTGTGTGTGTGTGTGTGTGTGTGTACTCCTGCACAATATTCCATCTGTGTGTGTGTGTGTGTGTGTGTGTAGCCTGCAGCTGAAATGGAGATAGCCTCTCATGGTCGTTACATCACCTCCTGTCTCAAATCGCCCAAACTGAATGTGCTAAGTGTGTGTGTGTGTGTGTGTGTGTGTGTGTGTGTGTGTGTGTGTGTGTGTGTGTGTGTGTGTGTGTGTGTGTGTGTGTGTGCGTGTGCGGGTGTGCGTGTGAGAGAGTAGTTAGGAAATGTTCAAAGTTGGTATGTTGCTGTGTGGAAATCTTCATTGTGTGGGTGTTTGTGTGCGTGTGCCTTTCTCATCTCGGCTTTCTTTGCATACGCACAATCTAATCCCCTGGATTGCTGTAATTTAGTGTATTGATCGTTGACAAAGCGGCGTGCGTATGTCTGTCACATGACTTTTTGTGTGTTTGCCTATGCAGACAATAAAGAACTGGCATTTGACTTGTTATTTGAGAATTAAAAAAAATAGATTTGGTGATGCACTTTGAATGCATTGAGCTCAGTGTGTCTGCATTCATTCATGTGCTGATGAGTGAGCAGCAAAACAGAGCCACTCATTCAGTAAATGATCGAATGGACTGCATTTATATTGTACTTTTATTGAAAGAGCTTTACAATGTATACCTCTCGTTCACACACACACACACACACACACACACACACACACACACACACACACACACACACACACACACACACACACACACACACACACACACAGCTACAACGCAAACCACTGGAAACAATTTGGGGTTCAGTGGACAGGAGGACCCTGTTTTACCTACTGATCCACAGCCTAAACAGTCAACAAATCAGTGACATGAAATTACCCTTGCACCCATTTATCCGGGATGGTTACATAAGAATTAACCTCAATAAGCCACTGACAGAGTTTCTGAGGAAGAAACTGAAATGTTTGCCTGGAGGGCTTATTTTCTGACTGAAAATCTCCTCCTCCTCCTCCTCCGTCTGTCTGGAAATGACAACATCGTCATTAAACAGGGCATCATATTACAGTGCTTTAAGTCATTTGAGCCAAGACTAACTTGTATGGTAATCTTCTCTGGCGGCTGTTTTTACAAGAGTTGCCCCAATAAACTGGAATTTCAAGGAAAGGGAAATTTAAAAAAAAATTGTGACAGAAACTACGGTAAAGCTTGACACAACCTTGTAGTATTTGTCAAACAAGATCTCTCGGGCGAAATGTAGATAAGAACATTGAATCAAGGGCTGCGTGCATAGATACTTAAAATATACTTTACTTGGGTATTTCCATATCACTCCACTATATCTCAGAGGGCAATAAATTGTTTTATTCAAACACACTTATTAGTTAATAGAGTTACTTTTCAGATACGAGTTTACATGCAAACCATACCATGAGCTTATAAAGAATTATTCAGTGCTATTGTATTACATTATTCAGTAGAATATAAAGTCACAGAAAGTGGCTCCACATGGAAGGACTACAATATTAAAATCTGCTTACGTACTAATTAGTAATGTCCAATAGTATAATATAATATAATATAATACAATAATACAACACTCCAAAGTGGAAAAAGTATTTTTTTACTTATTTGACAGTAACTAACTTGTTTCCCTATACCGGTTTGTTATGCAGGACATCTGTTTCAAAAGGGGAACGTCTGGCCACACAATGCCAAATAAACACATACTAGCATTGATGCTGATCATGTTACAGCATTAAGACTGCTCTTCTTCATCGTCCTTTGGGGGCAACTGTGGCTAAGTGGTTCGCGCCCTGGCTCCAGTCCTTGTCGTTGTGTCCTTGAGCAAGACACTTAACCCCTAATTGCTCCCCGTTGCTGTGTCTGCGGTGTATAGAGCAAAAATGTAAGTCGCTTTGGATAAAAGTGTCGGCTAAATGAAATGTAGTGTTTCTCTCTCCTCTGCCACTCCAATCAGAGGGATATTACAGATACTTTTCTGATGTCTGTAATATTTCATATCTATATAGTTTGAGTTAAAAAAGAAAACGTGCAGTTCTGTTTGGTCTGCTTTAAATTTAAGAACAATTGAGAGTGAGAATCATCACTCCGATACTTAAGTGAGTGTGTGGCTTTATGTACGGTATTACCGTTTTTGAAGAACAGAAGAAAAGGGCAAATATATAATTGAGAGGTAAATTCATACTTGGAATGTCAAACAGACTGTGTTGCTTGGCAACCATCTTTTAAATCTGCCATTAAAAATAAAATATGTATTCAACATTTATGTTCTCTGAGTTTTCAAACGATGGTGTTTTAGTGCCTTTTTAAGAGCAATACGCCAATCAAGGCCAAGCATTCGGTGAAACTCGGTGTGCTCTAACGTGTCGGAGCGCTTCTTGAATCACTGAACAATACTGAGTGGCTTATTGTTTTATTATATGTTGAGATTTTTGCTCAGACTAAAAATACTACTTTTTATTGGATCTATGAGTGGGAGTTGAGTATATATCACATTAGCCTGCTTTTTCCTCTCAGCCTGCTTTTCTCTAATTAGCTCTGTGGAGCTGGAGCACTGAGGAAGTGAGTGACAGCTTCTGGCCGCTTCCTCAGACTTCAGTCCTGATTCCTCAATTAACCTGGATTAGGATCAGTGATTCTATTTGAGATACTCAAGCAAAATCTTTTTTTTTCAAAGCTGATTCAAAAATAATAAAGTATGTTAGCTTTTTCAAGGAGGTCATGTTCACATCACTGTTGTTTACTTGGTTTGTCTGATAGCATGCACGGACAACACAATATGTCAATGAGCGTTTGACACCCCAAAGACTCACAGTGTTCGTCAATGCTGTTTTAAGACGATCACAAATCCATGTCAAAGGTCATTGTTTTAACCATTTTCTCATTGGCCCTTACAATTTGGGAAATTTTTGGTTGGGTTTATGTGCAAAAACAATATGGTAAAAAAAATGTTTTTGGGTAACAATTCTACTTGAATTAATGTTAAAGATTGTGACCATGGTTAAAAGAAAAAGTTGGGTGTTGGTCAAAAATGCAGAAGCCCATCCATCTACCCAGACCCTGAACAGTCTTCACACAGCCAGTAGAGGTGCATGTCTAGTGAATGAAAACACAGGTCATGTTAGACTTCTAAAGAATAGATAAATAGTGTTGATTTTGTTTCCAATATTAGATCATTTTACCAAAATAGACTTACCATTCATTTCTGATTTCTGCCATTTGCACGAACAAGACGGGGAACATAATTTTTTTACAAAAGATCGCAGCAACATTGTTGATACGAGGGTCATCATCTCCCTCGTCGGATGTGACCTTGTGTTGCTCAGTGAGACACTCGCTTCCATCCTGTTTGCATAGATACCTCAGGAACAGGAACATGCGCTGTACATTTCGGTCAGATGATAGCTTAAATGGCCTTTGGACACTATTTCATTATCACTGCGTTATCATCATTATTGGTTTGCTCAGTAATCAAAAAACAAAAGACTTTTTTTTCCCACCACCTGATCGCTAAAGCTTTGGTTTTGGTCTAAAGCTTTTCTGCCTGCCTGCATATTTTGTTGCAGTGACAGTGAAAACAAATATGGAGGTCTGGAAAAGAGTGATCACTTGCTGCTGGTGACCGGAAAGAAACAAAAAAAGTTCAGAAACTCAGGAAAATACTCCGGAGCCACAGATGGAGGAAATGAGAGTGAATGCCACAGAGGCAGAGACGCAGAGACTCATCGAATGCTATTAAAAGTTCAGAGCGGCATACAGAATGAAGCAATCCAGAAATGAGAATTTAATGAAGACATTTGGCACTTGTCGTTTTTATCCTTCATCTCACTCTCCCATTTCTATTTATCTCTCTTATCTCTCTCATTCGCTATGTTCACACACAAGCGTGCATTCTCTTGAAATACAAGCAGCACACAAACTATTCATTTAAAAACACAAATGGAAATAATGTACAAACACAAAAAACATAATTGTGTGCAGTGCTCAAAGCATACAAACACACACACACACACACACACACACACACACACACACACACACACACACACACACACACACACACACACACTTATAGACCTCGTTTTAACTGAAATACAAATGTTGCATGTAACCTACACACACAATATAAAATCATGCAAGCTTAAAATAAATATGCAAACTTATGCAAGAGGAGTTCCCAGAGAGGAAAGAGTAGTGTTTCAGTTTAATAACCACCAAGCTAAATTAGTTCAAAGTTTTTAAAATAATTTTAAAAAGTGTGATCATGAGACTAGATCACACACACACACACACACACACACACACACACACACACGCACGCACACACACACACACACACACACACGCACGCACGCACACACACACACACACACACACACACACACACACACACACACAGTACACCAGCACAACGTTCATTCATTTCGTCAGCCTCAGTGTTTGGTGAGGTAATATAGGAGCCTGTTTAAATGAAAAGACACCACACAGAGATGTAACAGTTACTGCTAATCTTTGACACATAAACAGTTGCACATACACATGTGTCTACAGTATGCATATTGTGAACCCATACACACATTGCTCTGCAGCAAAAATGATCAAAAAGGAGTTTCACTCCTGCTGAGATTTGTAATGAAGGGACGATGTGAACACAGTGTCTCTAGGGGAGAGAGGAGGCAGAAATAATTAAAATAATCTGGTGAAATGAAAATGGATTTCTGGTTAAATGAAAGAAAGAACAAACATGCTGTCTTTTCTTCTTCTCCATCTTCTTCTTCTTTACATGGTGGTGCCTGGTGTCACATTTTGCATCCTCTTGTGACTCATTTTCAATAGAAGACTTTGCAATGGGATAGCTGCATTGCCCTCTGTACTTCATACATATAATGTGAATTGAAAAAATTAAGATTTAATTTTCTCCTAACAGAGGACATGTTGGAATGTCACAGCGGGAAAAGCAGGGGCGTCAATAATTATGTTCATGATGATGATGATGGATAAATTCCATTTAGCTGTTTCAGTTTCAGAGTCCTGGTACTTCGTTTGCTCGCTGTCACACTGTTAAGACTTACGGGACACTGGAATAAAAAAGGAGCCATCATTAATGTTAATAAAGTGAAATGATCTACTAAGGAAAAGGCCGATTAGCATCAGGTGAAAGCGCTTATCGTGCTGTATACTTCTGTTTCTGACCCAACGCAGCCGTGACTGCTCAGCCCTCCTGCTCCTGTATCTCAGCATGATTAATTAAAAACAACTGGAGAAGTGATGATAGGGGGTGAGTGTATTGACCACAGTATTGACAGTGTGGAAACTGCAGCATTATCGATGGCTCCACCAAGCACAGGCTCATTATTTGTCTTTCAACTCACTGGTAATGTTCCATTAATGAACAAGTGTGCGTTACCAGAGGCCAACCTGCAAGTTTAGGAGGTTTGTGTGTGTGTGTGTGTGTGTGTGTGTGTGTGTGTGTGTGTGTGTGTGTGAAATCTGCATTTAAAGTTAGTTCCATGACCATTGGTTTATATATACTGTATACATATCAATATTCTATCTCTGTCTGAGCTGCATGAATGCAAGTGGCCTTCAGGTGATTCAACCTGCCCTGAAACCACACATACTGAGCAAGAGTTATTGAGGTTTTGAAATCAATAGCCACACAGTGAAGGCGTGCTACACTGTAACAAGCATTATGGATTAGGATAAATCTGAGATGTCCGCTAGTTACGCCCGCTGAATGCACACCAAAGTGTATATGCTGCAAAGACACTTTGAGGAGAAGATGGCCGCACACTGAGCTCCAATGATTTTTTTGGATGAAAACTTTTCAACCACACCTTACGAAAGGCAAAAACTTGCCTTCCTAAAATGGAAGGATACTAACCAATTGAAATAAAAAATAGTTTGAGACCTAATTTGGGGAATTTAAGCCCCAATAGAGCCATCATTTACCCACACAGGTGTTTTCACTTTATTTGCCTGATTAGAGCTCTTCACATGGAGGGAGCAACTGTGATAGATTGACAGACATTTCTCAAACCCTCATGATGTCTATGGTACACCTGCTAAGGCAGGAAACCATTACAGACTTTAATGGTCGACATTTTTGACATGTCATAGCAGGAGCATTAATACAATGATTAAATCTAAACGACTGCAGTCAATTTAGGATCCAGAGCCCTTATATAGTCCATGCTGTTGCATTACTAAATGAAGAAAGATACATTGCCAAAACAACAACCATGACAATTCTAATTATGAATGTGAACAATTGATTATCGTTCTCCGCTTGTATAACCAACTGACTCCAGAAACCTTTATCACAGTCGACACATAGCAGTAAAAGAAAAGGTGCAGTTAAATCATGACGGCTGCTGTCCTGATGCAGGATCTGTTGTGGTGCATCCTGTCTCATCAACGTGTCTTAAATGGGGCACCGAAATGGAACTGCCACCAGTTACACCAGTTCCTGGTTTGTCTGACGTGAAAACGGTTTGTTGCACTATATTGCGGTTGTTCGCGATAGCATGTGTTTATGCCTGCATTGTGCTTTTTTCCCAGGCCCTGCACACCCACACAGGTGTGTTCAGTTATTGGGGCTGATTAGACCTCTGCTTCTGCAGTAGAAGTGCGGAAAGCCACGCCAGAAACCACACACAATGCACCGCATGATAAAGGTTCCATTTTAACGGGTACAACAGGAGGGTCACGGAGATGTCAATCAAGCACGGTCTGCACACATCCGCACGGAAGAGAAGTCTAATCAGGCGAATTAAGTGAAAACACCTGTGTGGCGTGATGGGCACAGGGGAAGTTCACTTCCTGTGCAGCCCCCCAGAGAGCGTCTTTTATCAACGTAAACAATGTGAGAAGGACGACGCCAACAGAGGACGCTCAGAGGACCCTTTCACTGAAATACAGCCAGTCGAACATTTATTAAAACCTCGGGAAAAATATATATTATTTAGCTAGCAAGTGAGCTAACTAGGCAGCTAGCAGGAAGTCACACTCTTTTAAAAAAAATCTGTGTTTGCAATTAGTGGCAGACTAGCCTAATCTACATATTAACTGATGAAAAGGGATGTTGAGGGCAAGAAGTGTCTTCCTCTGCACTCTGGGACTAAATGGGACTGGTTGAAACGAGTCTTAATGAATCTCTTCCATTTATAACTGATTTAACAGTTATCCGTTACTGTAAGACATAAAACTCTTAAAAACTATAAGTTGACTCCATTTACTTAGTGTCATGTTTTACTAGTTTAATATATTACGTTTAGGGCATTACTTATATCTAATATTGGGGTTGGAGAGCTGTGGATCTTTCTGTGACATTTCTGGTAAATTATATTAATATAGTATAACTATAACTAAATCATGTAATATAATTAATACTTTATATATATTCTCACAGTTACTGCAGTGTTAGATGTAGTTTTAAAACCCTGGTTTCACTTCCTTTATGCAAATATGTTCCCCCAGCAGCACTACCTCTTATAGCCAACTTGTTAAAATTGCCATTTTAGTTCATATATTCGAGCATAATGAGTAATATTCCACGGAGGTTTCCTGGTTCCCCCTGCTACCTGCTCCATATATCAGCTTGCTGTGCCTGTAACAGGATGCATCTCTCTAGCAAACAGTCTGCAAAATGTCCTTGTGGAAAAAGTTACATATTTGTATATACTGTGGCCAGTCATTACAGGTAAAGCATGTATCACACTAACTTGGGTTTTATTTTAATCTTTTCTCAGAGCATTTCCTCTTGAATGATCTCATTGAGTCTCATGGCTTCCTCCAGTGCAGTAGGAATAAACATGTCTTGTTTAGTAAAGCAGATCTGTGTTTTGTGTTCAACTTAGTTTATTGTCATACATACAAGACGTTAATTCTGCCGAATAGTGAAAAGTCTGCTCAGGTCTAAGTTTAATTATATAAGTCTAAATAAAACATATTTGGTCAGATTGTTTGGTGTGATTGTTTGCAAAAAAGCGTGGGACTGTGCAGGAGTAATTCACTAAAGAGATGTCTGTCAAAATATTCCTGAAATTTAAATATTGAGATTAAAGCTGCAGGCGGTGACATGTTTCTAATGAAACAAACGATATTAGGCAGCCTCATACTTCTTCACTGCAGACTTGATAAGGTCTATACTGGTTGTCGGTGATTGTCAGCGTTCGACAGATCCTTAATTAGGGATCTGTCGAACGCCACAACACCCCTACACCTCTATTATGGTAGACTAAGTGAAAAGCTGACACTGCAGCTCACAGAAAGTTTCAGTGCCATTACTCCCCTGCTACTTAACTGAGCTGGCAACATATCTTAGCAACCAGCTCCAAAGAAACAATGGCTCTGGCAAATATGGTGTCAGAGGTTGTATGAAACATCAGCAATTTCATCTGCAAGAGCCAGAGGCAGAGTTTTTTCCTTTTTTTCTGAATATCGATATGATTTTGTTATTGTATTTTGGTTTATTTGAATTTTTCTCATGCCATGAAAGTCAAGTACATGTTGCGTCTTATAATGCAATATATATTTTAAATGCATTAATATATTTATAAATATTAACAATATGTGACTTGAAATTCCTTATATCAGATGAATAATATATATATATATATATATATATATATATATATATATATATATATATATATATATATATATATATATATATTATATGTTGTTATTCCATACATGACAGTACAGCTGATTGGACTTTGCTAAAATAAAACTTAACGATACGTCAGTGGCAGAGGGCGGCAGGGGGAGGTTGATACAGAGCAGCCTTGAAGACGAGCCGGTGTAGCTTGATATCTGGGTTTGTGTTGCCACCTCTTGGCCAAGAGGGGTAAAAACAACATGACAAGGCAAATGCGTCACGAGTATTTGGGCTATTTGTGACTGAAAATGAGGGCAGAAAATAATGGGCTCACAACACACAGTAACAAGCACCCTCATCACCCAAATCACTTCAGGAGACAGTTGAGCAAAGAAGCACTGCTATTGTTGCAGTAGGACAAAAGTGAACCGGCCAGACTGGATGTTCAGTCCAAAACACTAGTTTTCTTCTGAAACTAACACTTAAAGCATACTAAATGGCTTCAAAACAGTTCTCCTTCTGTTAAGAATAAATACAACAGCCTCACTCTGATGACACCTCGGGTTGAACAATGTGTCTTTAAGAGGTGTTCAAGCTGTTTCTACCGAAATGCTTGCTGAAACATGCAGCAAGTACAGCAAGTCTGCTACAACCATAGCACCTGAAATGTTGGATGTAAATGATATTTGAATAATAATTCCATTCAGCTCAGTAGAGCTGAAGACCATCTTAGCAAAGCTTTGCTGTTTGATGTTGTTGTTCTTCCCAAGTGCAAAGGAGTTTAATAATACTCTGCTTTGAATAATAATATGTGTATGATATGCTTGTCCACAAAACAAAAGTTAAATTAACTAGATAACATGTTTTAATAAAAGCCCTACTTCTTCTCCAGGTGAACTCTTATTCCTTCAGCAGATGAATATGAAAACGGCCTTCTGGAGTCAAACTCTCTATTCACATCATTCAAGGTCAAACGTCCAAGGGAACTCTAAGCACTTATTTTTGAGTGGATGGAGACTCATTAGCACTCGCACATTGACTTGAATAAAAAAAGTAATGTAACCACTCACATGGTCAGCACAGTTGACGAATACTGGATCCATCAAGATAGTGAACATGGCTGCCGTTTTTGAATTTTCATTGCGTTGACGTTGCATTAAAAGCAGTGCGGTAATGTAATCTTCAATACGCTCTTTCTTGCCATCCTTCACTTTCTACCTCCACAATTTCCGCTGCATGCTTTAGGTTACCTCTGAGCTAAAAAGAGATAATGGCATACCTGGAGAGGATCGGTTTCTCCTCCATTATTTCTCTTTCCGCCCCCCCTGATGAAACAGATGAAAGTTGGATGGGGATGCTTTATGAAGAGACGTCAATCAAACAGACACTCCATTTGTGAACATTTGATCCAGTCGCCAGAAATTTGCATAATTTGAACTCAAGCTCCACTTGTGACACTTCTCTCGCACTGCTGCAAATTTTCAACACTTACCTTCTCTCAATCTTGCAGAAAGTGTCTCATTCTGTCTTGAAATACTTGCGGCGAAGACCCAACTTCCCATGCTGCACATCAAAAACACATGCTGATGCTTCCTATCTCTCTGTAGCTTCATTTTATTTCGCCAGAGAAACTCCCATAGAGGTTTAAACTCACCAAATGAGCTAATTTCTGCATCTAGAACAGTTCTACTTACTGCAAATGTTTGTTCAACTAAGACTTCACCTTGCTTTATTTAAAGATTAGGCTCATTGATATATCCATAATAAATGGGTAGTCACAGTCTTTTAGCTCAAAGGTGGGACAGCTAATGCCCCTGTGGTTCAGTTCATAAAATAGCACACACACACACCAAGTAAACTGAACGATAGACCATCAAAGTGTGCTTAGACTCTCAGGTGCTCGAGTCCTTAATTATTGCAAGCCTGCGATGTGTTACCCTGGAGTCGTTGTGCGTGCTCAGTGCGACTTTGACTCTTAATACTGACGTGTTTGTTCTTCTGTCTCCTGTCGATTCAATCTCTGCTGTGACAGTTTGGTCGGCAAAGTGTTGACACAGAGATAATAGAACCTTAAAGGCACCTTTTTGGAATTTAATTCACTTTCTTGTTCAGTGTGTTTTGATGATTTTCTCTTATCTCTACATAGACAAGTCTATTCAACAGTCACAAAAAGCAACGTTTAAAAAAAAAAGAACGAGTATTATGAAAAAAAGGACCATCTAAAGTGTATTTCATGTGGTGTGTGAGTTAGCCCGAGCTGTGAACACTAAGAAGACACTGTGTGTGTGTGTGTGTGTGTGTGTGTGTGTGTGTGTGTGTGTGTGTTTTTAAGCCCCGGACATGAAGACAACAGCACAACAATGTGACACCAGAGATAGATTTGCCTTTCAAACATGCGACGTAGGCAACATTACATACGTAACATTCGCCACCAACGTCACATTCCCACACTAGTTTCCACTTATTTTTGCAGGGTTCCATGTCTACATTGGAAATGTAGGTATTTTGTCAACCGTATTTGTCACTGTGCAGTAGCAGTGACAAATTAGCTATCAGCTATTAGCTTGTCTTCAAAGCTCTCTGCCATGGTTGTCGCTGCTGAAGGGTCTGCAGACCACTGACCCTGTCACATCCCCATACTGCCCCGACACTGCCCCCTGTGGTTCATGCGCAAGGGACCATCATGCAATTATGTGAACGTGTAGTTAAAAGCCTTCATGCTCTTCATGTTGCAAACTGCAATCAAACTTGTATTTTGCCAACGGGACAAGAGTTAACATATACAGTCTGCAGACTGATGTTAAGAAATAATCAAAGGGCCTGTTTGAAATGATTGACAGACGAGCATTTGCCTCCGCATACACAGGTTGACAATTGACGGGGTCTTTTTATGGCTGCTGCTTCAGTGTGATCAATGTTAGCTGTGTGTGATGAATATTTTCTAAGGCCCTCAAATCCTCTGCTTTGGGATCTTGAAAGGGACTGATGGATGCAGTGTTTGAAAGTTGAGTATTCCAAAAACTCCACAACTTGCACTCAAAGTATCCTCATATAAAGTTTTTTTTCACTCTATCTGTCCCTCTTTCTCTGTTCATAACCAACCACGACACCCCACACACACATACACACATTTCTCTGTCTCTTCTGCTCCATGATTTAGGTGCCCGTCAGCATGTTTTGCACAAAGCGATGTCCCTCTATTGGTGTGTGTTGTGTTCTCTGTGTGACTGTGTTTGCCACCTGCGATGAATAATTAGTTTTGCCTTCACACTGTGTTTGTCACACTGTGTTTGTGTGAGTGCTGGCGGAAGAGTTCATTTCCGTTTCTTTATATAGAAACACATCAAGCAGACAGTTGGATATTTTGGAAAAAGACTCTGATGTTCTGATTCAGCACAAAGTAGTGACATAGTGTGTGTGTGTGTGTGTGTGTGTGTGTGTGTGTGTGTGTGTGTGTGTGTGTGTGTGTGTGTGTGTGTGTGTGTGTGTGTCCATCCCTGAATGTAGGACAGTTGCATTTGTTCTGGCTGCCCGCGTGAATATCTCCAGCACACACACACACACACACACACACACACACACACACACACACACACACACACACACACACACACACACACACACACACACACACAATTATCAAATTCCCTTTCCTCCCTCAACAGTGTCACACCACTCCACTGCCAGTTCCACTGAACAACCTTTTGTATCTCTTTGGTAATTTAAAAAGATAATTAGCAACCTAATCAATTATTGATTGTCATTTCACTCCACAAAGAATATGCCAGAAATAATCCTCCCTGCTCACGTGTCAATGCAGGGGCGTCTTTAGTGAAATACATTATTCTGTACTCACTATTTATACACATTATCAAATCCAGAAGACAGGACCAACTCTAACATTGGCCCCCGGCCGCATTCAACTCAACTCTGCAAATGTCACCTTGATGAAGCCATCTTGGCATGATACACAATCAGCGTCTTCTTTTTAACACAGCACAGGCTTTTCAGGGCAATGGATATTGGCTAAAATGTCTTTAGCACATAGTGAATAAATTAAGTCAAGTGATTTTGTCTGTATTCAGTGTGCGACATGTTGCAGCTGGAAACATGGTTGATAAGAGCCGTACAGGTGAACCAAAACACTGAAGTCCCTGCCATAAAAACAAAACAACGGGCTGAAAGATGGAAACGTTTTTTTTTTTTTTTTTAATCTATTGATTCTCTCGGCTTTGACAAACTGCTGCAGGGAATAGAAACGTATGTAAACCTACAAATCCTGATCCCCATAATCACCAATGAGGGCCTTTATTGAAAACCAGCACTTAAGTAATCATAGCGGGTCCTCTGGCACAGCTCAAAATACATTTTTAAGCATAAGGTCATTCAATGCCTTAAAAATGCCTAGTTTATCAACTGTTGGACAGCGTGGATGGATGAGGACTCAAGAAAGAACAAAGAAAAATGTAAATCTCAGTCCCGTGAAGGATTAATTGAGATGTAATCTCTGTAAACCGTTCATTCATTGTAGATTGCTGGATTGCCTGAATTAGACATAGATAGGCTTATAAAGAGGGAGTGGAATATAAAATATATTGTCAACTGATCAATTCTGTGGGCAAGCTCAATAATAGCCTTAAATTGATATGCTGTTTGAGATGGTGGCAACTGGGAACAAGGGCGGAGTCGAACTGAGAGTGTGAAGGGAGCAGATACGTTTTAAAAAGGAGATATGGGGAGAACACAGAGAAAGAGGATAGGGGAGGAGAGGAGAGAGGAGGTCTGAAGAGAAGGGAAGTGAAGGGGAAGGAGTGAGATAATTTTAAAGAATTGGGGTAAAGAGACAGATGAGAGATGGAACAGAGAGGGTAAAATGGAAAAGATGGATGCAGAGGGAAGGGGAACAGGGGAAAGGGAGGGTTGGGAGTTCATTATAGGAGACTGAAGATGCTTTCACTCTGTGGCAATTATCTTCATACGGTGTACGTGAGGGGATGTGGAGTTTACCGTGTCTCACAGGGGGGTTGGCAGATAGCTGATGCGTGCTGTCCTCCCCACTGCACCCCACTCACACCCACTGTGTGTGTGTGTGTGAACGCTAACAGAGTTTTTCCAGACCGCTCTTTACAGCGCTGTAGTCAGCATTAATTGTCTAAGGTAGATGTAGTGTTGGGGAGAGTGAGAGAGTGATTGGAAGAAGAGAGAGTGCGGGAGGGAGGGAAAAACAATTAAGAGACTAAGATAGATTAGGTGTGTGTGTGTGTGTGTGTGTGTGTGTGTGTGTGTGTGTGTGTGTGTGTGTGTGTGTGTGTGTGTGTGTGTGTATAGCCTGCAGCTGTAATAGAGATAGCCTCTCACGGCCGTATAAGCCCCAACTGGCCTCACAAGGTTAGAGCAGTATAAGATTATAAGATACTCCTTAGAGTCAGGGTTCAGAAAAAGGGTGAAGAAAAGATGTTTAAAAAGGTGAATTTAAAGAAATTATGTAAAATTGAGAAAATGACCTCAGACCTCAGGGGGTTAAAATGCCTGAAAACGTCAACCCCACTCTTTTCCGAACAAAGACAGAAGATAATTTTGAAAAGACACTGTGCATGTTGATATATTGACACACACATTGACACACACATTGACCCACTGTCCCTGGCACGTCCACAACTGATGCTGGAGGGATAACTGGAGTCATAGCCTGAAGCTTAGGGGCACTTACCCAACTACAGTGTTTGACCCTTTGGAGGGCAGAATGTGTCACAATTGGTTGCTCTATGTTTTCAGCATATACTGTAACAATAGGCCGACTAAATGAAATGAGCTGTCTTCAAGCTGAGAGATCCTGAACTGAACTTTAAGTTGAGGATAACTTGTGACACTTTTAGCTTAGACTCACATCAACATATTTAACTCTTGGCCAATGAAAACGCTCAAATGAACGTCTGTAAAATAGTGCTAGCCCTCCGGAGAACGAGAGGAAATACGGGTTCGCGTGTGGGAAGTTTCTGTTGTTAAAACTGTTCAACAGGAACTCTTAGACATGTTTACGAGTAACAGGATTTATCACTGTTATCACTAAATTGATGCACATGAATAACACACTGCATTTCATTACAAGTAACCATAGCAACACCATTTAGGATTCACAATTTCTCCTTAGGGTGTGTTACAGTGATCGTGAAACTAAATAAAGGTTGTATCAGAGATAATTAGCCAATTAGCCAAGAGGACATTTTGAGAGATTCTGTGGCCTTGTACATTAATTTCTGATATCAGCGTATCTCCTCTGTCTTTATCAAATAGCCTCCGTAGCAAAGAGAGTGACCGTTTTTCTGTATTTGTTTCCCCAGTATAAAACAATCATGAATATTGCACTCTGACAAATGTGTTGCCCTCCTCCCACTCCGGTCTTCATTTGAGACATTCCCCTCGGGCGCGCATTTCAAAATGCCGCTGGCTAATAAAAAACCCTTCAAGTCCCTTTGCTCTTCATCATCCACTTTACCAACAAAGCTTAATGAACTGTAGTTGAACTCGGTGCTGTTTATATTTTGTCTGGGTGTCATTTCAAAGGGGCAATTATCCTATTTAAAATGTAGGTAATGTTTTCAGGTAATATTTTACAATATATAGAATTACAACTATTGTTCTCACTGCACACATTTGTTCTTTCCTATTCTATTCTGTTTAAGAGCTGAGCAAGTGATTAGGGTTAATAAGTAACAACGGAGTGTGTGCAGAAAGGGAAAGGATATTACATGAATCCAAGTTCATGTTGAATGTGCTGCACAGAATGAAAATGTGACACCAAAACATTAAAGAGAGGAATGGCAATATGAAGACGCTGAAATAGAAATAAAGTCATAATGATAATGATGCTATTTTCCCATGTCTTTTATTCATGCTGCAAAGACTCATCTTCTGTACGCCCTCCACTCGAGTATTCTCAAGCCATATGGAACTATGCATATTAAAGCAAGAATATTCTCAGGGTGTGAATATGAAAATGATGGTGCTAAATTTAGTGTTGTTTATCTGCATTATGTTTTCCACCATTGTGACCAGTGAACCATTGTGGGTTGCATTTTGAAATGTTAAAAAGCAACAAAACATTGTTCCATGTTATTTTATCTCTGTCTTATTAGGACGACCAGTCATGTGTGATTAACTAAATCAGGTTCTCTAGATTTTGATTGACAGGACTGCCAGAAATCCTTATGAAAATATAGCGGGTAGGAGAAAATCAACAACTTTTATATTTATTTTTATTTTGCTTCTATTCGAGGATTTTCCCTCATGACATTTTCCAACTGCACATTATGATTCACCCAGATTTGAATTCCCACTATATTTCTGCTTCTGACAAATAAGAGGACATTTTTATTATTATTATTTTTCACAAGATTTGTTTTATTTGTCAAAAACAACTGTATTTTGGGACAAGAGCAGCATTTACTTACTGCAGAAGCAAGAATGATTTGAATGTTGGTGATTGAGAGTGCGGCTTTCAGTTTCTCGAGCTTTGTCATTGATTATGATTAAAAAACGTAGCGTAATGCTGTTTTAAGATGTATGCTCCATCAAGGAGAAAGAGACAGAGAGAGATATGAAAGAATAAGAGTCCTGCGTTGGATTTTAAGTAGAAATTCCAGTTAGGGGTCATCAAGATTACCTTGAAACAAGAGAAGCCATGAGGCAAGAATAAATGCTGATGACAACAGTGTCAGTCAGGGCAATGAGCCCTTCAGCAGAGAACTTTATGCAAGAGATCAGTGCAAAATGATCGGGTCTCCAGACCCGGACAAACACAATGCTGTGAAAAAAAAAACTGTCCTCAGCATCCAAAGATTCAAACAATCGCTGAATATTTACATGCATACTCGTATTCAGAGCTACAACATGCAGCCTTAAGGTAAGTCCAACCTTTAAATTGATTAGCTTCCAAACTGAACTCTTAGAGCAACTGATCTGGAGTAAGCAGCGTCTATACAGCTGCCTCAAGAGCAAAAACAGTAATCACAGTCAAACAGCTATTTTAATAAATCTGTATTTTATTATTTAAAAGAAACTAGATGTACGTACAGATAAAAGAAACCTGAGATAATTGTGTAGTGCCAAGGAGACTGATGAAAGCATGCTTCTGACTATCTGCACCAGCTCACTTCTGTGCAGCATCACTGAGGCGAAGTTATCAAAAACATGCCAGAGAGCCTTTGTAACCTCAGGTCCCATCCCGGCTGACATCGAGATGAAATTGAAATGTTTATCATAAATTCTCTGTGTTTGAAGAGCAGATGGCAGATGGCATGGCTGTATATGTGGTTTATATAAGGCAGCTGTTGTGCTGGATGTTTCTGCAGAGAGTGTAGAAAGAAGGTCAAGGTGAAACGTTTGAGGAACTCAAATGGAGCAAACATCAGTAAAGTACATTTAAAAAAGTCATATTTTGAAAAGGCCAATTTTATTCATGGGGAGTTTTTGTGCAATGGACATATTTTTGTTGGTTCCCAACAATCAGAACTGTTCATTGCCACGTACGTTTCACATACAAGGCATTTGACTTGGTAAAAGGTGCAATAAACAATAAAAGATACCCGGCCCATTTTTTGCATTGTGACCAAATGGCGAAGGGTTTTAAGGCACCGATCAATGGGAATGGGAATAAAGGCATGACACGCTTATTTTGTAAGCTGAGAAACTAATTGAACAATTCTACAAATCAGTTCATTGGCAGGAAGCAGGAATATTCTAAATGCCCAAATTAAAACGAAGAAATTAAGGAATGCAATGATTTTATTTGAAAATGATTACAAGCTAGTCCAAATGAAGCTGTAACTGGCCGATGGAAGTGGGAGCAGGAAGTGGGAACAGGTGAGTGGGAGCTCTGGTGACTGCAGACCAGAGCTCCAGACAGGTGAAACTAATCAGGGCAGACAATCAAGAAAACTGGCAAAACAAGTAAAACTAGACCGGACATGAAACAAGGGGGGGGGGAGACCCCAAACAATACAATACAACAATAACAGCCAAACCGTGACAATTTCACCATATATACACTCCCAAATGTGTTAAATATTGCAGCGTGAATGTAGGATAGACGTCGGATGGACAAGCCCTTCATACTTCTGAAGGAGAGTAGAGGAGATAGGAGTGGTGAGAGATGCCACGGAAAATAAAATGTGCAAACCTCTCTGCTTAAAGGTTCCTTGCAGCTCCATCCAGAGACTCTCTCTCTCTCTCTCTCTCTATATATATATATATATATATATATATATATATATATATATATATATATATATATATATCTGTCTCTCTCTCTCTCTATCTCACCCCGCCCCCTTAATCGACTTCATATCCTGGTCCTGTACAGTGGACTCAGGTTACATTTCTCTGCAGCAGCCTCAGGATATCTCCAGACAATCTGAATGTCAGCCAGCCAGACCAATGACACAATGTAGCCATCTGACTCACCGAGACACGCTTTTTGTGTTGCCAAGTGGACATATATATATATACCCCCACACACACACATTTGCACACCAAGTCTTTCTCAGGCATACACACACATATTGAATGGAAATGCATGTACAAGGAAATCTTCGGCCCCTGCGGTGAGCGAACGAGTCCTGCACCAGGGTCCCAAATAAACCCAAAGAGACTCCCGATCATCAGCAAACAGGACGACCTCCTAAATTGTTGAGGGAACAAAAAGTCATCATATACAGTGCCTCATAATGTAAGCTGCCTAACACTAACATTAATATACATGCACACGTTCAGCAGGAAATATTCATATCCACCATCCCCCCACCAACCAACCTCAAGACACGATGAAGCAAAAGAGAAAGCAAAAACTGAAAATGACCAAAACCTGAGGCAAAGATAAATGATGGGAAATGAGAATGAGAGGGCAAAAAAAAAGAGATTTACAGAACAACAAAAAAAAAGAAAACTGGAACCGCAAGAAAAGAGTAGGATGGGGAAGTGGGGGAGAGAAAGAGTGCAAAAGTAACTCCCAGCAATTATGAGCACCTCTTCAGGAAGCTCTCAGTGACTAATGGACGAGACACACAGGCACACACACACACACACACACACACCACAGGGGATGAGTGATGGCCACATGTAGACATTTAACAGCTTCTGCAGTGCGATCTTTGCATTCTTAATTTCCTTAATTTTCCTCCCTTCTCTTCTCCCCAGTTTACTTATAATAATATCTGAGGAACATTATTTTTCCACATACTGATATCCCATGTACGGTTTCCCTGCCTGTCGCTTTCTGGTCTACACGTTTAACTCTCTCTCCGTCCGTCTCTCCCACATTCCTCTTGATATTATTAAAAGAAGGGAGGTTTGCACTTCGCCCCAAGTTGCACTGAGTGAGAAGTTTTGAAGATAACGTCAGTATATTAAAAGTTCTGTGTTTCATTTCATCTCTTTTTTTGTATGCAGAGAACTTATTTGTGCACACTCTATAGCAGAAGTCCATTTGGGTAAATAGGTTGACTCTGCAGCGTCTCAATTAGCAGGGAAGAGACGCTCTGCTTTGAGTGCAGACCCACTTTTTGATTTGGGCTGATGAGATGAGTGTGCTTGTACATAACAGTCTACTTCGGCACCACAGCAATAGCTCTCCAATCTCCATTGCTGTTCTCTGTTTGTAATGAAGCAACAGTGGACTATAATGAATGCAACATAAGAGCTGGATTCCCTGAATACAAATATTCCCTGAGTCAAGTTTGAATCACAGTCCAGACTGCGAAGATGTTGGTGTTGGAAATAAATGATGGCTCTTCAGTAACATCTAGTGGTAGCTGTGTGGAACTACAACATTTGCAGATGCCTCAACTCTACCAATTCTTATTCTTTTAAAACAAAAAAAAACTACTGAGTTGATAAAGTACTTTAAAGACCGGCATAACTAAGATGCCTCACATTCAAAGTTTCAGCAGTGTGAAGTCATCTATTCACCGTCCCTGTCCAATAAAGGCATAACAAATTAGCTAGCTAGCTTTTGTGGCTACTGCACATCCTAGCTGTTCCAACTCCATGACAAGTAGTGACCCTCGTAAAATATGAATTCATTTTAATTAATTAAGATACAAAGCAGTGGAAAATAGTATAAATATCTAAACAAATATATGTGGCATCGAAGGGGATCAATTACTATACAACCTCTTAATTTTCATGTTAATTGTAGTACTTGGCAGGAAAAACACCAGAGCAACAAAAAAACGTTGTAAACAATTAATAACTTCTCGACTGAAAACTGATAAACTGAGAACAAGAAAAGTGAGAAGTGAGAAAGAAGTTAAACATTCTTCGTATGAAAAATAATAATGATGTGATTTTTTTAATTGTAAAAAAGGGGAAGTATTTCCAATGGGATGTGGGACTTTCAAGCTCTGCTGCCTCGTCCACCTTTGCAACCTTTGCATGTTTACTCGAGTTTTGGATAAAGTTGCCCAAAATGGAGAGGCCAGCATATAGTTCAGGAGAGATAGTTGCTGCTGGACAGCTTGCGCCTGCTGACACAGCTTGAAGTCTCAGCAGCCAGATGAGTGACTGGCACTGATCCGCAACACTTTAAAGCCCTCACCAATAAATTGCAGTCATGTATGCAAAGGAATATTACAGATTGCACCTTGAATTGGGTAACCTTCTCCTTCAACAACTTCTGCAGCACTGATTGAGCTGAGCTGCCACCAGCGGTGACCGCACTTGCTGGAACAAAGCAACGTCTGTAACTTTTAACAAGCTCAAGAAAACAACAGGGAGCCGTGCTTTACAAACCCTCTTTTGCAAAAGTAACCAACGCTATTTCTTTCTGTTCAACCAATTTTGCTCTCACGTCGATACATGATGATGAGAATAATGATTGGCCAAAGAAAAAGACAACGAATTAGAATTAACGCTTGGAGCGACTGAGAATTGGCATAAAAATGATATGAGGATAAAACACCCAGCCACTCTCACAGGCTATAATGTATTTCATATAATTTTACTTTTGATTTTGAAGCTTTGATTGAATCTGAATCTGGTGCCGCAATTACATTTTTAATGGAAAAACTAAATTGAGTTGAAATGGGATCCTGCATAAAAAAAATAACCGCCTGCCACTTTGATTGAAGGATAAAGTCACATTTTCTCTCTTTTTCCACGCTCACTCCACCTGTCTTGAGAGATTCGTCTTATCTAGACGCTGTTGTTTATTTCCACACAATCCTTTGTCAACCATGGCAGCTTTTGAAGTGGCGGACTGAAATGAATGCTTACCATACCTGACTGATTAATCCCGGCATCTCTGAGTTTGTGCTGTCATTTCGCTTACTTTATAGACACCCGAGTTCTCATCATCAATAGTGCTTTGTATTGTTTTATCACTCCACTCTACTGATATCTTTTTGAAACATGCGTTTATGCCACAGTCACAATTCACTATAGCAGCACCACCTGCCGTGATGGATGCCGATGATATTTCGTGATAAGATAACTGAGAATATCCTGCCTTAACAGACCAAACAGGAAACAGAAAAGGCTCTTAAAAATTAAAAAATAAGAGATTAAAGAGAAATTAACAAAAAATACAAAGTATGTGCAGATCCTAAAATAAAGGAAATGCTCATTATTACACTTTAAATAGTATTTTCAGTTCAGTTATTAGAGGACTTGTTTTTTTCCACTGTGCAATAACAGTTTTTTAACGCCTCGTAACTATAATATAAAACAGGTGCAAAATGAGCTAAATCTGCATCAATAAACACTGTTGGACTTCACACCTCCTCACAAGGAATTCCCTGTTGTGCTGTGTTTGTATTCTACTTATAGTGTCTGAATATTCATCAGCTAATTCAATGAGAAGGTACCACATTTAGTTTCATAATAAAAGGATCTACATTCTTGAATCTATCTCAAGAATAAATAAGAGCGTGTGGTGAGCCAAATGTAAATGTGTGCATTACGGAGAGAGAGAGTCACACAGAAAGTAGAGAGAGCAAGAGTAGTGATATCCTTGTGAGACCTCTGTATTTACTGCACTGTTAAGCAGCATTCATTTATCTTGTGAAAATCCTGCTACACACACACACACACACACACACACACACACACACACACACGCTCATGCATGTGCACAAACGGCCCAGTGAGGGCTTTCTCCCCAGACAGCTCATCTAATTAGCTCCATTTAAATGAATGGGTAAAGCAGAGTTATTTTTACAGGGTGTGCAGGTACTTCTAATGCAGCTCATCTCAACGCCACACATAAACCCTCACGAGCATCCAGGTCACTGCATCTGGATTTCTAGGAAGTAGAGGAACGTCTGGTAGAGCAATCGAGACGCCACCGTTTTCCTACAGTCAGCAGGATCTATTTCACATCAGAGAGCATCAAAGGAAGAGATTGAAGTAGATTGCAGAGAAGGGCATGAAGGATGCTGAGAGGAAACATGAGCAAGAGGATGGAACAGGAAACACCAGATGTTAAGGAACAGAGACCTTCTTCAACTTGGTCATCTGCACTGCACCACCAGAAAATATCTGAAAGACTTTGCTGTTACAAGGTTATGAATGTACTTTTGTGTAGTCTGTATTTCATAAAGACATCAACCCTAATTAAAAATCATATCGAACAAGAGGAAACTCCCACAGCAACATTTCCTTGAGGCTCAAACTCCCCCTGATGAGGTACTGTAATAACTACCCACCTCCTGTAGTCACTCCTCTGTCTAAAACTACCTTCAGTGTGTTTTATTGCCAGCTTAAGTGTCTTAACAGCTGCCCTGACCCTCACTAGAGTGACAAGAATACTGCTGACAAGACGCAAACTTTATTCTTTCACACTTCTGGTCGTAAACTATACACCCCATAGCCCTTGAAAGTGTAGGGGGTGGGGCCCAGTTCTCCAGCAATGCAGAACTATACAAAGGGCCTATGATGCCTCATGAGTTATTTTACAAAGCAGTACTTGTTCAAAAATTTTGAAATTAAAGACCATACAACTGCAACATCTTCTGGTTCGATTCCACTCTCTTCCTCCCATGTTTCCTGGCTTAGTACCGCTATCTAAAATGGTATGGATACCAAAATAAAAGTCCCAAAAACCTGATTGAAGTTTGTTGCTGTTTTTAAAGTTGACTTGAGGACACGGGTCAAAAACTTTTAAATAAACCGTCTTAATGAACACACTACAACAATCGCCTTCATAATGAGCACAAATTCCTATTATTCCCTTCCATCATTCATTATCTGACATACATCTCTGTGGCATTAATAAGTCATGGAAGTGCTTTTTGGGCATAACACCTCCCAGTACGCCGGCAGGGGAGGCGGGCTGGTGAGAGAATGTGTTTACCCGCTGAAATATTTAACAGCCCTGTGTTCAGCAGCTGTTAACCTGCATGCACTGTGAGGAGACGTACGTAGCGTGTGTGTGTGTGTGTGTGTGTGTGTGTGTGTGTGTGTGTGTGTGTGTGTGTGTGTGTGTGCAGACTATAACCTGATTACAGTTCTGATTACCTGTTGGGATGCTATGAATATTTCAGATCCTCCCAAATCAGGTCTGAAAGTCAATGATGATGTAGATGTTCATGATGATGATGATATTTGCTTGATATAGATGGATCTATTATCTATCTATAAATGATAGAAGCCTCTGCGTGCAGTCCGGGCTCACCCTGAAAACCTGAACATATTCTACATAAGAAAGAGTCATAAATGAGGTTTACGTTCAGATGAATCTCAAAGATCTGGTGCAGAGCTTCCAGGACAAATAGCACACTGGCTGGGGAAAAAAATAGTTTCTTTCCGGCCTAAAAAAAACACAAGTTGTTCCTCCTCTTAGTCGTTTGAGCACCCACTGAAACAATATGCAATCTCATTTGTTGCAAAGTAAAATATTGCTTTGAATGCAGGACAGGCAGCAAGAGAATGAAGAAAAACTAGAGAAGAGAGATGGGAAGAACACGAGAGGCAAACTAATTAAGGAGAAAGTGGAAGAGGGAGAGCCAGGGAAGAGAAGGAGTTAAGTCAGAAGGCTTGAAGATGTGTGTGTGTGTGTGTGTGTGTGTGTGTGTGTGTGTGTGTGTGTGTGTGTGTGTGTGTGTGTGTGTGTGTGTGTGTGTGTGTGTGTGTGTGTGTGTGTGTGTGTGTGTTTGGACATGCTTGTCTGACTTCTAAATCCCCTGCAAAGTCAGAGGAGTCTTTCATTCCCGAGGTGAGGAAACAATGGCCCCTTCAACTAAAAACTTCAACCAATTTTCAAAGGAAAAATGTACATACTGTTCCTCAAGCATCTGTTTAATGAAAAAATAAGAGAGGAGGGCAAGGAGATAACATACAGGCCATAATGTTCATGCTCCTCCACACACAGCCCTCGGTGTGTGGGATGCCCACCTTCATAATTCCTGTTCCAGAAGTGTTAGTTGTTAAGGGGAGACACTAAAGAATTTAAGTAATAAATATCACCCGAAGGTTCTCCACTTGATGGCTTATGTCATGGAAATTATGTTTTGCATTCAAAGTTTTCTGGAATTATGTGTTTAAATATAGTTATGAATATTGTATTCCATTTCTGGCAATTAATCCCCCTAATTGTTCCAGACTGTTCCTTTAAAATACTTTCAGCACAGGTTTTCTAAAATTGTTCGAATGTTTAAATATGCAAAAAGGCATTATCTTTTGCTAACTTTTGGATAATTTAGGAGACATCTACAGAAGAAAATATAAAAAGTAGTCAAATAAACACCTACATTTATATTTTGGATGTTTCCTTTCCACTCGTCTGAAATAAGGCATGTAATGGAAGCGAAATAGCCTAAAATATCAAAATTGACCAGTGCATGAAAATCTGTGCTTTTGCCTGCATGTCTCGCCTTAAAGCCACAGTTATGATTTATCCTATTCTCACTATTCATATGCAAATACCGTGTTTGGTTCGCTAGAAGGACATTTTCTTTTCATTTTCTATTGCTAGCCGGGTGAGTTTATCAGCCATCCTCCCTCTGTCTTATCTCTCACCTCAGCTTTCTGCAGCGCTCTGAATGCCTGCTGCTGTTGGCCAGTTGTTTGTCCAAAACATGCAGCTTGTGCTGCACAAGCTCTTTGGAAAAAATGTTTATGGAAATTGAATTCATTTTGTGGAGCTGTAAAGAAAAACGTGGCTGTAGACTGGAGGTCGCCTTGTATATAGAGGGTCATTTCAGAATCAAATGAGCACCCTCTCCTTTATTCTTGCCCTCAAAACCGTATGCAGACACAACACTGGGGTGGGGCATCAATGCTCAAGTCACTGCAATGCTTCAAGAGTCAATGAGATGTTCTCTGGCAACATTTGGCAACTTCAAGGCTGGATTTCCTTGCAGGTAAAAGCTTTCCTAGAGCCCCAGACACGTCAAGATCAGTGTGTGGCAGTTAGTTTGTCAGCTCAAATGGTGAGAACATTTAGGTGCATTTTAACCTAATCCTGAAGCTTCATAGATGGGCCTTGTATCATAGTTTCTATGTATTCAAGTTCATATATATAATATACGATTTTAATACATGAAAATATATGATAATGGTCTTTTTTATTGAGTAACTGAAGTTGAGCCCACGGCTCATTTTGCCTCGGGACCTCCGAGCAAGTTATTCCATCACTGAGAACCACAGATACTAAAAAGCATCCCTACTGTTTGGAACAGAGAAGCGGCTGCAGAAAGTTCAAGTTAGCAGTGGAGAGAGCGTCACTCTTTCAGCACCATGGAGAGAGTCCCTCAAAAAGACAGAGTTGAAGTAACTTTTTAGTTTAATAATAAAAGTAAACTTTTAAAGTGTTTGTAAGATCCAAGCTAAAAAACAAGCTTTTTCCCGCTCTTGCCTGAGAGTTTATGTGTGTCCATTAAACGTTATCTCAGCCTCCTCAGTGCAAATCTGGACACGAGTTGGCAGTTAACATGCATCGAGAAAATGATACACAACCCTGTTTCAGTGCAGAATTTCACGATTCAAATACATAGCAGTAACAAAGTTTACTTCTCCACACGTCACGATTAGATTGGGCTGAATGTGATGGAGCACTAAGGACATTTTTTCAATTGGGGTTTCAGCACAACAGACTATTCTGGCTCCCAGTATCTGATTTACGAGCAAGTGACACTCCATGACTGGAATAACACAGTGGAACAGAATCCATTATAGATAGCGTAGCTGTCAGGTTTGTGTGTGTTTGTGTTTGTGTGTGTGTGTGTGTGTGCGCACATACAGTTCCATTGATGACTAACGTATAACAGTAAGTGTATGTTTCTAATTTTCACATCCATCAGACCAAACTGATGTTTATTTTCCCTAAAATTACTTCTCAGTCAACAGATTTGAAATATGGAACCATTACCACAGATGAATGTGGTCTGTTGCAATTTTTTTTTTAATCAAAGAAAATCTGTAAACACTGTTTTTATGCTCTTTTTTAAAATAATTGTGGCTGTAAAACAGCTTCTGCCTGCTAGCGATTAGGTTTTGAAACTCTTGTCGTCTTAACTACATGCTGCTGGGTAATTACCCAGCAGCATATAGTTCAGACGACAAAGTTTGTTTATTTTTTTCAGGAATATTGTGTTTCACATTTACAGATTCACAAGCCTGGAACACCGCGTTCTTTTACTCCTGACTAACGAGCAGCAGGACTTTGAGGGAACCAAAACAGAATGGAAAGTGTCACTCAAACTAATTCCCAAACCCAATGTTTGGCTCTGGGAATTCAGACTGGTGAAGTTCCACTTCACTTTACACAAATTTGGGCACAAGAAAGCTGCAAGATTTTGAAATGGGATGGCATGCTCAGACTCATGATGCACAATAATTGGGACAGTCGTGTTATTCCACCAAACTTCTCCCTCTGAGGTGAACCCTTACAGTCTGCTATGAAATCATAAAATAAGGATAATTTATTACGATAATTAGATCATTTCCATTTTGAGTGAGAGGGAAATCGTCTCAGTTTGTTAGACGATGCGATGGGGCCCTCTGCTGAGCGGACAGGATGCTGCAGGAAGGCGTGACAGCTGGGATGTGTGCGTCCTACCTTTCCTTTGCTCCTCCACACCTGGAACACAATAACAGGACAGGTCTTTGTATTTGATTTGGTCAGTGTGGAGATTGGGGTCGGAGTATCATCCAGGCTAAAATAAGGCAAACATGGTCATTAAAAGATAAGATATGAAATACTCGTCGTGGCAAGAAGAAATTTGAGTCCGGTTCGCTTTTCCCTCTGCAAATGTTGAGTTTTAAATATGATCCGAGGAAAACTTCACTTTTTTGTATTTCTTGTTCTTCAGTGGATTTACTATTTCTAGTTGATTCAAGTGAACAGAAAATGAAATTTGTGTAACAAAGATTCCCACCTGGATCATTATGTTCCTTCCTTCAGTTGAAGTTGCAATGGCAAAGTCAAACATGTATTTATTTCTTCTCATGGGGGGGGAGCTTTTTTTTCAGAGAGGCATTGGTAGAAAGCTCAAATGTGTCACTGTGGGTTGTAATTAACTCAGATTTTTGTTCCTTTTATTTATAACTTATTATCTAACTTTAGCACCTTACAACATATGTATATACTTATGTATGGCCCTTTATAGGTGTCTTTATCTATAGATAAGATATAGCCTAAATGTATAACAGAAATCTGGTTCCTGGTAATGACGTGTTCAATTTAAAAAGCTGGTTATTCAATTATTGTGTAGAATATTAATATGTAATTCAATGTGTGTCCCTGAGAGGTTGAATTTAATGACTCCCCGCTCCCTTTTTATCCTTTGTGAACTGGTTATCTATCGACACTATGATACAGTACTCCCAGGTTCATGTCAATTCATTTTAGCATGATCAACTTAGTTTGCCAACATAAAACACATTGAGTTTACTGGTGGAGCTCCATTTGAGCTTTTTCTGAAACAATAATGACATGACCGGAATATGTGGGCTTTTAAAAAATGCCTGCAAAATATCATACAATTATCTCACCGCATGTTCCATTCTGGTAATGTAATCACAAATGATCGACCATGTTTTAAACATAAATCCAATAATACTTTTTTGTGCTGGGTAGTTTGTTAACTTCATTCAAACTAATTATTTATTTATTGCCACCAAATATAAAGTAATCACTCATTCTGCAAATGCAAATAAAAAGAAGAATATTGACTGTCTCGACCCATGTTGTGTCGTATACAGTGTATGTGTTGGCACCTAAAAATTGGACAATGAGCAGTGTTGAATAACAGTGAAAACAATATGTCTTGGCATTTTAAGATTTCATATTCAGTAATATATTCATCACTTTTGAGCCACTCTCAATTACGTTTAAGGTCAGCATGTGTTCATTATTGTCGTGACAGTTGATGCTGCAGAACAAGAGCCACAGATCAATTTGTGAATTTTAATTATAGTACAGTAAGCTTGTTTTGTATGCCTTCAGGCTTTCACAACACATTGAAAACTTGGCAGTTTGATTAAGAGATAAGAAATAATCTGATAGAAAGAAGTATTAAACGCTGAATCTTATGATCATGCACATGATTGTATATATGCTAATATTAATTATGGTGACAGTCAATAATTCCCTGTGCTGACTTTATAGATTTCCAGTGCCTCGCTCCTGTGCTAATATTGCGAGAGGATACCAGGTTTGGAAAAGATGGCTGAGTGATCTGAAACAGTACTTCAGCCCAGATGGATTCTACTCCTTCTACCTGCTGTCCTTTCATTGTGGGCAGGACAACACTCTGGATCCAGACGATCCGGGTGTTGAGGGGGCTTCAAGGTCATTGCAGAGCGTTTTCACTTGGTTATGCTAACGGGGCACTTTGAGGAATCCCTTACCCTGCTTCGGGAGGCTGTCTGTTGGGAGACGTAGGACATCCTCTTCGTCAAGCTCAACTCCCGTAAGGAATCCACCAGATGTAAACTGACTCCTAAGCTCAGGGCGAAGGCCCCGCAGTGGAACGGCATTGACTGGAAGCTGTACAAACATTTTAACGCAACATTTTGGGAGAATGTGGAGGTTAATAGAAGGGGATGTCGCAGAACTAACCAGGAATGCAGAATTGATGGAGATCTGCATTGAGAGAGGTCACTCCGTGAGGAATACCATTCACTGGTGATGAGAAATAAGAGCTGAATGCATTTGGAGTTGGTGTGGAGTGGTGTTTTCAGATTTTCACAATATTTATTCACCCCCTGTTGCCACACCTGTTTTTATTGCCTGACATAAAAAGTGTATTAGTTATATTCCTTCTCTTGTATATGTTTCATTGTTGTCTGGCTGAGACAGCACACAGGTGTCCATATCATCCAGTGCAGAGCTGCAGTTTCAGACCTCTTACAGTCCAACCAGTGGCACCTAGAAAATAATCTACAAGTTGAGATATTGGGGAGGTGTAATCCTCTTATTCTTTTTTTTTCTTTCTGCACTTTCTTGTACTTTACCAGAACTCACTATTAACAGGAATGTTCAAATGTCATCCAGGGTTTTCACATCAGGATAAAACTACCATAGTTTGCTTCCCTGTGAAGATGGCTCATTGCTGATGTACAATGTTGAATTATACTTTACAACCTGCTCTTTGGAACCATTTTTGAATACCAATTAAATCTATGTATCTACTTAGATATCTGACAAAAACTGCAGGAAATTACATTTTGTTGAAAAATAAAGAGACTGAGGTGCTGGTGTTATCAGTCACCAATACTGCCAAATGTCATATTGTATAAAGGAGACATGTTGCTTCTTATCTAAATGAGCTCACGCACATTTTGAGCTATAAAAAAAAGAAGGCAATACATCTTGATAATAAAAGATTCTAAAACAAGATTTTCACAGTTCCTCCTTGTCCTTAATACATAAACACACAAATATAACAGAAGGGTGCCATATAGCACAATAGTTGGATGATATCAAGTAAGTTGGCCGTTTACTGGATCATATTGCTGAGACCATGAGAGATAGATAGAGCACAACCCAGAACCTGCACCTTTTATTATGAACCCAAAATAATAAAAAAAAATCCCCTTTTCAACAAATAACTATACTTTCTTTTTTACTCCTCCTCACCATTTTCCCACAGTCTATGAAGAGGAAGCCTGCCAGCTACATTTCTATTGCCATACTTCTATTATTATTAAAGATTTGTCAGTCTTGTTTCAAGAATCATCATAAAAATGTTTTGTATTTGCTGGCCCACAATAAAATGTTATCTTGAATTTTACCCAGATTTCAATCCAGTATTTGTGATATATGGGAGATGCAGAAAAAGCACAAACGTAATTTAAAAAATGTTAATTATTATTAATAATAGGTAAAAATGCCCCCAAAACACAACACACACACACACACACACACACACACACACACACACACACACACACACACACACACACAAATGAACAGATGTTTTTTTGCATTTCCACAAAGAGACCAGTAGATGGCACTGGAGTCCATCTTTTCCGCTGCTGCTGAGTCACTCCACAGGCTCAGACCTGCTGGTGACTTTGGAAAAATGTGATTATACAACAAACACTGGCATACTCATAAACACACACATATTTGACACCTTCACAAACAAAAGTAAGACACGCTGAACGCTGATTCACATGAAAAAACACGCGAGAAAACACATGCAACATATTATGGACACTGTGGCATTGATACGATGCCCCTGAGAGACGAACCAGACTAGACGAAGACCCTGAGGCCTTCACAGCGTTTATGAGAGACGCTGCCGGCGCCACATTTCCGGGAATGAGACGCCGTTTAAATGAGCAATGCAGATGTATAAAGAGAGACATAAAAGAGGTGAGATACAAGAGGCGAGAAGAAGAAAGAGACAATGTTAAGATTGTCCTGTATCCAAACTAGTCGGAGTCATAGTTGAGTTGCAATGACGTTTCACTTGAGTAAAGTAGTGAGTCATTTTATGAAGTGAATATCCTCCAGACACATTATATCAAGATAATTCAAGACATGTGTTGAAGCAAGTTGATTTGCATTAGATAGTTGTAATCATCCTGCTTCAGTTTCACGGCCCTGGCATTGTTCCTGCCGTCTCACTGTCACACGGTCACGGTTCACAGGAGCCATTGAATGCAACAGGGCCATCTTTATTGTAATTAGTAACACCTGTCCTCCAACATGTGCGCCGCGAACAAGGCCAGTTCGATGCCATTAGAAATGCATTGTGTCCAACAAGGATTCCTTAAAATGGTCCACACATATCATTTAAATGTAGTGATCATATTTTAATCAGAAACAGTGTTAAAGGTGCGAAATCCAAAGATAGCGTGCTCTGAAATTAAGCTGCTGAACTGGTTGCAGTTTGTTCTCTTTCTTTTATTCTTTTGTATGGAGCAAAACAGTTGAAGGCCATTCCTCTAGTTTTAACTCAACTGGAGGGTTGATTTTGTTTCAGTTTAGTTTTGTAAAACCAGCGATGGTCCATGCTAATAATGGCAGGGGGTATCCATGAGTGAGAGGCTTTTTTACAGACGGAGACACGTCCCACACTATGAGACCTGCAGCTGAGACTAACACGTGTTTCCGTGATGACCCAACACTTGCTGATTCACGTCGGGGCTCACAGCCAAACTAATCCTGCATTTGTGAACTACTCAGATTTCTTACATTTTTAAGAAAAAAATGCCTCCTTTGGGGCTGGTCTTAAAAGGTTTCAAAATGACTCATTGACCTCTTCCTTAAAGCAAAACCCCTTCTCCCACAAAATAAGTGCTTGTGCAACAACTGAGGTTATGACTTACCACTTAATTTCCAACCAGACACATGAGAACATATCATTCATATCATTTTTCCCTTTGTTCTAGACGCAACATTTGATGAATTTGATCCACATTCAAAACCCTTTTTAGTATAAAATATGTGATGTGAATGGGATTAGTAATCCCTAGAGGTTTGTTTTTGTAGACTGAACATGGCTGACTAAATGATGATGGAATACTGAAGATGATTTCCCCATTCCCCCAGCCAAAACAGATTTATTTCTATCCCCAACTCATTAAACCAGAAAATCACCAAACCAGCTTACTCTGAGACCGTGTGTGTGTGTGTGTGTGTGTGTGTGAGAGTGTGTGTGTGTGTGTGTGTGTGTGTGTGTGTGTGTGTGTTGATGTGTACTTCTGCAACAATCTTTACTGTGACATTTCACAACACAAATCTCGAAATATTTCATTACTCTCGCTTCTTCTTTTGAGGCAAAGAGCAGACAGACTAACTTCCTCAATACTGGTGGGATTGTATGTAAAACCATTATGAAATGCTTGTTTTAGTAATTGTTGGTCTACATTTCTTGATGATATTGACTTGTTGTCCTGCTTTTTTTTTTGGTCTTATTAAAAGTTTATTTTGGTGTATTCTACACTGCTTTCTGGTTAATACCACGACTACTCCTAACCTTTCATCCCCTTTTGGTCCAAAGGAAAACTAAATATTCAACCAAACAACTGGTGAAGGTGGAGTTTTTGGCCAATGGATGGATTGCCATGCAGCGGCGTTCCTCTTCCCTTTTCTCCTCACAACTTCCTTGCCTCGCCTCTCCTTCCCCTTCTCTCTCACGTGGATGAGGAGAGAGCAGCATGAGAGGGAAATGAAAAAGAGGCTCATCTGTTTCTCCGTGGGGCAGCTGAGCTGCTTCCTCTCTCCTCTCTCTCTTTCCTGCTGTCTCACCTGCATACCTCCGCTCTCGCCCCTCCTCATTTTGAGACGCTTTTTCTTCCTCTTTGTTTGACCTCATTTGTTTTTATCTTTTTTCACTATCTCCTTTCGCTGCCCTGAGGGTCTCCTTCTCTTTTGATCTGCTGTTCTTCATGGTTTTTCATCGTCTTTTCATCTTCCTGCTTTTTTTGGCAGGAAGGAGGCTCGCACACCTTTGCTTTGTGCGTCCATTTGAGCGGCCCTGCACTGCTCTCCTTGCCAGAGCAAAATGGTTCTAATCTTATCCATTGTACAATAATACATCCAGCTGTATAATGTGCCTCTGGTTGAAATTAAAGCCATTTTCACATTCACATAGGAGGAGCTGCTGAAACATATTATCTTGAAAAAAGTACAGGCGACAATAAAACAGAATTCTGTGGTTCTGACAGTTGGACACTGTCTCCATGTTGATTAGGATATCTTAAGACAACGGGCAACTGGGAAGATAACTTTGGATGATTAAACTACACAAATTATTCATGAGCAAAGCATTGCTTTGTAATGTGATCTCATCCAGCCTGAAAGGAATAGTTCATAGATGGATATTTTGAGAGATATATTCATTCGCTTTGTTAACTTGAGTTTGTTGAGCAGATCGATACCACTTTTGTGTCTGTAGGTTATTTATTGTGCACAAGAAATTACATAATAAAATGTTAAAATGTAGATAAACATATTGAGATACAAATTATAATAATATAATATGTGTTTAATTTAATTTGTACACTTAAACAACATCTAAGATATATTTGCTTCTGGGCTAATCTTATTTACTTTAGGACTGAGTCAGACCATCTGTTTCACTTCCAATCTCTAAGCCAATCAGCTGCAGGCTGAAGATACACATGTGTAAACAAACATGAGTGGTATTGATTTTCCCATCAAACTCTTTGCAAAAAAAATGAATAAACATATTTCTGGAGATGTTAACCTATTCCTTTAAAATTCAGATTTGACTTGACAATAATAAATAAATAATCCTGACTCCTTCAGTCGAGAGAAGGATCGCCTATGTTATTCAATCCCGTTTCTATCAACTCTCTCACTGAGTATTAAGTCCTCCACACTGCCGAAAATAGCCGTAGGATCTCCTTTGGGACCTACAGAAAAGCTTTGCTGTAATAATCTGTGTGTGTGTGTGTGTGTGTGTGTGTGTGTGTGTGCGTGTGCGTGTGCATGCGCGTGTGTAACAATCCATTCCTACCAGCCCAAAGCTGTGTTCAGTAGCATGATCCCATACATGTGCACACGTTATTCCTTCACATGCATGTGATGTTCAACCTGCCCGTTCCTGTTGGGAGCCCGGCACTCTAGTTTCAATATCCAGGAACATTTTCACATATTTGGCAGATTTAATCATTTGTGGTCAAGAAAAAGCAACAACTCTTGACTAGATTTGCAGACTAATTGCAGAAGAAGAGCCGAGCAACTTATTTATAATAGAGATTTTCTAAATGCTCACAGGTAACTCTGAGCAATATGTGTGTGTGTGTGTGTGTGTGTGTGTGTGTGTGTGTGTGTGTGTGTGTGTGTGTGTGTGTGTGTGTGTGTGTACATGTGGAACTTGCATGGAGCAAGAACATTTTTTGCTTAATCAGCAGAGTCAGACAGAGGCACGGACCGGAGAAAACAACCACCGCAGCAGAAAGAGAGAAAGAAAAATATGGGACAACTAGCAGATGGTGGATCGAGAGAGGCGGAAAAGGTAGAGCGAAAGAAAGAGAGAGAGAGTGAATGCACAAACACAACATTACAGCGTTGCTCTCTCTCCAAACACAGACCCTAGATTCCTCAAATGGATGAAAGTGGACAGGCGGACTACAGATTAATCATGCGAGAGACAGATGGAAAGTACGGGAGAGTAAAAGTGACAAATGCCCTGAGAAGAGACTCATCACTGAATTCTAAAACACTGGACTCTCGTAGTTTGTTAACACTACTTTTATGTTCAGGTCAAAACAGTTTTAGGATCAGATTTAGTCCAAAAGGAATGCAACAAGAACAGTTTAAACTAAGGCCTTGTGTTCACACACACACAGACACACACACACACATACACACACACACACACACACACACACACACACACACACACACACGCACACACACACACACACACACACACAATGTATTGTAATGTTATGACCCCTCTTTCCACAGGCCCCCACCCTTCCTCAGACTCTTCCTGCAGAATTTGGTTGACCGGCTACATTATTTGAGCTGTTATCAATTTTGTTTTGCGTTGTGTGCAACATTTCCACATCATCCTCCTCTCATTGCTGCTTCAAGGACACCACCCATGGAGCAAACATTCATTGTTTCCCTTTGGTCCAATGCTGCTTCTCTTGTCTTTTAGCTGGATACACACAGATTGAAGAGAAAGCTATCTCTGTTCAATTGATTGGCAAGAAATACGTTGAGTTATAAATACTCATGTTCACCTATTTTGATGTTCTACATGGGGTTTACCAGAAACCACTATGGCCCTTTAGCAGGTGTTTTGCAATGTTTTCTCTATTTGCACTTTGTTTTCTCAATTGGCTTGTTTTTTTTGTCACATAGATTAGTTTTGACACAGAAAAAACAAGTTGTGAACTACCTGGGTTTTTCCCTGAAAGACAATCTGTCTTTTACCATCATAATGAGGGTGAAGTTCGGTTTCTGTCAGAGAAACAAATGTGAGTTTCTTCTACTGCAAGGACAAAATTAATTCAGGCGATATTCTATATTTATATATATGCATGCAAATTCAACACTTTGAACACTGGATGTACATGTTACTGAACAACACTGGTCATTTATTTGTTGATGGAATTTGCTGTTTATTTTAAGTCTGTTACTTGTTTCTTTTATGTAATATATCTTAATAAATGATTATCATATCTTAACCTTTTGCTAATTTGTTTTTATGTCTCCCTCGTAAAATACATTTTAAATCTCAGTGGGAAAATCATGGATAAATAAAGGTGAAGTAAAAGATACAACTTTAACTTTTAATACAAAATGATTATCCCAAAAAAAAAGAGGTTATTACTGACCTGTAAACAAAATGAATGTCAGTGAGTCAGCAACGTGACAGAAAGGTGAACGTCAACCTTACAGCTGGATTGAAAACCATGATATTCTCTGAAATCCCCAAATTAATCTATAATCTGGAAAACAGTTTATTCGATGTTTGTGATATTCCCGGGATTCCACATGCGGTGGGAGACCTGAATAATCAGACTGAGAACGGAACAGCAGACAGACAGATAGAGAGAGAATAGACAGGGGTCAGTGTGGCCGCCAGCTGTTTGAGATGAATAGACCACTATATAGAACAGATGGCGAGTCAGCACACTGATACACACACACACACACACACACACACACACACACACACACACACACACACACACGCACAGAGAGAGAGAGCACAATTTACAAAAAGGCCAGAGACAACACTCATATGACCAAGAAAGAGAAAACAATCTGATGGTTGTTTTTTTTAGATTCAGATGTATCCATGCACACACCATTGGACCCTGAACATTTGACCTCTAAAAAAAAAAAAGCCCTCTTCGGCAAAGACAGATGAGAAGAATATTGAATTAAAAAAACATGTTTACTTCACCTCTAAACACACAACTGATTAAATCAGACAATCTGAAACTCCAACTCACACGTACAAACAAAGATGTGAGTTGATGCAAACTCACTCAAACTTACAAGCACTCTGATATAGCAACACCAACAGATGACCTATACACACACACACACACACACACACACACACACACACACACACACACACACACACACACACACAACTAAAACACCTTGAGGTCAACTGGAGCTCACATGATGTGAGCCTGCCTGGTGAGGGTTTTCTCTGGAGCTATACACAGAGTATACCTTATGAATGTTATCCATTCATACGATAGACACATACTATTTATTTCCATCTTGATTAATTACACAACCTAACATGTTTCTTTTGAAAGCTTCGTAAATCCAGATAAGGGTTTTGCCGAGTGTGTTATGATGTCTTGTTGGCACGAGCCAGCCTCACATTCAGCTGGCCAGAACAAACAGTCCTTGACTGCTGTGGTATGTTAGTTCTTTAACTCCTTCATCATGAATATTTCCCGCTAATCTGGAAATGTGAAGCACCTTTTCCCATCTGGTATAAGCACAGACTAAACCAATCCAGCCAAGATTACATTATAAAAAATTCAGCTATGACTCTTCAGCCCAGCTTTCAAAATAATAATGATAGTTTGGAAATAAAAAGCATAAGTGGTAGGAATGTTACATTACAATGAGAGATCCCTCAAATAATATTGGAATGCATACTAAAATTACAATGAATATATTGTCATGCATTCATTTTCATGTGTCTTAATATTAAAAAGTGTCCATTGCATTGTGTGTAAAACCATCTATTCTTATTCAAAATTACAATTTCTTTTCTCTGTAATGCATTGACATGCAGTGACCCGGTAATCCCAGCAGGGATTAACAACCTTTTACACAGCAGATTATCTTCACATGTCAAAACAGGAAACGTACAGGTAATTATTGACATTAACAAGGACCGCATCCCATTTAGTCATTCCAGTTTCAGGGCTCTGCTAGCATGTTTATTTCACTGGTAGGGCTTAATTGGGGCACAAAAGGAAAGGAGATTTTTAGGATTCACCTCTCTCCTCTCTCTTCTCTATCTCCCTCTGGATGAATTAATGTCTCTTCAATGCACATTACTAACTATATGTCTTCCCCAGAGCCTCTGTGCTTTCTTGCCTCTCAAGTTTCCATTGATCGTGGCTGTCTGGAGCCAGTCCTGCCTCATGTCATGGTGACCCTGCTGATGCCCTCCCTCTCCCTCGTTTTTTTTCTGCTTTTTGGGGAGTTTTTCCTCAACCAATGTGAGGTCCTGGGACAGGGGTGTTGTATGTACAGATTGTAAAACCCTCCGAGGCAAATTTGTCATTTGTGATTTTGAGCTATACAAAATAAACTGAATTGAATTGATTTGGAAACTAAAGGGCCAGTTTGTAGGTTTTGGTGGCATTTAGCGATGAGGTTAGATTGCAACAAGTCTTATTTTAAAGGGATTATTCACAAAATTAAACACATTTATTAATGATACATTTAATTTCTGCCAATCGATCGCCCTAAGTGCCACGCGCTCTCTGAGTTCCAACTTTCTTTCTTTTTTCAAAGAAAATGTATAAAGGTGATAATTAAGTGAAAATGTCTATTCCTTAAAGAAAACGATCCATCTAATTCCTAACTGTTGAAGCCTTGTGCTCACCCGGCTAATTTAATATGAACCTACAACAAATGATTGTCAGGAAACTTTGCACTTTGACACAAAGAGAATGTTGGCGGATGTCAACACAGCCTGCGGTCAACACCTTGAAGACTCTCTGAACCAGCATGGAATGCAAACACACACACACACACACACACACACACACACTGATGAGTCACCTGCTGCCCGATGAAGCGAGAGAGACTTGTACGAGTGTGTGTTTGAGGAAGAGTGTTATTATATTGCTCTGCGTCTACATAAATCTCAAGCAAATCTCTTTGAAGTGCTCACAGGACACACGGGTGACGAAGACATTGAGTGCTTTGGGAAGCGGATGGGTCGCAAGGAACAGCACAGCAGTCACTGTACATATTCTCCTTGGCTCTTCGTGTCCTATGTGCATTCACCTTGTTGGGGATGACAATCAACTAAATGTACCCAGTGAAATGTTTAGAGCACGATATGTTACATCGAAACTGATTCAGGACCAGAACTGATGAGTTTACTTAATTTGATCCAATGTCAAGTTCAGGGTGACGATAACAACATTCAAGCCGTTTTCCCTGAAAACATGCTGAACAAGTTTGTTTTACATACATAGAGGCCTGTGAATCGTGATCTGCTGTAGTTATTATCTTCAAAGTCACCCGTGAAATGAAGAATGCATGAAAAAAGGAAAGTCCTAGACAGCGGAGGGCCGCCATTAGACTCAGCCGAGGCACAGTGTTTTTCAACATTTGTTTTTAATCCTATAGATTTCTTTCAAGATAGACTAATGATGTTTGAATTCTCCTTGTCAGTTTCGACATACATCCCCTGTAATACACAGATAGAGATATGTGTCTGTCTATGTATTCTATGATCTATAAATATACGAGATATGCCTGTAAAACAAATCCTTTTCATTATAAAGTCATACGGATTACCGAACATTATGGGAGGTTCATAAATACTGTTACTGTTAAACTATCTGATACAATGCACATATATATATATATATATATATATATATATATATATATATATATATATATATATATATATATATATATATATATATATATATATATATATATATATATATATATAGCATCCCCCTCGGGAATAAACACACGATAGTCAGCTTCTTCACTGTTCTATTTTTGCCTAGTAACCATTTCCAGTAGGTCTGGAGACTTCATTGTTCTCCTCGGTCGGCCTCAGCCAGGCAGTGACATCATTCCCCTTTCACCCAGTTCTCTGACGGCTGCAGCACGAGGTAACAGGCGGGCAAACCATGATGCATTCCTGGTCCCTTCCAAAAGCTGTACATTCAACATGTCAGCGGGATTCCCTTGAAAGGGAATTTGATTAATTGTGGTCGGAATAGTAATCAAACCGCTAACACATTACAGGACAACTTATTAGATGATGGGTGACAATGGGAGGTCCTAAGTGAGTTGGACTGTGATGAATCAGTGAATACGCTGACTTCCATATGCAATATGAAAACTATTAAGAAATAGGTAATGTCTTGAGAAAGACATTATTTCTTCAAAAAAAAAATATGTTTGTGCATGAGCAGTAAATAATAAAGTATATACAGTGTATATGAAGTGTATATAAAGTATATACAGAAGAGCAGTTTAAGATAATTATACAAAAATGAAAATACCCTGAACAAAATGCATGATATGTGCCTTTTCCCTTCGATTACAAAGAAGGAGATGCAACAAGCAAGTCATTTAAATTAATTTGATTGTACTATATTTTTTTTAACGTATTAAACTGCCTAACAACTGATCCCAGTAAAAATCATTAGTGATGCGCATGTAATACAACACACTCAACACACAAACCTAACCCATGGGCCAGTGTATGGTGAAATAATACTCAAACCCGGACAAAACACGACTCATTCATTTACAGTTGTGCTGATCAATGGTCGATCATTTGCATTTAGGAGATTTCCGACAGCACTTGAAGGCCACATAAGTGCCAACGTTGCAAGCAGGAGAAACCCAAAACAATGTTTATGTAACACAGTATTCCTGCAGCGGAGGTCTTTTTCTCTGCATCGTGCATCAGTGTAGGGCATTTTCGACACAATTCCTCCCACCGTTTGTTCACTTCATTCGATGCTTTTGCTGCAATATTAATAACAACGTATACAAAATAGAAAGAAAAAACAAATCGGTTCGAAGTCGCGTACGACTTCGGCTAAAAGCTAATATTGCATTGAAACAGATGCATTTTTTAGGACAATCCGTTGTTTTTCCCCAGTAAATCATGTGGATGTGACACGTTTTTGCAGTGTCGAGACAAATATAGGCAGTCGTACACCATCCCCCTCCTTTACTGCCTTCCATCCTCGTGCTGGGGTTACTATCGGACAAACCTCCCCTGCTCCTTCATTCTCTGTGCTGGGGTTACTGTCGGACAAACCCTCCATCCTCCTCCTCCTCCTCTTCTTCCTCTCATCATTCTGGTCTGCGCCTGTATCATGCAGGCATGCCTGTTTATTTTGGTTTTATTCATGTGCATAGCTAAAGGGTGGTACATTGATGCAGCACACAGTTTCAGAAGGAATCACAAGGGAGGAACCGAGAAATGTTGCGTTTTAATTAGTTCTGTCAAGGAATGAAAAACCTTTATTGTCACCGGTAGATTTTCACAGATGCAGGTATATCTCGGGTTACTATCGTTCAAAGTGAAAATGAGGAAGCTGATTCACGTTTTGCGTGCGCGCTTCCTTTTTGGTGAAATCAACGTCAAGTCGCAGTAAATGCTTCACCCACGAATGTGTGATCGTTATACATTTGTTTCCAACTGATTAAGACAGCTGAATCAACAGGCTGCATGGTGCATGTCAGTGCAAAACAGCTGTGTTTACTCTGAGCCCAAATATTACAACCCCAAATATAAATTATGTTGTCCAGAAGCAAAGATCCAGTCATCTTGAGATACATCGAAAGTGTCTTAGAAAGTGAGCACAGCTTCTTCACCTTATCCCCTCTGCTCAAATCCTGGCATATGAGTCCCACTGTGCCCCATTTTCTCCTCTTGGTACACCCACAATGCACTCAGTTAAAAAAGCACGAGTCAGTGATTCACGTTCTCATAGAAACGTCAGGATGTGTAGAGGGTCTAATAAAAAGTTGATCTGATAGAAGTCCAAAGTGAAGTGGCACTGTCTGACCACTTTTCTCTTCATATCACTGCATTATGTTTCTTTAAACAAAAGGCAGCAGACTCCAACGCTGCAATCAGCCTTTTCGGTCACAGAAAGAAAATGCTTGCTTTGTATCTTTTGACCAAGCTGCATGTTTGTTTTACTGCAGAAGCCACATTTTTGCATAATGTTTCCTTATAATCACACTGTTGTATTCTGGCTGCTTTTCAATCTAAAATCTAAAGGTCAACTGACTCTTGAATAAACTCTTGTGTTATTGTCCCTTTGTCGTAGGCACCATCGTGCTTGTCCCAATAGTCAATATAGGCTTTAAGGTCTGAAAATGACAACATCAATTTGATATATTTTTCCGCTTTGCGATAAAGTTAAATATGCACAACACAATTGTGATTTTGTTAATCTCAAGATTGTGACACTGTTTAATGGTTAATGATGTCTTGATGATGAGCACACATTCTATCAGTGATCTGCGCATTTTCACATCTCAGTAGTTTCTTTTTAAATTAAATTACTATTGAGTTGATCCTTCAAAGACTGATTACATGGATGGACCGTTTTGTTTGTGAAGGACAATAGCGGCTCATACTTTTTTCATCTTGAACAAATCCTTATTAAGGCAGTCACAATCCTACTTTTCTGGATTTTTCTTTCTGGTGTCTCCATGTGTACAACAGCAGCCCATTTAGGGGAACTTCTTCTAACTTTGTGTGCTGATACAAGTCAAGATTTTTCCTTACATTATAGTTTTTTAGCTAACGCTTTTAACCAAAAGCAGCTTACAATAATTAACTAATTATCATACCTTTGCAGCCACAACTCCAAGACCTCCATAGTTGGTTCCAGTCCAGTGATCCCATCGGAGTGTGGAAGCTACCTCCCGCTGTGCCAGCCATAACAAACCATTGTTCTCAGGCCAGTGGGAATAACTGCACAGACAGTTTTCTACACATAATCTCAAGGAACGGGTAAGAGAACGACTGAACTATCTATATAAAAGAGGCTTTTTTTTGTCCATTTAAGCACAACTGGATTCATATCCACACATTTGTCTCTCTCCCTCTGGTGTAATTTGATAAAACTAGACTATTGTTGCCTTAATTTCTCCATCTCTAACTTTTGTACTGGCCTTGTATTTGTGCACGATATTTGGAACCCGTAATGTCATTTTTTGGTCAAGGTCATTCTTGTAATTTACTGTCCTCAAATGTCCTGGGTCAAGACAATGATTGCCTTTTTGCTCATGGTGACCTCTGACCCTCTGAAAGTACAGGTGTCAATGAGGAAAAGCTATTTCACTCGCTAGGAATCAGTGAATCATTACATTGTTTTGATTTTACTCAGTTTTTATTCATTTGAAATGTATTCATTTACTCATCATGTAAATACTAAATGATGAAAGAAACACATTAAATGGTACGTCTAATAATGATTTAATTACTTTTTACACTCTTTTGAAACCTATTATTGAAGAGCAAATGTAATAAGTCTCTTTATAAATGAACCAATTGAACAAAGTGATTTATTCAAAGAAACCCTCAGGCTTCATTAAATTTAAGAATCACTACTTCCACTCAAACTTGATCACTTTGTGAGTCTTTGGTCTTTATATTATAACTAATTTAAAAGTCACCCTCTGTACTATGTAGCCACTTCATACTTCAGGAATCTATTCAAAGTCATTGTTTCCAGTGGGTATTGAGTACAACTCAATGCTTTGAAAATGACAAATGGCTTCAATCTCCCGAAGTTACCCTGAATTCTTCAGATAAAAAAAATAGCTGTCGTCATCGTGAATGATTATCATCCGTCTTCATCCATGCAGACAGTTCTCAAGCTTCTTTGATGGATTAGATGACTAACCACTCTGATTGAGGATCCTGTTTTAATGAGACCCCTTACTGGGAGACCTCACTGTACCCGTCCACAAGTGGAGGAGAAATGTTCACTAAATGACCCTCGGCTACCTTTTCTTATCTTGTTTCAGCTGCCGGCGCCAGGCAGAGCTCACTGTACCAAACACAGTCGTATGGAGGTCATCAGGTTCACTTATGTCCTCAAACTAAATCAGCTGAATCTTGTAAGATTAAAGTTGTATTGTAGATTATGCAGTTCATTCAATCAACACTTGTTGCAATATATCCAATGGCATGTGCACTATGGTACATCAACAAATAATACACTTGTTGGGTAATTTGAGGAAAGTTTTAAGGAAGAAAATAACACAGAGGAAGTTAAAAGCAAGATCATTTAAACAAGGGCACTGGAGAACACAAACATTTGTTTTAGTATACTACAACAATCGAGTAGAACTGGTGGGATGTTTAAATTAACATTATTTTCAAGCACCTTCTGTCTTTACAACGTATCCCTTGTTGGTACTTATGAATTTAAGTGGAAAAGGAAAACATCTTAAACTAATTGCACCCTTAAGCAGAGGGAACAGAGTAAAAGACAGTGGAGGCGCACTACAGGCCAGATAATCACTGCCAGATGGTTGCCATGCTCTTTGCACATTAGTTAGCCTCGACTGTACATCAGGCTCACACATTAACAAAAGCTAACCAGCAAACCAATAGGATTAGTGTTAAAGGACAATGCCGCTTTATTCGGGGGATTTGTCAACAGGGAAGTCTAAAAGTGTGTGATGGTGGTGGTGTGGGGTCAGTTATTGATTTTGAATGGTGTCTCTTCTTTACAATGCAGGGTCAGAGTGAGCTGTATTGAGATGAGTGGTACATCCAACTGTTCTGTTTAATGCACTACTGAGTTGTTTGTCCCCGAAGCATGTGCAGTTGTTCCTTCCTCTCTCGCACCTATTAAATGTGTTTATTCTGGTGTGGGTGGAAAGCCGCCACGCAATCTCTCAAACATAAACCAGCCAGAGATCGGTGTCCGATCACATGTGAGGTGTTTACAGTTGCCCCTGAACAGAATGCTGTTGGATCCGAGAGCGGTCCAGTTACCCGGTGGCTGTGCCCAGCACAGTCTGTCATTTGTTGGCCACACTCACCGAGCAGGCAGCGAGACCGTGGAGAACAAAGTGCATTTTAACTTAATTTCGGGAAATACACTGCAATGATGGGGATACGAATTCCTATTGACTCATATAAATGTTGCTGTGAATATTCCTGTTTCACTCAAACACAAACATTCAAACACACAAGGCTACACTTTGTGTGCATTTGGATTTGCATGACTTTACACAATGCATGTCTTCCATAATGTAAAATAGCAATGAGAATATACATTTATAGAAAATAGGAAAAGGCCTTATGTCGTATGCAGGCTCACAACCAGTCGCAATTTACTTACTTCCTTATTGGTTTCTGACAAAATAAGAACTTTTATTTGACTTTTTGGTTGCAAAAAGTTGTATTATCCAAGTTAGAATCATAGTCAATGTGTCCATGGGGAAATTAGTAGTTTAATCAATCAACAACAGGGCACATTGTACATGTGTGTTACAGCGATAGGCCTGACATAAGTCACACGACCGCAGCGAAAACAAGGTGAAGCAATAAAAGTTACAGTTAAATAAATCTGCCAGTTTTAACCCCATGTTTCAGTTGTACTCTCACACTGCTTTTTACCTGTGAAGACAGCTTTACAGTACACTGAATCACTGACAACAACAATGAGATCAATCTCTTGGGGATTCCTGGGAAAAAAATTGGTTTACTTACTCTAAAAGATATTGTGGAAAACTAAAATAAAAAAAACCTAGCATTATAAAAATCACTGAAAACATTTTGGAAACGGTTGCAAATATTCAACTTGGTAAGAAACTGAGTGATGTGAAGTGGTAAATGTGATCTACTTGCAGAGAGCAGAAACAGCATCTTATAATCATAAACTGTGTTGTGATGTAACAACTGTAACAATAAATAAGTAGATTGTGCTCATCTGCAAAGCATCAGTGGCCGGCTGTCCTTGTCCTATTGTGATCTCAGTCCAGGTTTGATCAGCGAGTGCAAATGGAGCAATAGCAAGTTAACGTCCACATCCATTTTCTAAGCCGCTTAGCCTGTTCAGGGTCATGCAGGGCTGGAGCGTATCCCAGCAGGCACTGGGTGGGAGGCATGGTGCACTGAGATTGCCAGTCAGTCACAGGAGTAACGCCCACAACCACATTCACACTGACCTGGGAGGAATGCTTTTTTTTGGAAGAAGAAAGAGACTGATGTCAGTGAGGCAAAATATTTATTCCCGGGGAGGTTTGCATGGAGACTTGAGATTCAAGAGCAATAGAGTGTTACAGTTTAGACTAAAAACCCAGACATCTTTCGGTACATTAACCCACAGATTCATTATTTTTGTATTTATAATTTAAACAGAAACTATGTTCTGTGGGTCACATTGGTCTATTTCACATTTTACACTAAGTTACACCAGTTAAATCCGCACAGGATTTTGAGGCTGGCGTTTAGATGCAAAGCTCCTCATACAAACATAAATACAAGAACAAACATCTCAATATACTCTATTTAAGTATTCCTGTTAAACTTGATAGTATAGTGCTCTCTTGTATATGCTTACATACTTCTAAGACCCACTTTACAATATATTGCATGCTTACTTCTTACTTCTGTTTTCTTTTTTTAGCAATATCCATAGTGGTTGGTTTATTATTGCTCCATGTATATTATTATGCATTGAATTATATATAATATATTATTTAATATTACATTTCTTAAATGTAATGTTCTGTTCTGATCGATGTCGGCCAAATCAAACTACTATTTTATAACAACAAAAAAGGTAAAAAGTGGTTTCAGTCGTTCATTCAACTCAACCTTCTTGAGCTTCACAGTAATTGAATTAATGAGGCGTCGAGGTGTGACTGGCCCTTTAAGAGATGTTTTGACTGGGCACGTGCTTGCCTTATAAGGGAGCAGCATCAAACGGTGACCGTTAGTTACCTCTGCTGCTGTCTCCTCTGCTCCGCATCGAGCGGTCCTATAAAGCCCTGGCGGAGGGAAAAAAAACAGTTTTGTCAGACACAGAGCAGCGAAGGACCACAAGAGTGGAGGAGTGGGTTCCAGATAATTCGCCCCTTAGAAGTTGTTCTTGGCGAAGAATTTCAGTTAATGCGAAGAGAAAGAGTGGATATTGACGCCGCTCAGGACCAAGGTTGGTGAGTTCGGAGTTTTTTTCTTTTTCCTTGGCGGAGGAAGAGGGGGGGGGGGTATGAGTTTCTTTGTTGGCTCAAGAATGAATACCATCTTGTTACAGTTAACATGTAGTCTGTTTTCATGTCACAATGTCTTCATATATTGTCAGCTCAATGCTCTGTGTTTGGCTTTTGTATGACTAAACGTGAAAGAGCAATATGTGTTGCTTTCTCGAGCGTTAATTGGTGTTTTTTTTTGGTGGAATTTTGTTTCTTCATTTTAACGTCGCAAAGCTCAACAACAACTGCGATGTGCTCAATGGACGTTAAATGTTCAAGGCAAAGCCGTGGTGAGAGTAGAATGACAAGTGTCTTCTCTGCTGTTTTTTTGTTTGTTTTATCATCATGTCAATCGGCTCTTCTTGTGAGAGTCGGACCTGTGGCGAGCTGGCGACAGTCAGACGCGGCGCTTCCGGTCAGGTTCTACAAAATAAAAGCCCCCTTTCTTTATTTGGTACAAGATATTTATAATAAAGAAGAGGGTGAGACGTTGCAAACAAGCTTTCACATTCTCTCTTAATGCCTTTCAGTTTAAAGCAACGGCACACTTTTGTTTAGGCTACAGAAGGACATTTCAGCGGCACTAAATGGCAGCTTTTATCAAGTCACATTGGTGGCATTTTATTACTGAAAGCACATTCGTCTTGCATGAAGTCTCAATTTGGCTGACTTGATGCTTTGGGTCCGTTTAGCGAAGCTGAGTGACCGACAGTAACCTCGTTTCAATAGAACAATACAACACAAGTATCTTAACAAAAGTATAGGCTATAAATCAGTCAGTCAGACTCTACATGTTGACATCCTGTCACAATGTTGACATCGGGTCGCAGTGACGATGCTCCTTAATGACAATTAACAGCAGCCTGTTCTTCGTGTATGTCTCAATGTTTTATTTCTTTGCTTTTGAAGAGTTGCCGTTAGTGTTTTTATTCACATGCCTGCTGCTGCTGCTGCTGCTGCTGCTGCTGCAGTCTTGGCGCAACGTCGACGTACATTTGCTTTGTTTTCATTCAGCAACAAGGCGAATTCTTTCTTGCAAAAAGTCGACGATCTTTCTTTTTCTCATGGGGAAATAAATAAACCGTCCTTCATTTAATTAGTTTTATTTTTCTATCGTGATTAATGATCTGTCAAGTGTCGTGAAGACGACGAAGATGAAACACAATTCCTGTATGAGTGCGATATGACACGTGAGCGAGAAATGATGGTAAACAAGTATAAAATGGAAGATGCGGAAGTGTGCCACTAGGGGCTCACTGGCTCTGCACCATTCGGGCCACTCGACACTCGGCAGAGTCCGTGTTATCTCTGCATGCGACGTGTTTTCGTCACAATGTTGGTCCAAAGTCAGACGATCCGTGGAGGGCAGAGTCGTCAGAAAACGTCCTGCTTCTCAGAAAGTGTGATCCAGAAAAACATCAGCAGAATCAGGCTGATCCGAGTGCGATGGAAGTCGGGTCTTAAAGGATAAATCACATGTAAACACGATGTTGTGTTAAGAGATCAATCCCCAAATGAAGGTGGGGGAATGTGGGGACACAATTTATTTCAGTAGTCAACAGTGAAAAGTGAAAAATTGGGATGTAGTTAGGAGGAAAGGCGAGGTAAAAAAGAGCATTCACTGCGGATCAAATGTGACGATGGTGCGAATTGTATATGTTTTCCACCCACACATACAGCAACATGGCAGACCACAATTCAGCATTGTGGTGTTTTTTTTCCCCATCATTAACTTTATGGGATTTGTGCAGGAGCGTATTGGAATAGCCTATTGTCCGAGAAACCTTTCCACATTTAACTCTAAAAGCAAAGAAAATGCGAATTTGTGACTCAAGTCAAGCTAGTGCTGATGGTGTTTTTGTCTTTAAGCCCACAGCAGTATAGTCATGTTTTATAGTTAGAGTTTCATATTGTGCCCTTGTTCAATCCCCTGCTTCAGTCTCCTATCTGTTTGTCTTAAATTATATCCTTGAGGCTGTCTCCAGCAGGTATTTTACATTGCTTGACAATGAAACTGTTGAACGTGTGCCACGACTGCTGCCGACAAATCAAGTGACTCATCGAGAAAACAGATGTCCTAGTACAGCAGATACTGACATGGGTCAATGTGCTGTTTGTTCATCCCAAAGGTCTTGTTGTCTTTTATTACGACATTTCATACATTCCAGTGGATTTACTGAACACAGCCAATCACATGTAACGGTGGATTTGTGCACTACAGTTGAGTTACTGCTGAAAAACTCAAATATCGTTGACATTTGTGTTGTATTTTGTTTTGATACCCCCGCATTGTCTTCGCGTTACATAATGCTAGAAGGCATACATTCTGACAGTGATGTTGTATAAATAATGTTCTGCCAGGGAGGTGGTTGGATGTGACTACGCTGTCATTGTGATTGCATTAGAGAAGATGAGGTGTAAAACCACAGAGGTCTGGATGCATGATTTGATTAGGGGCAGGACTTTAACCCACAAGCAAATGATCAGTGCGGGGCATCATGTTTGAACATCACTGTGTCCCTGACATGGCTGTGCTGTCGTTCCACTCTGTCAACCAATCAGCTTTATTCTGTATAAAGGGCATTCAAAGAAATATTCAGGGTGGCCTCGATCTTTTGTTCTAAAGACTTCCAACTGCTCCTCCAAGCTAACTTTAAAACTTGAAAGTTAAATGTTCAGCATGACGCAATTTCTCTTCTTTTAGATGACTTAATCATTTGAGACCGAAGCTATATTTTCCTCATGGGCTGTAAAGCTTGATGACCTTAATTAAGGAGTTACAGGTCTCAGTCTCGAGTGGCTGACCGGATTTTAGCTTTTGAAGTCCATGTGTCTGTTTTAGCTGGATAACTCCATTTGTGGAGGGCCTCGGGGTTTGACTTGCCAACCAGAGAACAAAGTAGTTCTTCTTTGAGCAAAAAAACACACCAAATTGCAACACATATTTTGTGTATTTTGGTCTTCTTTCTGGAGTCTAAACCAGCCTGAAAACAAATCTAAAGACTTCTGAATCTGCAAATAGAATTAAAAAAAATGGGCATGGAAAGGTGTTTGGGAGGAATCGTGTGCTATTTAGTAAATCTGACAAAGGCCAGTGTCTAGCAACCCAAAAAGTAGTTTAAATGTGTATCTTCTTCTTACATTGCGTTGAGTAATCCACTAATGCTGTTTAATCAGTGTGTTTGAACAACGGTGGCAGGGATCTTTTTGTTGTCAAAATTACATCAAATGTAGTAATTCATGTGATATTGTGATGAGAAAAGGATTACTTATAACTTTCAATCCATGAAAACTGCCCGCCACCCACTCATCCTCCTACTTTAACTGTAGCTTGACCTTTTGGACTGATGAGTCCACATCATGTAGACCTGAATCTGCGGCGGCTAACAGCCTTCCTCAGTCATTAGGCGACTTCATTTGCTGAGTGTTGCTGTATTTCTGGCTGGTCTGCTTTCCAGAACCCATCTGTTCAATAGGTGAATCTGTTTAATAGTTATTTTACTGTCGGCAGTGATACTTTTTTTTCTGACGGCAATTTACTGTTTTTTAGTCGGAAGAGGTTTTTAGCATATAAGAAGAAGAAGCCACAAGGTTGTGTTCCTGTTTTCCCTTTTTCCTTCAGGATTTTTGTTCAACATTTATTTTATGAAAAGTTCTCTTTTTGAGTTGTTGCCTTATTGTGGCACAATCAACCGGACGCTACATACATATTTGCTCTAGTTGCATGCATGTGGTTATGTTTTGTTAACGTAATGACTTTCTGTTCTGCTTTGTGCTTCAATGTAGAATTTTTTTTGTTTTTTGGTACACCATGTCTTTTTCCAAAAGAACAAAGCTGGAATATATGTGTTTGTTTGCTGACTGTGTTTAATCTATCTCCTTGTTGTTGCCTTTGTGAACACAAGTATTGCATGTAGTACATGTCTATGTTTGCAGTTGTTGACCCTCTTTCTCTCTTTCTCTCTCTCTCTCTCTCTTTGTCTTTTTGGGATCCCAGTGAGGAGCTGGAGCGTGCTCAGTGAGTTTGGGAAGACGCCAACATGTCCTTCTCCACTCAACTGGGTTTACTGCTTTGGAAGAACTTCACTTATCGACGGAGACAGACTGTAAGTAGGAGTCCTTCAAATTACTGACTCGTAAGCTGAATGGATTGGATGAGTACACAGTACAAGTACACAATCAATTAGTTGGTCATTTTTCTTATCTATTGGTATGTATATATATATATTCCATTCCTTATGCTTTTTTCCTAAAACACAGTTTTTCACTAATCCATGCTGTTTTTTTGTGGTTTATTTGATTTTCATTTAATTAAGATCCAACAAGAAAAATGAACATTTTACTTAAAAAAATCCCAGAATAACATACATTAGTATATATTCTCCCAGGCAGATTCATTAGTCCATAAAATAAGTCTAAAAAGCACCACGTGGGGTATCTAATCTTTTGTCTAATTTCCCCTGAATGCTTTGTCTCAGTCACATTTTCAATGGATCGACTTTAAATCAGAGCCGATTCCTCCAGTAGATGTCTAAGTCTTTCCTCATAAATATGCATGTTCCAATTGGTACGCGGCCCACAACAATGGAAGTGATGTAATTCTCCTCCGAGTCACTTGGACCGAAAACGCATTACAGTCTACAGATTACAGTGAGTCAGTCAAAGATGTGAGGATGACACATGTCAGATGCATTGTCCAGTCAATGGTCTTGTGCTGGTTGATGCCCACACACTCAAAGTTATGTAAATCAAAGTTCAGTTCCAGGCTGTAGCATAGACGTTCTTTATGTGTGAGCAGGCTCATCTGCATACAATTGAGCCAGTCGACCATCAAGCAGAAACTCCTCCTCAAAGTGACGGCTGTGGCTGCTTGACATGAAGCCAATTGTTTCCAACAAGGGGAAACAGTGAGTTTTCTAAGACCGTGTCTTGATTCCTTATCCCGGCGCTGCATGTCTGCCATGCTGGTTCAGGCTGACAAACGGGCAGCTGAAGTGGAGGGGCCATATGGAACAGATGGACACGGCCCTTTTAAACCCTGCAGACCTCTCGCCCTGTCTCCCCTTATTAACCCATATACTTCAACTAAACTCACGGTGGGATTACTGTTTGCAAAGGACAACAGCTAACAGCCCCCACCACACTTTTTTTTATTATAACAGCAGAGATTACCTTAGATGAACTACAAATTCAGAAAAACTATTTTGGGGGGATTTAGTCATTTGATTCACACAATTTTGTTTCCCAAGATAGTGAAGCCTTTATTTATATACTTAGTTAACTTTTGTCATCATCCTTTTTGCCTTCCTCCCTTAGATCCAGCTGCTGATTGAGATCATCTGGCCTCTCTTCATCTTCTTCATCCTGATCTCAGTCAGGATACATTATCCACCCTACGAGCAACATGAATGTAAGCAGACAGGGAGAGAGGAAGGGAGTTACTTGACAGATTATTTTTGATCTAATACAATTCAGCTTCTTTGCTTTTTTGTGATTTTCAGATTTCCTTAAACAATGGAGTATTTATTTTTGTTTAACTGCTACTGCTGAGTTAAATTAGTCTGTTATTCAACTGTTCTGACATTTTCTATTTTTAGCCATTATTTATGTTTTGCCTCTTGGCAAGATCAACATGTTCCTCATCCAGAGTTTCCATGTTATTGTCACACAAGGATCGGTCGGATGTGTCAACATTTGTTTGCACTGTGTGAATAAGTAACGGACCTTTAGCTCCTGAAATTGGTGGTTTCATAACTTTGACCACGTTTCAACTCAATAAGATTGAGTCCGAAACACAAACCCAAAAATTCTTACATTTAGGGGAGCTAAACAGTTACCTGTAACAGTTTTTCCAAAGAGATATTTATTGAAATGCCACAGCTATCGTTATGTGTAGTTCATTTATTTAAATGAGTTTGACAGTCTTCAGTCTGTACGTATGATTCTATAAACGTTGGTGCAGGTTCATGCCTGGACACACACACAGACCTACGTGGCTCTGGTTAAGAACAAATCCAGTAAAGTTATGTAATCATTATGAGCTTGTGTGAGGATCGTTATCCCCCAAACCAGTTCCCCTATTTGTAACAAAATCATTGATATCAAATGTATCACAAGTCAGTTTGAACCCAGTTAGCCCAGTAAACTCCAACTCCTGACCCTTTTCTCACTATCTTCTCTTATCTCTTCAGTATAGTATATATAGTTAACCTCAGTAAATCGTAGCCATAAAGGTAGCTGATAAGAGTACATAATAATTGTAAACATAATGCCAGTGTTGTAGAGGCAGTGGTAGCGACGGCCTACATGTAATAGTTTATCGGTATCCTCCAGTGTAGCCAGATGGTGTCCGGAAGATTCCATTCAGACACGTTTCTGTTTGATTAATATTTAAGTCCATTAAAACTAATCATGGACATTGTATGCGCTCCCTTTTTTTCCAGGCCATTTCCCTAACAAGGCCATGCCCTCGGCGGGTACCCTGCCCTGGGTGCAAGGCATCATCTGCAACGCCAACAACCCCTGTTTCCGCAATCCTACCCCTGGCGAGACTCCCGGGGTGGTGGGGAACTTCAATGATTCTATGTGAGTAACACGGCCTGCTTGCTGATTCATAGTTATGTAACGCTCTGACCAATTCAAAGTGCAAAGGGGAAAAACGTTTTTGTGTCACTTTGTATCAATATTGCAACACAATTGTTCTGAATCGAGCACAAAATGTATTCTTTTAGAAAAATTAAGAAAATATCCCCTCAGGCTTTGAGTTCTCAAGAGATGTGAAACAGCGTGTCTGATTTTTGACTTTCGCGAACATCTCCAGAATCTCCCGTCTGTTCAATGATGCCAAGAAGATCCTGTTCTACACTCAGAATGATAAAAGTTATGAGGGATACAAAGGACTGCTGAGGGCCCTCAGGAAGCTGCAGAAGAACACTGCTGGTAAGAACATACCTTCTTTAAATTTCTTTTGTTATGCTTTGTATAGTTTTTGACACCCGCCCACCATTTACGTTGATCATCCATTCAAACAGAAGGGAACACTCCTACACAGTCAGTGACTCACCTACAGTTTATTCACACACTGCTGGTGATGCCTCTGAGCTTGGGGGAAATAATTAGATTCATGAAAACATATTGTTTGTTTCCTGAAAGAAGCAATAAGTAGCTTTTGTCAAGATCTTGAATCTTATAATTCTTTATGGAAGAAAAAGAAGATTGTAGTTTGTTCAGTCTCCAAACGATTCAGCGACAACATGGAGGCCCTCTTCCCTGTCTACACATGTCTGACTCATTTAAATAGTCCAAGACAAGTTGTTAATGGAAAGATATTTGTTTCCAATGTTGTAAGAGAGAGTGAGGCATGCCATTCAATTAGTACAAAGTGAATGAAGCTTGAATCACTGCACATTGGTAAATTGACAAAAAACAGATTAGCGACATGTTAAAACTAGATAAAGCGACTTGTCATGGTCATTTTCGCAGTGGAGCAGCGGATGTTAGCTCCAAGTCTTCAGAGAAGTGCTCAGAGTGCAACGTGTCCTTCTCCCTTATCACCGCCTGCCAGCCGGGGTGGGCACCTCTCCCAGAGGCCAGTGGGTGTTGTACTATTCCGCTATTACGTGCCAGTGTTGGTGCTGCAAGACAGGACAAGCAGAACATTGAGCACCACCCAGACAGTCATTATACAGATTATACAGATCCGGGAGGAAACATGGAGTTGCTCTGCCTCGAATGTTGCTGCTTCCTGTTAAGGAGGAGCGGTCACCGAGGCGTCTCTGCTGTCAGTTTTACCTACACATTTAATCATAACCTCACATTTTAGAAGATTTTGAAAATGAAAGAGGCATGTATTTATAACCATGACCTTGGCTTTTTGGATGCAGAGGAAGGTTGTCTTTCTAAAAAAAACAAAGCATGTTGTTGGTGTCTCTGCTGTGCCGACTCCGTCAAAGAAACCTGAAAGTAAGAAAGGAGGCTGTGTTAAAACAGCACTTACTTTACTTCATTTGAATGGGAGTCACACAAACACGTTAACTTTGCTCAGCGAAAAAGAGATTTTATTCTTTAATTTAATTTAAATTCAGTCAGTACCCATTACTCTGACATTGGAGCAATCTCTGTTTTTTAGCTGACCATGTGTACAAAGAAACCATGGCAAAAATTAAATGGAAAACATGGACTGATTTTTATGAAGACAAATTATATAAAATGGAGGCTAACAAAGGGCTTTACAGGACCAAGTGCACAAACAGTCAACAGCTGTGACAAGGAGTGAAATGACTGAGTCGAATTAGACTGCGTGTCCTTTTGTTTGTTCCATTACTGTTTCTTTGCTCCAGCATTATCAGTTAGTTTCCATAAATAAAGGGTGTTAGCCTGGTTCCACATCAGACCCCAGTGTAAGGGTAAAGGATCTTGTTGTTTGGGCTACAGTCTGCTTTGCTATCCCTGAGCTACACTACATTATGCAACGGCCCTACAAAGAAACGCACGGCCTGGAAATAGGGCGAGAGAGAGATTACACACCAGAGCAAAATAAGGAAAAAGGTTCTTATTTTTAATGGTAAAAAGTTCCTCACATGTTTCTCAATTTGATTGTGTGTCATGGGATGTACTCCGAGATGGCATTATAGCCCAGTAATAGATCCTCATGTTATCTACTCAGAAGACTCTTTCATCATTTTAACAGCACATCTATGCACTTCATCACAATTGATTTCTAAATGCACAGCGACATGCTTAAATCCACGTGAGGGAATGCACCGATGTAGCGCAGGGACAGTAAAGTATGATGCAGGACAAAGCTGCAGAGGGCCTCTATAGGAAGAGCAGCATGGACCAAAGAGCCGAGAGCAGACACCCCTCGCGTGTCGGTTAATAATTCAGCAACTGGCGGGGTCAGAGCATGAGATTTACACCGACAGGGAAGAGGCTCTGTAAAGGGTGAGGGAGAGGGATGAGCTTTTCCGGCACAGGACAACTAGATAAATCACACCGGTCTAATGCATTCCTGCTTGACGTGGCAGACATTTGAACATTTAAAGAGCAGGTTCGTGGAGTATTCTTGACATGAGAACAGTGTTCTTAGTACCAAATAGATAAATAAGCTTGAGAGATCGGTTGAGTCTGATTGCCAATGCTGAGCTTTTCATATGCCACAGATTTTTTCTTATTATTTTACCCCCCCTGAAGCTGAAACTGGATTTGCATAATAGAGAGAAACATCTTACCTTTTTAAGCTTTCTTCACCTTCATATTTGATCTGGCTGGCTCCTTTTTCAAGGACTCCATTTGATTCCAAAGGCTCATTGTGTCTGAGCCTAATCTTTTAAAATGGAGACTGTGCTACCCTTTTGCTTGACTCTATGAATCCATTCCTCATCACCTTCACCATAAACATCAGCCCATAATGTTGAGCTCAACATGTAGTTTGACCTCATTTCTCTAACCTGACCAGAAACGTGCTGATACAAGCTCTCATTCACACACACGGATCACACAGAGTCAGACATGCTCAGGTACAAGCCAACCAGTTATTGCTCCTCCAAATGTCCACATCAAAACTCCCATTTTGTGTGATGAGTTCACTGCTGTCAGAGTTCCATCTGTCACTTCTTTCCTCATCAGAACTCAAAGTTCCTTTGGATTCAGGAATGCTACTTTGTGCTTGTTAGACAAGCTAGATTTGGGATATTATACAGTTCCATAGAGAGTACAGCCTGTTTATGGTACAGTTTGACAAGTGAAGTTCCTGGTTACTAAGTCTGGGTGTTATCAAATATGAAATGGATGAGGAACCGTCAGGATCAAGCACAGACAAGCGTCAATGTGGGCCTCGCCCTTGTATATACAGATCTCCGATATAGGAACAACAAACACAACCAGGGTTTGGTACTTCTTATGTGGTCCTACTTCAGAAAAGCTCTCTGTTCTTGATAACTCAGGGTATTTAAACCACTTAGGGCCGAGGAGACAAAGACAAACGCACACAGATAAGACAAGCATATCTGCATTTTCTGTGAATTCAGCAAACTCATCGAATGCTCTTCCATCACACATATGCACAAAAGAAACGTACAAAACAGTCAAACATAGCTTAAGGAATGGCTTGTTGCCAATCAGGTGTGCAACCATTAATGTACTGTCTGTCCTGCCTGCTTATTTGTTGTATATGTGCATTTGTCTTGTTTAGTGTTGATGTATTTTATGTGCCTCCAGTGTTTTATATATACACTTTTTTTCTATTTTTTTTCTTATATATTTTTTCTTTCTTTGATGTGAATTAGTTTTGTCCATACATTACTGTCTGTCTATCTTAGTTGCATTGTGTTATTGAAGATGTATTTTCAGGCTGCCATAAAAAAAAATCCTCTCTGACTCACTTACAGTTTTACTGTTGATTAGTGTGCATTTGTCCCTGCAAAATAAATAAAAAAACAAGGAAATGGAGCACAAACACGCACCTTTGCTGACTGCACAAAGTACTGCTCGACTTTCCATCCGGTCTGTTCCGTCCTCAAGGGCCTTTGGATGCAATGCACCATGGGAGGTGCGACTTCCTACTGGGACACTGATTAGACCTATTAGCGTTCCCTGGTTGTTCACCCCCGAGAGTTTAGGTCACACACATGCATGCACACACACACACACACACACACACACACACACACGCACACACGCAGGCCCATGGAGAGCAGGGATGGTAAGGATGTATGTGTATCACACAGACACACCTCAAACTCAAATAGCACAAACTCTGGTACACAGCCATGGAGGCTGTAAGGGAGAGCGACACACACACACACACACACACACACACACACACACACACACACACACACACACACACACACACACACACACACACACACACATGCCCCCCTGAACACACAGAAACACACTGTTCTCTTTCACTTCCTCCCAGGGGAAGTTCAGTTCAGTAGAAGGAGAGTGTTTCCTGTTTGCGTGTGCGTGCGTGTGGGTCATATGATGGCTCGAAAAGAAATAAAGCAGAAAAAAGATTTACTGGAGATGAGGGCAAGGGAAACCGATAGGGAGGGGGATGAAGGAAGATATTTGGAAATAAGCCATCAAAGTTCGACTCAGCATTTCTAATTCGTGAACAGACTTGAGAAGAGCAACTCAGTAATCATTCATTCTTTGTAATAAATTCGCCTCGTGATAACCCAGTGCAGTAGAAGAATGCGTAAATCACTTTAGGGTGAGAAATAATCACTCTTCAAGTTTGATTCATTGAGCCACGCTCACATAAAAGTGTGCAGTTACTCAACCGAGCTGTTGAGCCAACAATAAGATTATTCCTGCTGTCTCAGCATGATTCCTCTTAAGTAGTATCACCCATAGTTTAGGGCATGTTTTGGCACCAGTATTGGGCGCCTGGAGGGGTAATGGGTAAGAAGTGGCTCTGGGTAGAGATAAGTCGGTGAAAGGTGAACATTTACGAAGGAAGAGAGTTAGAGAGACGGGAAGACTGGGATGCAGTATCTGGACCAAAGATGAACGCCCTGTAGTAACCCCGGTGTGCTAGGAGGGTGTGAGATTGTGTGTGTGTGTGTGTGTGAGTGTGAGTGTGCCCGCGTGTCACACAGCTGAATCAGGCCAGTTTCAGAAATGGGTTGACTTCCTTGGAATGCAGTAAAAGTACAAAAGAGTTCAGAGGACAGTGTGATTCTGTGCTATATGTACAATGTACTTCACATTGTTGTCGCATCATTGAACCTTTTATCATGGAGCACATGTTCTGGAATTATTTGGGAATTTTAAGAAGTATACTTTGGCCAGGAAAAATGTGTGAATTTGATAGGTTTTCTGGATAAATCTGAATATTGAGAATGTTCCAACTCAATAGTGGAAAATAAATGGAATGTTATTGTATAATATCAAGCTGGGAACACCGCCGTGAGTCCTGGTTTTATATCAACCATCAAAATAAAGAAATTTTTTATCATAGTTTTATGTTTCATAGTTGGCTTGGTTGACTTACTGCTTCTATCTATCTGTGTGTTTTTCTAGGTTTCAAGCTGAAGGACTTTTTGCAAGACGATGAGACCCTTTCCCACTTCCTGCACCACAACGCCTCTCTTCCTCGTCACGCGCTGAAACAGATAGTGGAGGCTGACGTCAATCTGGAGAAGGTAGAAGAGCATTACTGTTTAAAATGTTTTAACCCTTTTAAATATAAACCCTATTCTCACGTCCTTCAACGTTTACCCTTCATTCGATGATGATCTTGGTTTAGGATTTCAGAACACCCAAAAGATCGTGGGTTGTTGTAAATTCAGTGATTAAACCACATGGGAGAATGTTGAATGCCTAAAGCAGACAACAAGCAGACAACAACACTGTGTTACGTTCTTTTCACATGAGAGAATCCACACATGCAGAAATCCAATGACCTTGGCTTGACAGCATCTATTGGGCCACAGGACTACCGTGGCACAGCTAAGCCCTTAATACCCACAACCAATGTGGGAGTTGGGTGAAGAGGCTGCCGGTTATCAAAAGCCCCTCTCTTCCTCCTATTTTTGTCCTCCAAAAAAAAATGTCATTCTTTTTCGGATATCATTTTACTATTTTCCTTTCAAGTCTGTAAGATGAATAATTATTTGAGTTTCCATATTTATCTCTTTCTGAGTAATTGTCATCTCCTTGACTCTTAGTTTCATTCCTCTTTTGGGGAATCTGCACATATTATCTTTCTCCCATCCACATGTTACCCACACACACACACACACACACACGCGCGCGCACACTCCTCCCATTTAAATCAAGTTCATCCAATATCACGCACATACATTGACGTACTCAGATTCCTACTGTAGGACCCCCTCAACAACAGCTCCCAACCAGCTCCACCCCTGCTTTGCAATTGGAGGGCTGGTGTCACATGACTGCTCTTCTCCCCTTTTACCCTCCCCCTCATTTCTCCTCACGTGGCGAGGCTCAAAGACAAACTTACACCATCAGATTCTCCTCTCCCCATCCCTTTCTGCCAGACATCTATTGATCAAAGATGGCTATCCATTAGTCTCTGACGGTCATAAGGATCATTGTTTAAGGAATGGGAGTGAACGTGAATGAAAACTTATTATTGCTGTGCCCCTGTTGTTGTTTGAGCCTAATTGAGATGCATGAGAGCAAACACAGGAAGAATTATAATAATTTCTTTGAAAAAATATATTTTTGGAGTTCTCGGAGGCGATTAGTATGATTTCCACTCCTTCAAACTTACTGCTTTCTTAGAAGCCCTGTTGTTTTTCCAATGAAAAGATTAGTGTGTGTGTGTGTGTGTGTGTGTGTGTGCGTGGTATGATAGACAGGATGGAATAACACAGACTGGTCAAGGACATCTAGATGATAAGTCAGTGAGCTCCCCTCTTGCCCTGTTCTCTGCCTGACACTCACACTCACACACACACAAAGACACACACACTCTGAACATCTTGACTCTGTTAGAGAAGACGCAGCCTCTGTCCGGTCCTCTTATTTCCCAGAAAAAGGACATTCTGTTACTCCGCCTGTACGTGTGCAGCTGCGCTTCCTCTTCCAAATAATGTGTTAAATAATTTGTTATACAAATAAGTTTTATTTGGATGACATTGCAAAAAAATCCTTGGCAAGCCCGAGCATTGACATTCATAACAATTCTTTCCCTCATAGATCCCTCAGCAATATCTTCCTGTGACATCATTGTTTTGTACACATTGTCAGGTTTTAGGAACATAACCTTTTCGGACTGATACATAACGATCTATAATTAGTCGAGACAAACCACCAAGAGTACTCTGTGTTCAAACTCAGACCGTGTTACTCATCAAATATTAATGCAATACTTACTTGGCATCAGGAATAAATACCCCTCTACAGCTTTGCATATGCTTTGTTAAAGATTTATTTTTATTGTGTTTTAAGGATATTTATTTTTTATATTTATCTCCACCTCTGTCCTCTGTTCACCTCATCTAGTACACATGTGATGTCATGCTCTCTACTCTTTCTGAACCACGGGGCTCTTTTTTTCTCCGTCCAGGTGCTGACTAAAGGTTTCGGCTTCCATCTCCGAGACCTCTGTAACGCCACGCCGCTGGAGGAGTTTGTCCACATCGCCGACCGCAACGTGTCCCGTCTGACTCAAGAAATCATTTGCCAGTCCTCCAGTGACTGGCTAGACAAGGCCCAGAGCCACTTCCTCTCCAACTTGGACTTTTTCAAACCCATTCGGGTGAGTTTATCTGTTGAGTCAAACACATTCAACCAGAGTTTTAACATAACAAACAAAGCCCAGCAATCAAATGGAACGTTCTTATCAACAATGATCTTGTTGTCATGGTTTGGACCGTGCATTGTATCGGTTATGATGCCGTTTTGCTCACCGTCTTCAAAACTGAGATCAGGAGAAATGTCTAAACTGTACGTCAACGACAGATTGTCTTTCCATTTAACAACTTGGGTGTTTACTGAATATGCACTGGAACATCATGAACAAGTCTCCCACGGTTGGTCTGCTCATAGACTTATTGTAATCGCCTTTTGAGGTCCTTTTACTGTGAGAGCCGCTGACTGTGACACTAATATTATGCGACAAGGCGATTCACTGTTTGCATAGGGCAAAAGATAGACCCCCGTATTCAACCATTGTATGTAAATCCCTGATCCCTCATCTTTTCTGCTCACTATGACACTTTGTGCTTTCTGGATTCCCTTGTTTTCTTTACTCCTTGTCCCTCCGCCTCCTCCCTGTCCAGCGTCACCTCTCCTCTGCCTGTATCTTACAGAACAGTCTGCCCTCTTCCCATAAAACCCGTGACCCAAATGTGAGTCACGATGGTGAAGTGGCAGGAGGTGAAAAAAAAAAACTCTGTGGTCTGCTGCTAATATGCCTGCTACTCTTTCAGAGGGAGAAAGAAAAAGAATAAAGACAAAGGATGAGATAACTCACTTGATATAAGAATGAGATCATTTCCTGGCTCACTGCAGACCTGATTCACCCCAAAAACACACTCTTCCTCTTTATTACAGGAACTCAGTATCCAAATGTTGATGTGAGAATAAAAATTCCTGTCCAATGTAATACAATTGTGCAAATGGGTGAGGGAGAGAACTCTTGCATGTGTGTACGGATAAAAATCGTTAAATTAAGAGAAAACAACAAGTGAGAAATAGAGAGAACGTATGGAAAAGCTACTTTTCCTCGATGGCTGATCTGTCTTCATCGGCTGTCAGCCGTTCCAGCAGCTGACAGCTTAGTGTGATAGACGAGAACGTGCGCGCGCGCACGCGCACACACACACACACACACACACACACACACACACACACACACACACACACACACACACACACACACACACACACACACCAGTTTGACAGATGGGAACATAGGAGGAGGCCAAAGCTACTGTGACCTGTTGTTCTTTCTCGGAATGCGTCCCCGTTCACCTTTTGACCCTGAGTGTTGTTTTTCTTCTTTCTCTCCCATTTCTCCTTTTACCTCACCATCTTTAATTCTAAAGTGTATAAATGGATAAAACATGGAAGATTGTATCGCTGTTAACACAGTAATGGATGATAACTAGGAAATCCAAGCTTCAAAAAGATAATTTGAAATAAACTAAATGGCAAGCAATTTATAGATAATAAACATACAATTTGTTCCATTTTATGTTTCATCGTATGTATTTTTTCAGGATGCATTAATTGTGCGCAGGAACCAACAATGCAGAGTAAATCTCAGCTGCATAGTAAAGATGCCCTTTTCTGTCTTACAGAAGGATGTGAAGTCGGACCCCAAAGTCGTTCAGGAAGTCTCAGCTGCAACCGATAATCTTCTGGAGAGCCTGGGAGCATTGGCCGTGGAGGTAAATACACACAAAGAACACAACTTACACACTTTATAACATTTACAAACAGGATGACTGAAATATTTACTTCCAAAGTTCAGCCTCCTGTAGTAATGTTTAAAATCAATTCGTACCTAGAAAGAGCTTTCGATGAAGTGTAATGTATGAAATGTATTTACACAAGTTGGGGCAGTCGGGTCAGGGCCATATCGGCAATATAAAAACATATACGTCGGCACACGCGGATTCCTGGAAAGTTCTACAAAGAAAGAATTGCTGCATGGGTTTAACACGAGCAAAGGGCAAAGAAGGTAATCCTTATGTCAATATCAAAGAAAAGGCAAAAGGAGGATCCGGCCATTATGTGTCGACAGGAGTCTTGCATTTCAACATTCAGCCATGTTAATAGAGGCTTTGTTCTACCACCGGGGCTTGGGTTTTCTCTGGATCACATTCCCCCTTTTTATGCCTTTGTGACAGCAGGCATTATGTTTTCGGTTCGTTCGTTCTTCCCATTTTCTTGAACATGATATCTCAGGATACGCCTCGAGGGAATTTCCTAAAAAATTGGTCTGAACGTTCTCAAGGATGAACTGATAAGATTGTGGTGGTCAAAAGTCCTTGTGTTCGCACAAAACCTTTTTTTTTTTCTGGGTCCTAAATCAAGAATTCATATGCCAGTTATAACAATTTCACACAAATATCTGAGAGGATAAAGTTATAAAGTGAGGACATTTTGATCAGACGTGGATGTGAACTGCAACTTGACCGGTTGGTGCCGGCATACGGCCGTGAGGCGCCGATTCTAGTTAGAGGCGAGATTCCACCTCAGATAACCTTTCTGCATGAAGATGGAAATCATAAATCTTCCTGGAGCTTAAATAAGAACGAGCTGTGTGAAATTGCGGCATCGAGAGCCTTGCTCAGCCAACAACCAGGTGCACTGTCTTCGTTGTCTCGCATATGCACACAGTGAAGCAACACACACACACAACCCCCTTTCTCTCAGGCTAATGCTCTGCTGAGTTGGCAAAACATACACCCAGCTGTGTGTGTGTGTGTGTGTGTAAGAGATAGCGCTTCCTGCCTAAGCAGCTGTAAGAACATCAGTGTGGTCGTCTTTTCTTCTGTCCTCAACTACACATGTAGCGGCCGTCACCATTCCTTTTTGTCCTCCGTCCATCATATGAAGTTCTTGACACTGCGTGGGAGGGCAATGATTAACAAACATGAACTCATGAAGCATGTAAAAGAGAAAAGTGGAAGAATGGAGAAATGCACTCGTTTAACCTCTACTTCCTAACAAGTTATCACCTGCAGCCTGTGGTTCGGTCCAGGGCGTATCCCTGTTGGAAGGCAAAAAAAAAAAGGTCAATGTCAGTCAGTGGAGGCCATATACAGTTTTGTATATGCACTTTGACAGCTCGGAATAAACCAGCATGATTCTACATAAGCATCAAGAACATGTTGGTCCCATCATTATAGCTCAACAGCCATCCATAGTCCTAAATGTATTCTTACTAAATCCTAATTAATTGTGTTATTCTCCTGAAACCTTTTCTCTGTTAATAATTAGATTATTTTGTTTAGCTCAGAAGGCTGAAGTGCGGAGATCTAAACTCCTAATAATCTGGACTCTCACTCATTTCCAAACGATTACATTCATTTACAGGTTATTTATTTCTTCAACATAAAAGCCTAACAAATGCATGCTGACTGATTTAATCAACGTGCTTCTTGGAAACATTAGCAACATTTATCTTCTTTGTGTTCTAAGTAGCTTAAGAGGTTGCTTAGCGGAGCAGTGGAGAGTGTGTGAATAAACTCTTGTAACCTCGCTGTCCCGTAACCCGATCGCTGTCATCACATAGAAATCTACCACTTCATCTCTGGATGGAAGTTAGATCAAAATCTCTCATTTCAGCTGACTCTAAAATATGGTCAGAATACAAAGATATTGCACAGACATCTGTTTGCTTTACCCTGCTGTACATTGATCAGTGTATTGTTGTTTTCCTGCTTGGAGTTGGTAACCATTGTTCCATAGAGCAGGAGTGGACCCGAGACCAACTAATCCTAGAATATCCTCAGAATATTCAGGTCACAACCTGGTTGAGATTTAGTTCAAATGTATTACTTGATGGGTTTTTTTAAATATATAATTGGCCTCCTGAGCGGCTCTGGTCTAAATAGCAGTCTGCTGGAATGTACCCTTGAACTTTAGTAACCTCATACAGACTCTTCTACCAGGTTACTCTCGGACAATCCTCTTCTTGTGTGTGTGTGTGTGTGTGTGTGTGTGTGTGTGTGTGTGTGTGTGTGTGTGTGTGTGTGTGTGTGTGTGTGTGTGTGTGTGTGTGTGTGTGTGTGTGTGTGTGTGTGTGTGTGTGTGTGTGTGTGTGTGTGTGTGTGTGTGTGTGTGTGTGTCCTAGCCACCCAAGTTAACATGAGACTCTTCCTGAGGGAAATGACACACATATTCAGTCACACAAAAGTGTTTTCAGGACAGGCAAAATGAATATGCACTCGTACAGAACCAACACACATTTTTAGCGGGCATCACACACACGGTCGTAAAAATACTACTTACAAAAAGATGTGTGTGAGACTCCATAACAAGAGGAACAAAATGGTGGCTGTTTTTTGCAGCCATTGTAGCCTCTTGCAAGAACATTTGTAACAAGTGCATATGCACACCCCACGACCTTGTCATGCATTAACAAACACAGACAGCCTCACAAGAAAACCATCTACAGATAGACTCGGATATGCACCCAGTCCAACACAGCACACACATTATGGCACCCAGTTCTTTGCATGTGAAAGAGCAGGAAGGAGGCGGTTTGATGTGGCTGCGGAGCAACTGCATACAGAACGATCACTGTGTGTGTGTGTGTGCGTGTGTGCGTGATCTGAGACGCAACAGTTCTCCCAGTCTCACTTTTGCTTTGTCGGAAAGCCGTGTTGAATTTCTTGTTGACGATCAGAATAAGAATTACACGCTGCAGTCTGGACAGCTCATTTGAAATGACACGTCAGCGGAGATAACAGTGTTATTTGTCTTGAAACGTGTCCGCCCGTTAATGTGTTTGTGCGTGCATGGGTGTTTGTGGAGTGAGTGTGTGTACACAGTAACAGTATAATAGCGCTCTACTTATGGAGCCTGCGGAGGTTTGCCTATTAGGAGAACGACCGATAGTAACCTCTCTTTGTTCTCGCGCCTTCTGCACTCATTTCCACCTCCTGCTCTGCTTCAACCTCCTATGGTCTCCCTTTCTTTCTTTGTCTCTCAGCTTCTGTCGTCTATCTCTCATCTCCTCCCATATTCACCTCAGGAAAAGGTGTGATATTCTCTCCGTCCTTCACACAGAGTTTGAGCTGACCGTAATCCCATGTAACCTCCTGCGGTTCACGCTTGGACAACAGAAGCGCCCCTCTTCTTTCGCCCTTTCTTTGTCTTACTTGCACGGAACAAAAACACAAAACCACTCCTTTCATTCCTTCCCAAATCACGAGTTGGTGATATAATTGTGTGGGCATCTCCAGTTTGGAGTCATCGACGGGGAACTTGTGGCAACTTGTCGCTTGACCTGTAGTAACCCTTGTGGAACTGCCTGCTCCCTTCAGCCTGACGTAGCTGATGTTGATAGTCTATCAAGGACAGGTTCTCCTGAGACGAGAGGAATAGGTTTTGTGGTTGTTGTCAACATGACCACAGAAAATAAATAGCAGCTGAGGAAGAGCTGTACAAGTGTTTTGTATCGTGATAACAAGGCAAGAGTACCGCACCGCCCCAAAGCATTCAGCAGTGAGGATTTTGCGATAAAGAAACGGCTGCAGAGTGGAGACATAACACCTAATGACACAAGTGAATACAGGACCAACCTTATACACTTTAAGACATTTTATGGACTGTCCATGATCAGTCACTTTTAATATGAGAAGGGGTGTGACGACGTCTCCTCTAGAGAGAAATGCACATGCACAGACACGGGGAGACAGATAGGACTGGGGACAGCGGTTAAATTTATCTTAATCAGGCAGAAGGCTAAGTGTCTCCACTTGACCACCACGGATACCACTCATAGTGTGCAGGTGGTAACCTTTTAATAATGACGCATGCGCGCGCACACACACGCGCACAGAGGGTTCATATAAGCTGCCTCTGTTGTGACAGGTGATAGCCATATTATTTACACTTCTCACACTGGGAGTTACAGTACATGAGACACCCAGAAGGAAGAGGCATGTGCTCAGCAAGTTTAAACACAGATGTGGCGACACATGGAGCCGATATGAAGGGCAGTACATTCAGCGGCCTCATGGACAGTACAGGGAGGCCGTGTTCTGTTGCTTGAAGCCGATGTCATCGAGGACTAATATCACGGACCTGGGCGAGATATAATTCCCAAACCAAAATCATTATCCGCTAAATTCTTCTTTTGTGAAGTACAACTTTTCATAATCCATGTTCGACATGTACGTTAAAGCACGACAGTAAAAAACACCTGCAGCCACATATCTCAGAATGAGAGTATTATTTAATTGGATATTAGATTGTTTGATGTTTAAAGGCAATATGTTTCATCTAAAATTAGCTTTATGGGTCTGGGAAATGTGTCTGTGTATTTGTATCAAAGTATGGGCTTGAAAGGATATATTTACTGACCAACTTGCAGCCTCCATTATGCTAACGTTCCTGTTTGTGTCTCCCCCTCCAGCTGGCCAGCATGAAAAGTTGGAAGGACATGCGTAAGGAGATCCTGTATCTAACTGCAAATGCCACCGGCTCTCCAAACCAGATGTACCAGGCAGTGTCGCGTATCGTCTGCGGACACCCCGAGGGAGGCGGCCTCAAAATCAAGTCTCTCAACTGGTATGAGGACAACAACTACAAGGCCCTGTTCGGAAACCATGGCAACAGCAGCGACAGTGATCCCCTCGCAGCTTACGACAACTCTTCCAGTAAGTGTCCGAACTACCTGAAACAACCCCATTTTGTACTTTCATCAGAAGTCAGTCGATGTTCAAAACTCAAAATGTGTGTGTTTATTTCCCAGCTCCCTACTGTAACAGCATGATGCGGAGCCTGGAGTCCAGCCCCATTTCCAGGATGATCTGGAGAGCTCTGAAGCCTCTGCTCATGGGGAAGATCCTGTACACCCCAGATACTCCCGCCACACAGAGAATCATCCATGAGGTACAGAAAGGCCCCGTCTCATCTCCGTGAACCCCCATCAGAATCCTGAATGAACCCCCATTGAATGAGGCTGAGCTTGTTTGTGTGCGTTGCAGGTTAATAAGACCTTCCAGGAGTTCGGCGTGCTGAGGGACCTTGGAGGGATGTGGGAGGAGATGAGGCCCAAATTCTGGAACTTCATAGAGAATGGCGAGGAAATGGATATGGTCAGGGTGAGTGGGATGCTGTGCACACACACACACACACACACACACACACACACACACACACACACACACACACACACACACACACAATATAATTATGTGTCTGATGTGAAGCTTCTGTAAAGTATACCAACTAGCCTGCTGCATATGGGGCCATGTTCTGATTATTAACAGAAGTCTGACCCTTTAGTCAGATAATATTCTCTTGTGGGTTCTTCACAGGTTGATAAAAGTACTTAGTAGCTGTGGAGAAAGAGGACAGGGTCCAAGAGAAGTCAATTTAAATGTAAGAGTGAGACAAATGTGCAGACAGACAATTCAACCAAAAGGGCCAACAAGTTCGGGTCAACCATAAAACTTGATTAATTCAAACAAAGCTTTGAAGGATTTTCAGCGTGACATAAAAATGTGGTTCTGGCAGCAGTGTGAAACCATGAAGCAAACAAGGTTCGCCCTCGTTTCAACTATTTGCCGTTACTCTGATCACATCACACAGGGACAAGCAACACTAAGTGTTCTCAAAATAGGTGCACGAGTCTAACATTACAGTCACTCTAGCAGATTGATCCATTTAAAAATTCTGTTTCAGATGGCATATAGTTTATAACATGGCGCCTCCTTATTTTTTTGTTCACAGCTTGTTTGTCACTACTATGTGTCCTGTGTTAATTACCAAAGTACCACTTCCACCTAGTGGCGAAAGATGGTACTGTAAAATACCTTCACATATAGGATTTTTGCTGAGACCATTAACTGTATATAAAGAACCCCAGACCTCTAAATAAGAATAAGATGCATTTTGAAAACATAAGAATAACAGGGCTAAACCTTGAATAGTATTCAGTTTTATACTTATTTGATTAGATAGCTGTGTCTGTCATGAAATAGTTTTCTCTGTCAGGGAAACAGGAAAGTGGTTGTTGCTAATAGATATAATTAATTTGAGAGAAGCCTGGAGGAATGTTTATCTGCATCCTCTTTTAATATTTTAGGTTTTCTTTATCATATTAAAATTGCACATGACTATAATAAACAATATTAACCTTCCTCTTTGCAGACGATGCTCCAGAATAACGCCAGTGCCGCGTTCTTTAATGCCCAGCTCAGTGAGACTGAGTGGCGTGTGTCAGATGTGTCGGCCTTCCTGATGAAGGTCTCAGAGGACCAAAGACCTGCAGGATCCGCTTATACCTGGAGAGACGTCTTCAATGAAACTGACCAGGCCATCCAGACCATCTCGCGCTTCATGGAGGTTAGTGCAGGATGCGTGACACCAACGCACACAACTCAACACAGTTTTTCCAGGAAACGCATTCAGTCCATGAAATACCAAACCAAGCTTTACTTCAAAGAAAAGGATTTTTAGAGCATGTTATGATGCTGTTACATGACGAATTAATTCTGCATATGCAGATGTGTGAAATTATATTATTGCGTAGCCGTTCTTGTTTTCCATATATGTATGGGTCTTAATGTTGTGTTACCCAATATCTTCCATTTAGTTCAAAACCTAGTGGGGAAATAGGTTAAATGCTAATTGCCCTAATAGGTCATCGCATTACAAAATCTTCCATTATTCCATTGTTTTATTAATTCATTTTGAACTGCATTTATAACCTGGTGCAACTATTAAAAGCCTTGAAATCAAATGTTCTTTCCCCTTCCTTCCCTCACCAAATCGAATCATTGTCATGCTGAGTTTGTCACTGCTCCCTGTCTCTGTGTTTTGGGTCAGTATGCCGCAGCCTTAAGCGATCAACAACCAGCCCTAACATCTGCCAAATGTTAATCAATGTGTGTTCCAGAGTAAATCGTTGGCATGCGTGTACATGTAAGGGAATTTCTTCATTGAGAGTCCTATAGATTAAACATCAAAGTTCAGTGGTAAATGTGGACTAATAGCCTCGTGGTGCTCTTCTAATATTTAATGATGATCAGATTTGCTAGATGAGTGATGATGTTTTTCTATCCGAAGACACAGACAATTAACGATAAACTGATCTTCTAACCGTAACGGCTCATAATGAGAAAAATACAAATTAATCAAAAAGAGGGAATTTTAAACCACAACTGGAGGTCAATTAGATGTCACACTCATTATTTAACTCATGTATATTCAGTTTAACAACACTGCAAACAACCCAAAGACCTACTCTCTCACCTCATAGAGACCATGCAACGTCTCAAACTGACATTCCTCACACTAATTATCTCAAGACCTTACAAGTCTGTGATACCTGCAGGATAAGGAGTGCTCATGCTATATTCTTCACCATGCTTTCTGAACTCATTGGCTTCTCACACAGTATGAGGCGAAGAGGTATAAGTCAGCTTATGTCGGCTATGTGAGAGGCTAATCTGTACGACGTCTCGACAAAACAACTCTGTTGTGGTCACTCAGTGAGTTTGTGTAATAGGGTATTGAGTTCACTGTTATTATCAGGAACTGAGCAATATATTTAAGGAAAGCATTTGATTATGTGAGCAGGACTTTCATGTTCCGACCTAATAAAAGTCGGACACCCAAAGGGTCCGGTACTCAAGAGATTCTCTTATTCAGAGCAACTGAAACAAAACACAATTAGGACATTCAGCTGTTGGGGAGATAAAGCTTGAGACTCAATTACTTCATTTTCTCTTAGGAAAGAAATCATTACATGCATGTTTTCTTTTTCCATCCTTCTTGAGCTGTGTGACAAAGACCTTCATGCACCATTTAGACCCCACAACACCTCATGCAAATGATACTTCATGCCGAGTCTTTTGGAGTGAAACGTGCCGTAACCTCTCTCTCTCTTCATGCTCAGTGTGTGAACCTGGACAAGCTGGAGCCTGTCGCTAATGAGGAGAGACTGGTCAACAAGTCCATGGGTCTTCTGAACAACCAGAAGTTCTGGGCTGGAATCGTGTTTCCTGACATCGCCCATGGCGACAGCATTGACTTGCCTCCCAACGTCAACTATAAGATCCGCATGGACATTGATAACGTAGAGAGAACAAACAAGATTAAAGACGGGTAAGAAGCTACCGTCCCAACTATTATTGAATGACGCACCCTTTGCACATTTTTGTTTTTTTATGAGCTCACAGATTTTTAATTTTGCTTTGCAGCTATTGGGACCCCGGTCCCAGGGCAGACCCCTTCGAGGACCTTCGATATGTCTGGGGCGGATTTTCTTACCTGCAGGACGTCATCGAGCATGGAATCATCAGAGCCATCACTGGCACCAAGGAGAAGACGGGCGTCTACATTCAGCAGATGCCCTACCCCTGCTATGTTGATGACATGTAAGTGGCCAATGTGCAATGCTAGAGTATAATTGCAACTTTCACTGTCAAGTCAGTTTAAAACATGCACAACCAATTTTCCCCTTTTCTTTCTTCAGGTTCCTGCGGGTGATGAGTCGGTCCATGCCTCTCTTCATGACCCTGGCGTGGATGTACTCCGTAGCCATCATCATCAAGGGCGTGGTGTACGAGAAGGAGGCCCGGCTCAAAGAAACCATGAGGATCATGGGCCTGAACAACGGCACCCTGTGGCTCAGCTGGTTCATCAGCAGCTTGATCCCGCTCCTGATCAGCGCCAGCTTGTTGGTGCTGTTATTAAAGGTTGGTGTTGCCACGGACACGCCCATACACATGTTGTGATCACACACTTTGTCATCATGCAGGAATGTCAGCATATTGTGGAAAAGAAGCAATATTATACAGTTGTAACCTGGAAACAATTTAATTAATTCTCCCCCCCCCCCCGCCACCATTTTCAGATGGGAAACCTGCTGCCTTATAGTGATCCAGGCGTTGTGTTCCTTTTCCTGGGATCCTTCGGCATTGTAACCATCATGCAGTGCTTCCTCATTAGCACTCTGTTCTCTCGTGCCAACTTGGCAGCTGCCTGCGGTGGCATCATATACTTCACGCTCTACCTGCCCTACGTGCTGTGTGTCGCCTGGCAAGACTACATCGGCTTTGGAGCAAAAGTCATAGCGGTGTGTGGGAGACGTTTAACTATGCACATTTGAATACATACAGCATGTGTTGAGCGTTGTATCCAGTTATTTTTCTGTGTACGCTAAACTCCGGCTTCTTTGTCCTTGTCACAGAGTCTGCTGTCTCCTGTGGCGTTTGGTTTTGGCTGCGAGTACTTTGCCCTGTTTGAGGAGCAAGGGGTGGGCATCCAGTGGTCCAACCTGCTGGCCAGCCCTTTGGAGGAGGACAGCTACAACCTGACCACCTCCATCTCCCTCATGCTCTTTGATGCGGTGCTCTACGGAGTAATGACCTGGTACATCGAGTCTGTGTTCCCTGGTGAGTGGATGTAATTTACGATTGTCGTATTTTTCCGTAAAGTGCCTAATTGATGTACAGTTAAATAGTTAGGGATTTTTTTTATTTTTATATGGACAATACTGAAAATGTCCCTCTATTCCAGGTCAGTATGGGATCCCCAGGCCTTGGTACTTCCCTTTCACTAAGACGTACTGGTGTGGAGAGAAAGAGAACACCAACTTCTCCACCCCTGTGTCGAAGAAGGGCAACGCTGAAGGTACAAATCACAAACATTACTATTTATTGGTCTTTCTGTTTAGGGAGGAATTTTCAGGTATAAAACCATCAGCGATATAAAATGCAGATGGATGATCCTCTTGACGTATCCTATCAAATCTCTTCTTAAAGCTTATGTCCTTAATTAAATGCCATCCGTGTCTTTTTTTGATGATCCACAGCTGTGTGTATCGAGGAGGAGCCAAGTCACATCGAGCCAGGTGTTTACATCGAGAATCTGGTGAAGGTCTACAGCCATGGAAAAAAGCTGGCTGTAGACGGACTGTCCCTGAGGTTCTATAAAGGACAGATAACCTCCTTCCTCGGCCACAATGGAGCTGGCAAGACCACAACCATGTACGTTTATACACACATGCTCTGCAGTTCATCAAGAAACTAGTTGAAAGACTTTAAAATCTGCTCAGTTGAGACGGCAATTGATGTTGATTGTTGTGTGCCTCCCTGCTGTCTGATAGGTCAATCCTGACGGGGTTGTTCCCACCCACATCTGGCACAGCCTACATCCACGGCAAGGACATCCGCAGTGAACTCAGCACCATCCGGCAGAATCTGGGCGTCTGCCCCCAGCACAACGTACTTTTCAGCATGTACGTATACAGCAGCAACAAAGACTGAATTATTTGCACGCTTGTAGCATTTTTGTGCATTTGGTAACCGTTTGACTTGTTGCTTTGCTGTAATCCAGGCTGACGGTGGAGGAACACGTCTGGTTCTACGCCCGTCTGAAGGGGCTGCCGGAGGAGAAGGTGAAGGCCGAGATGGAACAAATTGTGAACGATGTCGGACTGCCTCACAAACGAGATTCCCGCACCAGCACACTCTCCGGTCAGTTTGACTGTTTGGAATTCCTTTACCTTTTAGTTGTTTCACAAGTCATGTTATTCAGAGAGAATTTCATGTCAATAGCGATATTAAAAATGGTATTGTCTTCCTGTTGTCTTTGTAGGAGGGATGCAGAGGAAACTGTCAGTGGCTCTGGCTTTCGTCGGGGGCTCAAAGGTTGTGATCCTGGATGAACCTACTGCCGGAGTCGATCCCTACGCACGCAGGGGCATCTGGGATCTGCTGCTTAAATACAGACAAGGTAAATACCACTAACAGTTGTACAGTCGGTAACAGTTACACATTCTGTAGTTTGTAAACTGAGCGAGTCCCTCTGTTCCTCACCAGGCCGCACCATCATCCTGTCCACTCATCACATGGACGAGGCCGACATCCTGGGTGACCGTATCGCCATCATTTCTCACGGCAAGCTGTGCTGCGTGGGCTCCTCGCTCTTCCTGAAGACCCAACTGGGCACAGGCTACTACCTGACCCTGGTCAAGAGGGACTACGACTTGACACTTCAGTCTTGCAGGAATTCTGCCAGCACCGTGTCCTACAGCAAGAAGCCCGAGAAGGTAAGAGAGATGTTGCAGAGAACGCGGGTTTTTAAAAGATGCGAGAGAAGTTGTCTCCTTTACAGTGTTTTTAACTTCGAAAGGTAACCGTTTACCCTCTTTGTCTTCGGTTCAGCAGGACACTGTATCAGAGAGCAGTTCGGATGCTGGTCTGGGCAGCGAACCAGAGAGCGAAACTACCACTATTGGTGAGAACTGAAAACTTTAAAAGCATTTATTCCTGTAAAATTATCTTTGAAAAGCATATAAGATGTTGATGTGTTATCATTCCCTCTCACCAACCTCTCACGCTTTCTTCACTACAGATGTGTCCCTCATCTCCAACGTGATATTCAAGCATGTCCACGAGGCTCGCCTGGTTGAGGACGTTGGCCATGAAATCACCTATGTCTTGCCCTATCAGTCAGCTAAAGACGGAGCCTTTGTAGAGCTCTTCCACGAGCTGGATGACAGACTTACCGACCTGGGAATATCCAGCTATGGAATATCTGATACCACCCTGGAGGAGGTAAGGAGCAGGTGGTCTAAGTGGGCCTTTCATATTCAACACTGTTGAAGGTAGAAACGGACAAAAAAAGGATTCTTTTCCCAATGTTTAAATTGTGTTTTCTCCAACTCTGCAGATTTTCTTGAAAGTGGCTGAGGACAGTGGAGTAGACGCTGTTGAGCTCTCAGGTGAGATTGATGATGCCTTTTATTGCCTGTTTTAATAAGGGATTAATTATTATTATGAAAGATTCACAGCAGCTAAACACTTCACATCTGTATTAAATAAACATGATTACAATCTTGTTTTTAAACGTATATTAGCAGCATCAGCGCTTGCTCTCAGGTTACTGGATTATTGTGGGGGTTGAACCTCAAAAGTAACACGTTGACCCTCGTGTGGCTGCAGATGGAGTCGTGCCGACCAGGACTCGCCGCCATCATGCATTTGGAGACCACCAGAGCTGCCTGAAGCCCTTCACTGAGGACGACTTTGATTTCAACGACTCCGAAGGTGACCCAGGTAGAACTGCACTACCCAGCATGCAGTGCAATGATATCGACGGTATTGTTGCTATCATTGCGTTTAGCCTTGGTTTTCACCTGAAGGTGTATTTCACCAAAAATATGTATAGAAAATTAGGAAAAATACATCACTATAAAACTAGACTCATGTTTCAAAGCATACTAATCAGTTGCTTTGTGCCAGGGAAATTGCAATATTATTAGCAATATTGCAGAATCGGGACACAGACGAGATGAGTTTGCTCATGTGTATTGTGTCATCTGTGTCCAGAATCCCGAGAGACCGACTGGCTCAGTGGAACAGCTGGCAAAGGCTCGTTCCAGGTCAAAGGCTGGAGTCTGAAGAGGCAGCAGTTCGTCGCACTACTCTGGAAACGATTCCTCTACGCTCGGCGCTCCAGGAAAGGCTTCTTTGCTCAGGTATGCTGATGCTATTTTAATTACACATATTGTTAATAACAATCTCGCGCCTCTGAGAGTGAAGCAGTACTTCTGAGGTGTGTCAGTTGTATTGAATCGTCATGTTTTATTTTTTTTTCTTCTTCAGATTGTTCTCCCGGCGGTGTTTGTGTGTATCGCCCTGGTGTTCAGCCTGATTGTCCCTCCGTTTGGAAAGTACCCAAGTCTGACTCTGGATCACAGCATGTATGGGGAACAGTTTGCCTTCATCAGGTGAGATACCGTTCTTTATGTCTGGGAAAAATTGCATTGTCCTCCTTTTCACCAATATATCTCCAGTTCTCTAAGACGTTTCTGCTCATTCTCTACATGTATCCCTCAAAGCACTTTTAAATCTTCAACTCACCTGAATCAACGCATTCTCTTTTTTTGCACAAAAAAAGAAGCACTTTTCAAAAGAAACGTGTTATTTCCATCTACAAAGTGCACAACTCATTAAATATGTAAAAGATGACCTAAATTCACTGAGGGTTGCGCATGTGACCTAACTGATGTGTTTTAAACTCAGCAACTGCTAAAACTGCGCTGAACACAGCCTTTATTTACTTAAAAATAAAAGTAAAAGTAGAGAGTCATGGTGTCAGAAATTGATCATAAAACTATTCTAAATGTCAATAAATGATTAGTAGACATCCGGATGATTGCGTCTGTCTTCAGTCCTAACACGATAGGAGCTGGACAACTGATTGTTAAACATCATTTGTTTGGAATGATTTGTTTGTGTATTTCCAAGATAGTGAATTAATGCCATGTGATATTAAAGGCATGTGGGTTATGGGTTATGTGTGTGTTTGTAGTAATGACATACCTGAGGATCCTCACATCAACAAACTACTGGAAGCTCTGACGGAAAACCCAGGATTTGGAACGCGCTGCATGGAAGGACAACCTATATCGTGAGTGTTAAGAAAAAAATACAACATTTATTAAGGAAAATATAAACACTTGGATCTACAGTTGCTCTGCGGGCAGTTTTAGCAAAAATACAAATATGGTAGTTTATACATAGGCATAACATGGAGATTTGACTTGTATCTCTGTGCTCCAGGGAGACTCCCTGCACAACGATAGAGGATGAGTGGTCGGCCCCGGAAGTCTCTCAGAGTGTGAGGGACATGTTCGACAAAGGCAACTGGTCCATGGAGGATCCCTCTCCCATGTGTGAGTGCAGCTGTGGCGGACGCAAGAGGATGCTTCCTGAGTGTCCTGCTGGCGCTGGGGGACTTCCACCACCTCAGGTTGGCGACAACACACAATTTCAAAAAAGTCCAAACTGAAGTGTTAATCAATCTACAATTACAAGGGTAAAGATAAAATACACACAAATACAAATAATGTTAATTTATTGTTTATGTTTGTTTGTACAGAGGAAAATCAGCGAAAAAGACACGCTTCAGAATTTGACTGGCCGAAACGTCTCTGACTATCTGGTTAAAACCTACGCTCAGATCATTGGCAAGAGGTAACACTCAACTTACATTAGTTTGGCGCACTTGAATTGGTTCTAATTCTTGATTCGTTGTAGTATGTTTCATTTAATAAAAACATCCAAAACATCTTCTCTTTCAGCCTGAAGAACAAGATTTGGGTCAATGAGTTCAGGTACATAATCAGAAACAATCCATCTTGAGCTAACGGCTCGATAATGTTGAACTGAGTGCCTCTCGGCTGTGTCCTTCGCTGATGTTAAAAGGATTGTGCTCTCCCCAGATACGGTGGATTCTCACTGGGCGCCAGGAGTTCGGAGTTCAAGGCCCACACTGAAGACATTGATGATGCCATTGCTCAACTGACGAAGCGTTTCCGTCTGGAGAGAGTAAGACATTACATCACTGTTTTACACACTGCACTAAACTAATGCACCAGCAAACGTTGTTCTACTAACTACTACTGCTGTGGTGGGCTAGACTTACTGGTTTGAACAGTGAGAGTTGATCCTTGTGCTAAAGAAGACTTTCTCCCTCTCTCGCCCTCCAGGGAACTGCAGCGGATCGTTTCTTTAACAGTCTCTCTGGTTTTATACAAGGGTTGGATACCAAGAATAATGTCAAGGTCAGCACACACCCACGCCCACACACTCACACACATACTGGTTATACAACAACACATGCTCCTTTAGTTACCTTCAAGCCTCCCTCACCAAATTATAATACAATATGCTTCATTCACTATTCATATTGTGTGCTTAATAATGGTTTCTGCTTTGTGGCTAATTATGAATTACTCCTATTCATGAATTACACATACTGTGTATTTCTCTTCATTTATATCAACTGGTCTTTGTTGAGAACACTGTTAATGATGAACATTTTCACATTTTAGGCATGTAGGTAATGATTTTTATGCAGAGCAGCTAACTGAATGAGCTTCAATTGAACCACGAAAATAGAAAACACAATGGAACGATCAAAACCTAAGAGCTTTTATCCAGTTCAGAAAATGACTAAAAAGAAGCCCTCATCAAAGAGACAGAGTAGAGGGGAACAGATACTATATTGGGAAGAGAGTTGTACGAGATACAAAGACATAATGTCATTTTTAGTCTCATGCAGACTTATGACACGCAGCTGCTGCTCACAGAGATGTACTTCCAGGCTGCTTTGTATTTCCTCTGAGGTTACAGAAACTAACATGCCTCTCTGTTTCCAGATCTGGTTCAACAACAAGGGCTGGCACAGCATCGGCTCTTTCCTCAACGTGATGAACAACGGCATCCTGCGGGCGAGTCTGCAAGCCGACCAAGACCCCACCAAGTTTGGCATCACTGGCGCCAATCACCCGCTCAACCTCACCAAGGAGCAGCTGTCACAGGTCGCATTGTGAGTATCAAGGGAGTGCACTTATGATGTGATAACACGTCTCTGGCCCTTTCCAAGAGACATCGCCTGTCATTCTCACGTCTCCCTTCGCTCTGTTCTCAGGATGACGACGTCGGTAGATGTGCTGGTTTCCATCTGCGTGATCTTCGCCATGTCCTTTGTCCCTGCCAGTTTTGTGGTCTTCCTCATTCAGGAGAGAGTGAACAAGGCCAAACACATGCAGTTCATCAGCGGAGTGCAGCCTTTACTCTACTGGCTGGCCAACTTTGTCTGGGACATGGTAAGACATTTCATTGGAGCGGGACACTGAGCCCCATTGATGAGTCTAAATATAACATTATTCTCTAGAAATGAAGCGTAACACTATTGTTCACCCTCTTTTGCTTCCTCTCTTGCAGTGTAACTACATCGTCCCAGCCACACTGGTCATCATTATCTTCATATGTTTCCAACAAGATGCCTACGTGTCCTCCACCAATCTGCCCGTGCTGGCGCTGCTGCTGCTGCTCTACGGGTAAATTTGACATGCGCTCAGTTTGTTTGGGCTCTTCCTTTCTCGAATTCTTTCTCCTTTACTAATCTAAAACAATCGTTTGTTTCTCCCTCCAGATGGTCGATCACCCCTCTGATGTACCCAGCCTCATTCTTCTTCAAGATCCCCAGCACGGCCTACGTGGTTCTGACCAGCGTTAACATACTGATCGGGATCAACGGCAGCGTCTCCACATTTGTACTGGAGCTGTTTGGAAGCAATGTAAATGATGTCTCCCAATCATTTTGATTTAGTTAAGAGTCGCAATAGATTGGTAGTTTGTTGATTCAAGAGTATGTAGAAAGAGAGATAGAGGCTTTTGAATGCAAACTTAGAAATGATTGATTGAATGCTTTACCCCTAACGACTGAATATTAACTGTTAATATTCACTTTATTCCCTTTTTAGGAAATCGGTGGCATCAACGACATCCTAAAGAACGTGTTCCTCATCTTCCCTCACTTCTGTCTGGGCAGAGGACTGATTGACATGGTGAAAAATCAGGCAATGTCAGATGCTTTGGAGAGATTTGGTAATTACAGCAGACCTCTTTTACCAAACACTGCAAATGCATCCCAATTTGTTTTGACAAGGGACGTAATATACATTTTCTAAATGTTCTCTGGCTGTGCTTTTGTCTCTGTAGGGGAAAACCGGTTCCGCTCCCCTCTGGCCTGGGACATGGTGGGAAAGAACCTGTTTGCAATGGCCATCCAGGGTGTGGTCTTCTTCGTAATCACTGTCCTCATTCAGTACCACTTCTTCTTCAAGTCCAGGTGGGTGAAACCTTTAATACACATGAGAACTTAAAGAGTCATCTTTATAACACAGTATCCATAACTTAAACATTAACTCAAAACAAGTAGATCTGGCTTTTGAATCCCCTATGGGTGAAGTATGTCCTTTACGTGACCTCTCCTCCCTTTGCTGCCTGTGCAGGTCATCCACCAGTCACCTGAAGCCTATTGGAGAAGAAGACGAGGACGTGGCCAGAGAGCGACAGAGGATCCTGAGCGGAGGAGGAAAGTCAGACATCCTGGAGCTCAGACAGATCACCAAGATTTATAAGAGGAAACAGAAGCCGGCAGTGGACCGACTGTGTGTTGGCATCCCCCCTGGAGAGGTACGATGCCGCAGACGTGATTCTAAACCGGGAAAACACAGGCTTTCTTTAGTACAGAAAAAAAAGTTTGGGTATTGTTTAAAAATGTGTCTTGTAAGAGGATGATACAGCAGATACAATGAATGTAGTGAAGAAAGTCTATATTCCTGTGAAAATAAACATACCTCTTCTCCTGCAGTGCTTCGGTTTGCTGGGGGTGAATGGAGCAGGGAAAACCAGCATCTTTAAAATGCTGACAGGAGACTCTGTGGTCACCGGCGGAGAGGCTTACCTGGCCGGCAAGAGGTAAGACACATACCTCCTCTGAATATACAATACATCCAATCATCTGTATTATGATTCATATATTAACCTAGTGTATTCACTAGTGTATGCACTTGAAATAAATATTGCAATAATTAAGAATATTCTTCAACAAAGCTGATTGGGAATTTAGTTAGCTTTCATTCAATTGGGAGAAAACATCAACTAAAAGGCTAAATTTAGTTAAAAATATTGATTATTATTTTTGCTTTCTATGGAACTTAATTATACTCCTCTGTTTATCTCCCTTCAGTGTAACGACGGAGATCAATGAGGTGCATCAGAACATGGGCTACTGTCCTCAGTTTGATGCCATCAACGACTTGCTGACCGGCAGAGAGCACCTCGAGTTTTACGCCATCCTGAGAGGAGTGCCGGAGAAGGAAGTCTGTGAGGTCAGTAATAAACACACGCATCAGCCTACTCTATTTACTATCACATGAAGTATTTGGTCTTTTATCTATAATAGAATAACTCTACTTTTGGAGTCTTGTTTTACTATTTGAGTGGGATATGATGGTCGATACAAATAAACAAACAGACTCTGTTAAGTGTCAGTCAATATGCATGTACAAAAGAAAAAGAAAATGGCTGACACTCGTGAAACCTTTCTCCTATCCACTAGGTGGCAGAGTGGGGCATCCGGAAGCTGGGTTTGGTCAAGTATGTGGACAAGTCAGCCGGCAGCTACAGCGGAGGAAACATGAGGAAACTGTCTACGGCCATCGCTCTCATAGGAGGACCACCTGTAGTCTTTCTGGTCAGTAGACACAAAATACTTCTTAGTTATTTTGTGTAAAGCAGTGCAGCAGTGTGACCCAGTGTGATGGAACATCGAAGCAGCAGCTGAGTATCTGTTGCTTCCTGTTCACAGGATGAACCGACAACAGGCATGGATCCTAAAGCCCGGCGTGCTCTGTGGAACGCAATCCTGAGCATCATCAAAGAGGGACGATCTGTAGTCCTGACCTCTCACAGGTGAGACTGGCCGCCTGGATTACATCTTCTCGATTAATGGAACTCTATATTTGTGTTGTTGATTGAGGTGGTTACCTCAACATGACTGATCTCAAACCGGTGTGTTTTTTTTTTCTTCAGCATGGAGGAGTGTGAGGCACTTTGCACCAGAATGGCCATCATGGTCAACGGCAGGTTCCGCTGTCTGGGCAGTGTGCAGCATCTCAAAAACAGGTATGGACACTTGCCAAGATGGCACTTCACTAAAGCTCAATGAAAGAGAAGCAGTTTTCATCAGATCGTCACTTCCAAAGTTCAGTTGAATGAAATGAATGTGCTTCGCTGCAATCCCGCCAGGTTCGGCGACGGCTACACCATCATCCTGCGGGTGACTGGCCCGGACCCAGACCTTCGGCCGGTGATGGGGTTCATCGAGCGCGAGCTGCCTGGTAGCACGCTGAAGGAGAAACACCGCAACATGCTGCAATACCAGCTGCCCTCCTCCCTCACCTCCCTCGCCCGCATCTTCTCCCTGCTCTCTAAGAACAAGGAGGAGCTCAGCATAGAGGACTACTCCGTCTCACAGACAACTTTAGACCAAGTAAGCGAGTGCGCCCACGGCTCTGACTATAACTGGACTGTGACTTCAGTATGGGCTGAGTCTAATTTCCCTTTCCTCTTCTCCCCTCTGCAGGTGTTTGTAAATTTCGCCAAGGACCAAAGTGATGAGGACCATTTGAGAGAGGCCCATCTGAACAAACGGGACGCTGTGGTAGTGGACGTTGTCCCGCTTAACTCTTTCCTCACGGACAACAAGTCCAGAGAGAGCTGTGTCTGATTCCACGACACAGCATCGCGGGAGTCGTTTCGCTTCACCCTCTCTCTCTCCCCCCCCCAACCTACATAACATGGACCACTAACCTGCGGGGGGTGGGGGGTTTGACGAAATATGTTCATTTTTTTTATTTCTATTTTTTAGTCTTTTTTAATTGTTATCATTTCTCAGTGGACCTGCACTTCCGCGCACAGCCTCTTGAAAAGGCAGAGACTGCAGGTATTGTGACACTGAAGCAATGACAACTCAATGCAAATCAATGCAAGAAATGTACAAGAATATATTTAAGATGAGAAGATATTCCTGTGAGGGCTTGGAGACTGGTGCTTCTCCTTCACTAGACGGGCGGAAAGAAAGAAAAGACTGAGAACAATTGAAGCAGCAGGATTATAATACTGCGCTAGACTGGAACGTTGTGTAGCCCGGCTACGCGTTCAATGGACACGGCATCGGGGATGATGGAAGGAAATATCTCTAGTTTTTTCCCCCGTTCCTAAAAGTAGTTGCCGGTAGTCAGTGGGACTGTATGTGGGCTGCTCTGTATCGTGAAATCACCACAGCGTAAAGCAAAAATCCAGATCATTCACTGCCAACTGATGAAAGACGGACCGACTACTTTTTTTATTCGGGCTCAGCCCTCTCTCACTCTTCATTACCAAGCACACTTGTTGTTTTATCAGACAAGTGATGGTAAAAAGAAAAAAGCATTTACAATCCAATTGATTTCAGTCTCAATGATTTGAGACTAATTTTTACTAATTTTCTTTAAGGTAATTTAATTTGAATGGACAAACTTAACCTCTATGGAGTTTATTTTTCTTTGTTTGGGTAATATTTAAGATAACCACATTTCATTTTTGTTCTTGGTGTCCTTTACATTGTCCAGCACAGTGCCTATACTGTATCAAGGTGGAGAGAGAGAAATCTGAGCACTCCATTTCAAAACAACAACAATGTATGTCGGCTGCCCAGGAATGTATAAGACAGATACCATCAAAGCACAAAAAAGGGGCTTTTTGTGAAGATGATGAATGAAATGTTTTTTTTTTTATTGTGTCCTTCATTGTCAAAAACAAACAACAACAAAAAAAAAGGTATTATGGTTGCTTGATGTCTGTACAAGATGTGCATTCTGCTATCCTGGCTTGTTTTTCTTACTCACCCGAATTGAAAGCTTATTGGAGTGGACGAAACTGGCAGTTGGGACTTCAAGAGAAAGCTGAAGGTCGCTCAAAGAATTCGGATAGGTCTTTGAAAGTTCATTGGATATATATACTTGCATGCTTTCCACCAAGCCACACACCCGTACTATCGGCCCTTCCGTGTGTGCGCCGAAGCATGTCGTAAGATCAGCTTGTGAAAGGACTCGAGTTGTGCTTCAATATCGTGGGATTACTGGCACATAATGTATACGTGGAGTCAAAATCTAAAATTCTGTTGTAAAAAGAAGAGAAAAGAAGCAATCTGTATCAAGATGTGATTTTTGGTGGTGAGATGCGTTCTGATGGAAAATGGCCCTGCAGGTGACACTGCAGCTGTTGTACCCGCAGACGGCTGCCCGGCTCCTCTGCTTATATGAGATCTAGACGGGAGCGTTCAAGACCTGAGCCAGCGCCGATGTGGATATTGTGTACAGCCGATGTGAATATTATGTACGACTTTGTGACTTCAAGTCAAAAAGAGAAGAAAAAAAATGTTACCAGTGGAGTGAACAAAACCGTATCTGTGCCAAAAGGAGCGGACTATATCTCTTTGACCCACCAGCATAATGTGGAGGAGGCAACTGTTTTGTAAAGTTGAAGTTGTGCTTTCATTTCAGGCCTTGGTCCGTCGTCAGCAGCTCGAAACAAAGAGCGCACATTATGTCAAATGTGTACTCTCATTCAGTCTCCGTCAGTGTTTTATCTTCTAGCCATGTTGCCAAATTCCAATCTTTCCGTCTGTCCACATCGATAAGCTGCCATGCTGACGCCACTCAGTGACTCAAATTTTTTTAGACGTGAGGTTGAGATACTTCAGACTAAATTATGATTCCGGAGCAAGTCGACAAGCCAGACTCCACATAAACAGGGACCACGTGGATTTTAGTTGTGCTTGTAATGCTTTATAGCCCAGGAAACAGCATCCAGGGTTTAAACTAATGACAGAGTGTCATTACGGGTTCTCCGTGTCATATCAAATCTGGGATCGCACCAGAACCCTCTGCTAAATGTGAGCACTTTATAGACTTCATAGCCTGTCCTGTCATGGACGTATTCGTAGGGATTTGGTCAATTTTAACAATTCTCTGCACTGGAACACAGGTATAATTCAGATAAAATGAAGCTTCACCACTGCATTAAAACATCTGTTTGAAACTTGAAATCGAGATTGAAGGCTTCCACGTGATTTTAGACAAATGGGGAGACTAACGTCTCCCCATTTCTCACGTTAGTGAGATAAAGAGAAAATTACAGTGGTGATGTTTCTCTTCTCGTGCTCTATATTGTATTATTTGTTTACATTTTTAAGTATTAAACAGCTGTTTGAGTCTGTTACGCATTGTGTATAGTTACTCTTTACATTAATAAATGAAAAAAATCATACATTTTGAAAAAAAGAACATCTCCTGAGTTGATTATTTTGCATTTTGTTTGTCTAGTTGTGTGGCAGATACAATAAAGCTTGTTGTCAACTGGAAGTTTGTATGACTGAACAAAAGGTGTGTGTGTGTGTGTCTGTCTGTGTGTGCGCGCGCTGATGACTATAAATTTCTAGAGGGTGCTTGTGTGTCTATTTTCACCTGCTGTGTTCCCACGAGCGCACACACACACACAATTATGTTGCCAGTAAAAACCGACACGCTCAGGTTTCTGTCAGTTATTCATCCACCAACATCATGATTAGGAGAGTTGTTTTTCTGGGACTCCTGCTCATCTGTGTGGCTGCAGGTAAGAAAGAAAAACACACTTTATCTGAGGTAATTTGGCATTCCATTTGTGTGGGTTATTAATGCAGTTTATGTCTAAATGACTATGATGGATTCCATTTGGACGCTATAAATAAACGCCTAATAAAAGTAATCACCCATTGAAATCAAATATGTTACATTGCCTTACAACATTGTGTCAAAAGGGTATTTGACCCTGATCATATAATACATGAAAAAAATGATAATGTCCAAGTGAAAACGGATTCTACAAAGTAAAATTGAGAGAAATATAAAATAAAAAATATGTGTCTGAATGCTTTCAACAGGTATTTTACACTATATATATTAGTGATATCACATTAACTAAAATGACTGTCAATTTTAGATATAATATAGTAATTTATAGTATTGGTTTCAATAATAGATCAGAATTATCAACAAATGGGACTATTAAAATGGCCTTAACCAGCTTTGCATGCAAATTGCATATTTGATTTACTATCTGGTCGGTTGCTTATGACATTCGCTTTCCGACCAATCATGTGCTTTCTTTACAGGCTGCGAGGAGAACTCTGGACTCCTGAAGAAGGTGTGTGTGTGTGTGTGTGTGTGTGTGTGTGTGTGTGTGTGTGTGTGTGTGTGTGTGTGTGTGTGTGTGTGTGTGTGTGTGTGTAAGGGAGCGACTGGTTTAGAAAAAATGAAGTCGACACTATTTCACTCAATCCATTTTGAAACATGTATTATGTGAGAAGGAAGGCAAGTCTCACCAGATGCTGTGTGTGTGTGTGTGTGTGTGTGTGTGTGTGTGTGTGTGTGTGTGTGTGTGTGTGTGTGTGTGTGTGTCCGCGCGCGCGCGCGTCCCCTCCTGGCAGCCGTCCTGTCCGGACACGGCGGAGATCCTGGCGTGTCCCCTGAACCTCGCTCCCGTGTGCGGCAGCGATGGAAACACGTACGCCAACGAGTGCGCGCTGTGTGTGCAGAGACAGTGAGTACGCGCATGCGCAGCTGCTCTCCTCCTGCCACTCACACGCGGTGCGCGGCGACATGCAAATCGACCGGATAGAGGACAGAGTGCAGGAGTCGCCCTCTGGTGGTTTATGTGTCTAAACTTTACAGTCACAATGCTGAACCCTGATTGGCTGACAGCAGCAGCTGATTCAAATGGCGGTTTTTTACATGTCTTTACAGGAAATGAGCTAGTGGTTGGAGAAAAACAAACACAAAATGTCAAGAGATGGTTCTGCATTTGGTGCTTTCCTTGAGTGACACAAATACAGTAAAACAATTTGATCAAACTGATGTTTTAATTAAATATACATGCATGGCATGAAGAGACAGTTGAATAATTCTGTTGTCTGGGACAGCTTTTGTCGATGGGGGGAAGTGACTCCTTTTAGGAAGTGATCTCTGTCTCTGTTTCTGTGTCTCAGTCTTTCAAACCTATAACACACAGTTTCCTGTATTAAAGTATCCTCATTGATGGCTTTTGACACTATCTCCATAGTTACATAAAATCTCCCGCAGTCAGGCACAATGAGTTTATATGAGTTATGATTTCCCAGAAAAACATTGATTTGAAACTTAAACTGAATCGCAGGTTAGCAAAACAGAACAAATCACATCCACGTGTCTTGTTCTCTCTCTGCAGAACAACCAGGGTGGACATTTTGATTGCCAAAGAGGAGGGCTGCTGACCTGTGCAGCCGGGGGATGATGACATCGCCAAAGTGACCAATCAGGATCTGATTATCGACCCAACATGGAGCTGTAAAATGACATTTCCTGAATCTGTGTGTCATTGCAATGAATAATAAATGTCTATCAGCAGTATTTTAACTTCTGTGTTTTTAATCAATAAAATCCATATCAAGGCAGCAAAGAAGAGGATGAAGCTATTTTTTTCTTTTCTTTTTGGAATGGATTCAAGGAACATATTCTGAGGTGAACACTCGGCAGGTTATCTCTTCGGGAGAGCGGGATGTTTACACTACTTATACTGAGTAACACAGTGGTCCCTGGTGTGTGAGTGTGGGTGTGACAAAGACAAACAGTGAAAGTCAGAAAATGCATCGGCGAAAGAAGCACAGAGCAAAACACTGGGAGAGAGGACATAAAAAAAACAGAGTAATGAAGTGTCGTACACTGGGGTCAAAGGTCAAACAAGTGAGTCACATGGTTGTAACCAGGAAACAGTGAAGTGGTATCAATCCAGAGACTTCCTTTGTCTTTACAGCAGGAACAAAGCTTGCAGTCAACTGACTTGTCAAAGATGATAAGAAACCAGGTTGAACATGTGTAAGTACAGACTTCAAATACTCATTTACGACATGCTCTTGACTTTGTTGTAGCAGCTGCGAGGCATTATGTTACGACTTCAGGATTAATCAACCTCATTGTAGCTGTTTTGAATCAAGACAGAGCAACATTAAACTTGAACCTGAACTTATTGGTGCAATATAATTCAAATTAGGACATTTTAAAGATTTTTAACCTTTTTTGATTGATTATTTTTTCTGATTTGTTTCTTTTTGTTCCGCTCTGTTCCATCCTGCGTTGTGTCCCTTTGTGTGGTCGGAACATTTTCAATCAAATACTATGTCACAACCTGTTTCTGCAGGGTTGCGACGATTCAGGACTGTCAAAGTGGAATCTCTCTGGAGCTCTTCCTTCATTTTTCACTCGCACCAGCAGTAAGTTGTCCCTGTATTTAACCTGGAAGATGAATATTTCATGACTTCCTTTGTTCATGGGCACCGTCCTGAACAATCTCTAAAATATGAACTTGTCACGATCCAAGAATAACAGCCCTGTTTTTAGCATTGGGACATTGTGTTTTTCAGACAGTTTAAATTGTTTACTTAAGAGGAAGAGGATTTTTCTCAACCAGAAACACTCAACACACAAATCAGACATTTTGGAGACACAGGATATTCACAGAACAGCAAAGTAAACAAAAGGGCTGTAGCACACGGCTATGGGAATTGTTCTTTTTAGAAGGTGTTTAGGAATACAGAATACAAATAAATATATACAATATACAACCAATAACTGAAACACAACACAGGCTGTGCATACTAAATCTACAATCAATGAGCAGATCAATACAGCAGCTTAATTAAAACCACTTTGGTAAGACGCTGAGGCCAACATATTACCACTTTCACACAGTTGCAGCAATGCAAACAAAAGGATTTTTTTCCCAGTAACTTTTGTTCATGCAATCAATTTCTTTTGTTCCAGTTGTTGATTGTGGGGGTGCTCTCATTCCTCCAGAAGAGAGCCCAGAGACTGGCTATCGACCACAGATTGCCCTTCCTGGGGGGACGTTTCGGTATTGTAGTGTAAGTCAACAGCAGCAGCATCAACAACTATAAACACCAAGAGATAAATAACAGCAGTATCTGTTTCAATGTCACCACTAAAGTATTTAAAATTCACTACTGCGGTTGTTCTCGGCAACTGTCTGAAGCTCATTGTTTGTGTTTCTGATAATACTCTATCCCAGGCCCTTGGATAGTATTGGCAGCCTCAGTAATCGTTGGTCCTATGGGTTTGCATTTGGTGCCGTGTCCTCCAGCGTCCTGCTGCTTTTCTCTGATCGCTACATCCCCTTCACCGTCCTGCCGTGGGCCAGAGGTACTGTACCTGTTTAGCTTGCGGACACAAGAAACAAGCAGGTTGACTGACGTGCTTCTTTGTTATTCTCCTCAGCTATAGTGTATCTGGTCGGAGCGTTAGAGGTGGGTCTGGTCTATTTCCCTTTCTTTGCCTGTCTGTCCACACCTTTCAAAAAGGCCGGGGCAATGCTGGGAATACTCTACTCTCTGTCCTGGTAAATGTCTTGAAATGTTGAACTTTCACTCGTGTAAGTCTTTAATGCACAACATTGTAAACAAATTGTATTATGGTTACTTCACACAAACTAAAAACCTCCAAACGTCCAAAATGTATAATAGAGGTTGTGCTGTATGGACAGATGAATGGGTTGATGTGTGGATGATCAGATTTTAATAGCCTTAGAAAATACATCACATGTCTCGATGCTTGTTTTTTAGGATCACTGTTACAGTCTGGGATGCATTCACATGTCCTGATGGTAAGGTAGGTGAGTATTTAAACTATCGCAAAAGCGAGTGTAAATGTGTCTGAAGCTGTGTGGTTTCCACCAAGGAAGCTTTGTTTGTGTGGTTTTAAAGATTCTTGGTAAATACCAGAAGTTGATTGTCCAGTGGCCCTGCATCCTCTCCCTCATCTTCCTCTTGGGACGATTTGTCTACATGCTGGTGAAAGCTGTTCGAATACATCTGCAAGTGGAACAGGAGGTCAGCATGGATGAACTCATTCAAATGACTCTTGCTGTGTAATTTTCGCTTTGGGTGGAATCCAGAAAATCATATCGACATCAATGTATGTAGCTGTTAACATACTGAATCTGCTGCCAGGATCCTGAAGAGTTGATAGAGCAACATCAGGTGGAGCACGTTAAGAGACTGCTGAGGAAAACACCTGCCCACAGGTAGAATAAACATGCACATGTGCACCAATGCTGCTTTCAAGTGTCCTTTGTACACGTGGGTATGTTCCCTTCTGTTGCTTGTAAAGGGATCCACTATGTCTGGATGTTTGAACCAGTTTACCTAAAAGGAGATCACTTGAGTGTTCACAGTTTTTAAAAGCAAAACACACACAATTTTCTATGTATCATTTCTTTCTCTAAAATATGAAAATCTACGTGCAAAGTTGAACATTGGAATTGGTATTTGCAAAAACTATTATCTGTTTAAACTATTAAACCAGAATGTGTCAAATGCTGTGTTTTGATGCAGTTCAATGGACTGACCAGTCTGGTGTGTTCAGGTGCTGCTGGTAGACTTCAGCGTCAGGTCCTCGACTGCATTGATAGTTTGATTAATGTCCAGCAACACAATAACGATCCCAGCTGCATTTGAAAGCATCAACATATGTGACACACACACACACGCACACACACACACCTGTAAAGTTTTGTGACACCAAATCGGGCCAGGGGCGTAAAGTGGAGGACGGCAATGGCTCCTTCGCCCCCAATTGCTTGGACCATGCCTGTCTTCCAACACGCCCTTCATTTTGATCTCAACAATTGTAAAGTTTCGTGACTGCATCTTGCACGATTGTAACAAAATCTTTTCGTGGACAGACAAAAATAAACACACCTGGCAAACTACTATTCAAAACTGTTACTGTGGTAGTTCCCGATATAGTAAATGCCTGCAGTACCCCCCCCCCCCCCCCCACACACACACACACACACAGTGGTTTTGACCCTCCTTTCTATGTTGCAGTGAACCCCTCAGCTGGTTCCAGAGCAGAGTGTATGAGTGGGACCCTTACTTCAAATTCCCCAACAGGCTCATCGGCACCGTCATTATCTCGCTAATTGGCCTTTACACGGTAAAGCAAGACAAAAATCAAATGTGCATACACTTTGCTTTGGAAACGTGACACAAAAAACTCCTCAATGTTGCATCTGCTGGAGATGTTCATTTGTCTTTTTGTCATTTCTCTAGATGACCCTGGCAGACTACAGTCTCAGTAATGTGGCTTTTGACCAAGCAGAGAGGTGGAAGGACACACTGAAACAGCTGTTAATGTCCTGTAACCAGACTGAAGGTCTGGAAGCCATGATACCACAGCTGGAAGAATTCATCAACGTGGCTAGAAGTGAGTTGGTCTGCGCCGCCTTCATAGTTTGAGTGATTAATGCTACATTCATTGGTATGCCCATAAACAAATAATACGATAAAACGATGATTTATACCAAACGTTCCCTGCTTCCTTGATTCTTGACATTTCTGAGAAGAAAAAGGCTACAAAAATGAGCTACACACTGATACACCGAGCCCTGGTAAAAGTCAAGGTGTTGTTATTTGTGTTCTTCCAGAGTCTTGGCTAGCTACCACCATCTTTGCTAGTCTCAACTCTGTAGCCTACTGCTTCCATGTCTTGGCATGTTACAGGTAAGAGACCTGACATATACCCCAAAAAGCAAACAAAATGTATGTAATAATGGAAAGTTAGATGAAATTGCCCAACCTGTTATTACAAAAACAAAAACATATATAAGTGACATGGTGTCCTGTCGCCATAGAAAACACTTGAAGAGGCTGTGGAAAGGGCAGAAGGGTTTTCTTCCTGAGACGTTTCACAACCCTCGCTCTGCTGTCAGCGTAGTAAGTAGGACACACACACACACACACACACACACACACACACACACACAACAGATGGCGACCTGTTTCCTGGTCATGTTGGGCATGCCACAGTGGATGATCTGCATATTTTTAATATGTCAACGTGTAGGGCACGTGTTTGCATCTCATCTCACTTTGGCCTCTTAATTTAATGCTTTAAAAACTAGTTTTCTCTTTACATTTTCACAGGCTTCCATTGCAAGATACTCTGGTTGGCAAATAGCATTTACATTGTGGGGTAAGCTGTTCGTCTCCTGAAATACAAACACTGAGCAGATGTACATCAGCACAGCCTGCGTTATGGGACTGAACCCAGAATGTGTCTCCCTGCTGTTTCTCCAAAGCGAGACGTTTTCAGAAGCCTGGGAGTAGAGAATGAGAGGAAGTAACAGGGTAACTAGCTCTTCTGTATTTTCTCTTCAGGCTACCTGATTGTCCACTTTGTCCACTTCCTGTTTGCTCTGGCGTTGGTCTATGTGCTGGTTCTGCCGATACAGCACGGAAGAGTACTTAGCATGCTCTCCAACCTGGGGATCATAGTGTAAGGCTTCTTCTCCTGTGGTTGTGCATTCATGATGGCATATGAATAGATAGTTAGATTGACTCATTGGTTCATGGATTGTTTTTTTCTTTCTGTGTCTCCTCAGTCTGACCATTAGTCTGATCATCGGCCTGGTGATTTTCCAGATCGGTCTGGTTCAGATCTTCTTCCTTCAGGACAAAATGTCCCCTACTGATAAACACAAACCTCTGGCTCTCAACAACAGGTGGGCATATTTCAATGTGGATATTTCAAAAGTGTGGACAATAAAACCGTCAGTCTCACTAAAACCCAGGTTCTCCATTTGCCAGCAAACTGTTAAAACAAGAAGTGCTGCTGATACAGAGATGTTTTTACATGAATTATTATTCATGACATTCAATGACATAATGTGATGCTGATGCACGTTCTCACTTACTCAATAGTGCAAAGTAGCTTCATTGACATACAGAATACAGAATATGGTGTCTTACAAAATGTAACTCGAAGAGACACGTACCAACTTGGAAAAGACTCAAAATGACCTCAAGAAACATGGGAATCTAAAATAACTACCAAAATGGGGGGAAACGACACAAACAAGAGACACAAAACCCCAACAAAAAGAAGCTAAACAACTATCAAGTCTATGTGTCTTGCTCCTAGTAGCAGAGGTGGATTCCCGTCAATACAATAATTAGATGTAATTCAAAGTGATGTGAAATCACAGTTTCTCTTCCTCCTCTTCAGGAAGGCCTTCCACTGCTTCAACTACTTCTTCTTTTTCTACAACGTGGTGATGGGGATCAGCAACTGCGTATTGAGGTTGCTGTGCAGCATTATGGTAGGCACGTGGCTGGTGTCCCGCATAGACCGGAGCATTATGCAGAGAGGATATGAAACCATGGATGCCGGTAAGTTGAACTTCAACTGAGTGTGTGAGACAAAAGTGAAATATTGAAGTTGTTCTCCATATTGGCCATCATAGCATGTCACAGTCAAACCTGTATTTATATATATATATATATATATATATATATATATATATATATATATATATATATATATATATATATATATATATACAATGGAGGAATATAAGACACAAAATCTGATACATTTTATCAGTTTTATTATTAATATTTGATGGTGGTCTTTCAGGTGAAGACTTTCATTCATCCTGAAAGACTATTTTCTTCCAGGAGGTGGCAGCATTTCACAAAGCGCAAGAGGATCTATTTTTTATCCCCCTCAGTTGTGCATTCTCCTTAAACACATGTTAAAAGATACTGTGAAGTCATTGCTGTATTTAGTATGTGTGTGTTGGTTTCACTATATTTATTTCATGTCCCAGGCTACTGTACTTGGATTGGGATGATCTTTGCTGACCACTATCATAGCAATCCAGTCATGGTATGTTTCTGCCAGCTGCTGGTCTCCAACTCGCTGGAGAAACAAATCACGTCTGCATACTCCACATTCAGCAACGTGGCCTCTGGTCAGTGTGTGTGTGTGTGTGTGTGTGTGTGTGTGTGTGTGTGTGTGTGTGTGTGTGTGTGTGTGTGTGTGTGTGTGTGTGTGTGTGTGTGTGTGTTTGTAGCTCTTACATGAACAACCGTCCACTAAATAACTATTGCTACCCCTTGTCCGCTGACTGAGATTCAGGAGTATCTTCTTTTAAATTAGCCCTAAAAATGCACTCTATTTCTTTAATTCAGTTTTTAAAATCCTGCACAGGTTTATTTGTTTTGTTACAGTAAAATGTATCTTATTATTATTATGTGTGCATTTTCTTTCAATTATTATTTTCTATTTGGGGTTTATTAACTTTTTTACTTTTGGACAGAATCCCCTGTGAACAACCGGGTTAAGAGGCGTTGGATGCTGTTTTATACCTTACTGAGGAACCCTCACCTGATCCTGCTCAGGAAGCACCACCTCTCTTCGTCTTTGTCATTACATACATCATCATCTGCCATGCCAGACACAGTGGTGCAGGCTCGCGTCATGGCCTTCAAAACGCAGGGCCGCCGAGCAGAGTCACAGTCACCACCAGAGATCATAGTCACACCAGCACAAGACTGTTAAAGAAACATTTCAATGGTTTGTTAAAGTAACATATATATATATTGGTTGGTGTCCTTTAGTGGTTCTCCATGTTAAGGAGTACTGTGGTGTATTCAACATCTGATATATATATATATATACGTTGTTAATGTGATCAAATTAGGACACCTTTCTATCTGCTCAGAAGGAGCATTCATTCTTAGTAATTTACTTGCATCGCATGTGACTGAATAAACTTTGAGAAACATTTAACTTTCAACTTAACCTCTGTGGCATCTATTTCACAAGCGGATATGATGCACTTAAACTGGACATTTTTCTGTCTAATAATGTTGATTTTACTAAAATAATGTGAGCTGCACATCATTCTAGGTTTGTGTTATAAAATATGGATTCCAATGCATGCCTAGTGGTTTTATAAATTGTCACTGTGGATTTGGTGGGACTTCGTGGTGGTCGTGCAACTCGAGAGCTCTTCTGAAAACAAGCTTGTGTAAACTTTTGCTTTGTATTTGTGACTTTTAAATATGATATTGCTGCACAAACAAATGCTTTCAGTTGGAAAAAATAAAGTGTAGTAGAGCTGCAAATAAAAACATTCTTAAAAACAGCACATTTTCCAACGACTGTTTTCTGTAAAATTGACTTGTTGATCACTTAAAAACTGCAGATTAGATAAATGATAATTCGATAAAGGTGATCCTAAATATCGGACAAAAAGGGCGAACTAAACGACAGTGACCTTTTGAACTTTGGGACGTCACCTCAACGTGCGCCGTCGCATACTGCACGAGACTTTGAATGCGGCGACACTGAAGACAGCATTGCAGTTTGGCGTTAACAAGTGGGAAATACAGGTAAGTTAAGGTGAACACATGGCGTGTCTGTCATTATAGTTGGCCTGACGTAATTTCACTTTGCCAACAATTTTGTTTGTCAAAGCTCAGTTCAGGGCCGCTAAGAAAAAACAAAAACGTAATTTCATGCTAGCTGCAAAGGAACAGCTAGCTAGCGTTAGCCGTTAACCAGCGCTCTCGTTGTCCGGCCAACCGCCAATTTAACGGCAGCCGTCCGTTGCCTCAATGGAGATTAGAGTCCGATAATAAGTCTCCTACGTTTCACGCGTTGCAGCAAGAAGAAACATATGTTAACAGGCTGAAAACAGACGCACATAACGTCGCCATGTGGTCGTAGACGCACTCGGTCTCGCGCGTCTTCTCTCTTTCAAAGTGAGTTCATCAATGTGTGGCTTTTGAGTCTGAAATCTCGGCTAAAAGAGTAAATCTGTGTCTGACCTGGTTTATTGCAAGATACACACACAAAATGTCGTTGAACGCCTGCTTTTGCAAATATAGTAAAAAAACGTTGAGTGTGTACAGTAAACGTTTGGCCATGAATCAACATCACATCTACCAAGCAGGGGTGTGTGTGTGTGTGTGTGTGTGTGTGTGTGTGTGTGTGTGTGTGTGTGTGTGTGTGTATATATAAACTGGTTTAACCCCACTGATTGGTATCTCTGTTTCTATTTCACTGCGAATTTAACCAGGATGTCCGACAGCGAATCCATCAAGAAGATGTTGCGGTCTGTGCTTCAGTCCAGCAAGGCCGGTGTGTCCATGAACACCCTCCAGTCCGAGTACCGGTCACTGTGCGGAGAGAGCATCCCGCTGAGGGAGCTGGGCCACTCGAGACTGGAGGACTACCTCAGGAGCATCTCCTCTGTGGTTCGCCTGGAGTACTACATGGGTGAGGTGAGGGCTGTTTTCTTTGTTCATTTACCCATCCATAAGGCCGATGGACAAACTCCAAAAGAAGTTGTTTGTAGTTCATCACATTTGCGAAATCATATGAAGTATGCATCACTTTATGAGTATTTTAACAATACCATGAATCTGGCTCTGTAGATAAAATGCTTTGCCGCAGTGTGTAAGGAGACGGCTCACATTGCTGAGCTGGTGGCCAAGCAGAAGTCCTCCAAGAAGTCTGGTCGCTCCCAGGTCGTCAACTGCCGGATGAGATTCAAACCTTCCAACCCGTACATGTTCAATGGTAGGAGACGCGTGCGGCTTGTTTTTCACACCAAGGCTCTATTTTTGCAGAGATTTAATTTAAAATTTTAATTCATTGACCTCTAACCTTTCTTTGTGTTAACCTATTTTCTACTTTTCCATGCATTTAGTGAGGCCAGGGTCCTCTCTCCGCCAACCTTCAGCTATTGGAGCCCAAAACTGGCACGCAAACCGTTCTAAGTCTCATACCACCAGAGGCTTAAATTCTTTCAGCGCTTCAGGAGACTACAGGTAAAAAATTACAGTTTTCATCAAGAAAAAAAATGTAGTTTCAACATTGATGGACAACATTGTTTATAGAAATAATAGCCCAGACACCTCAGAGCAGCTATATTGTTCACCTGTTGTCAGGTTTAACATATCAGTTTGTGGAAACCCAAATGGTGTTTGCCTTTCTGAAATTGACATTCTGTCACTTATAATAATATAACATGTTAAGTGAATATAAAAACGATTTAAACCAGATTTTAATTGTGTTCTCCCCAAACAGGCAGTTGGACCAGAGGTTAAGCGTTATCACCCCTGTTGAGCACAGACAACCGGTTTCCCAACCAACTGTAAAACAGTGTTTCATGCCTGACAGGTGAACATACACATGCAGCTAATGCACTCAGCTCTGTTAAATCAAAGACCTGGCTCTTGATGTAGTATTAATTTCCGGTACTTTTGCATTTTCTGTGCAAGGCGATGCGTTTGAATGTTTCTAACGCCCCTTTTTAATTGTACTTAATGCTAAAATGTTGCTCAGGGCATTCATTTGAAAATGAGTGCTTTAGTAAAAAACTATTCATAGTTGAGTCTCAAAATATGGTCAATTGTATCAACTTGTACTATTGTATGAAGAACTGCAGCAGGATGTTTGTATTGAATTGCAGCTTGTTGTGAAAAGCACAATAAGCTCAAGAGACTGCTATGTTGCCAACAGGAAAGAGAAGAACTTTGCAAACTGGCAGAGGCCCAGAGGTATGTGGAACCTTCTTTGTGTGTATCCATATCAATGTCACAAGATTTAATTGATTCCCTTTAAATATAATCAGCTTTATTACATCATTGATAGAACAAGCTGATTTGGGATATAATATGTCCATGTTTTTCACCTTTTGAGAGTTATGTTATGTTGCTACAAGCTGCATTTGGTGAACTTTTGAAAGATATGTTCTGATTCCAAGCCAAGTCTGTTAACACTGTCAATCAGGCAACAAAGTCCTGAGCCAATTGTTTTGCCCATGTAGATATTTCTCCTCTATATCTTTACAAAGCAAATAGTTGTTTGCGGCTTTATTAATGCGCTGAATCTCTCTCTGTTTGACAATATAGCCAACATGTCAGTGCAGTAGGAGGTTTACTGGTGGATCACAGTCATAATGAACAAAGTAGCAGAATTTAAGTGCGTTATACCGCTGATTGTGATCAATTAAAAAAATATATACATATATATTTTTGACCCCATTAATAGTCCAGAGGATAGTCCACTTGTTATATCAACATCAGTTGTTACATCAACATTGGGCAACACTGCCAAAACAAAAAATCGCATAATGCTCAGGAGACAAACCAGCAATCTGCTGCATTCTGCTTACTGATATCAGCACGTTCACTTTCCCTATTCCTTTTGTAGAATCTTTCACAGAGAAGCCTCCTGTACAAGCCTCCAGACTCAATCAATCCCCTCTTCCTTTTGTGGAATATTTCACAGAGAAGCCTCCTGTACAAGCCTCCAGACTCAACCAATCCCAAGTACAAAAATGTTCTTCTGTGCCGACTGTCTCATTTTACCTGAAACGACCTGACGAATCACATTTGAGTTGTAGTGCATTGTGTTGTCCAAATTACATCCCTAATAAAATGCATGTGCAAATGTTTGAGACTAAATCAAAGGGTTAATCCATGCCTTTTTATATTTATTCTCTTAAAATCCAGCCAGGAGATTCACTGAATTCACATATTAGACGATGCTTCCTGCATAGTTATTATGCATAATGTTTTTGTCTGCAGCACTTGTGCCACACCCCAAGCAGTCGTTTCCATCAGCTCTTTTAATTAGTTTATTTTTTACTTTGTAATATCTGTGCTTTATTGTATTTATTCGATTTGAAAACTGTCACAAAAGCACAGGGAATGACTTATAGTGATCGATTATGTGTCATCTCCCCAAGCAGTCTCGTCTGTATGACGTGGAGCTGATGCAGAGCAGAATAACTCTGCTCCTGAAGAAATACTGCAGTGGATTGTGGATGTCGAAACTTTCTGGGGTCTACAGTGAAATGTTCAATGAGAAGCTCCACCCTCAGGTGTCCATTGATCTGGAAAAGTGGACACACATCACTAAGGTGAGTTAGTAGATAATTATACCCCCAATCAATTTGATATTATGAAGCTGTGAGAGTTTGAACTTTTTTTGTAATATATCTACCCAACCGTAACAATAATCTATAGTTCAAATATCTTTCTTTGTTCCATCTCTTGCTCCTCTGGTGGTTTCACAGGTGGAGAAACCTTCCTGCACCAACCGAGCTGACCGCCTAATCTACCCTCCTCTGCCTCCTAAACCTAGTATTGTTCCTCGAAGAAGCGCCACCAACATGCCTCCAACATCACCCACTGATTCAAAAACTATCACCACACCCATTTCTTCACGTCCCTTAACACCTGACCAACCTTCCACCTCCTCACATTTTCCAGTCCCCAAACCTATAATTTCCCCCCAACCCGCTTTGACTAAACCAACCTTCATTTTTCCTCCGCAACCTTCCGCTGCCTCCTTCAGCAAACTGTTAAATTCAGTTACGCTGCGCAGCCCTGCTCGCAACCCAGCTCTTGCTCCGCAGCTTCCATCCTGTGTTAATCTTGCCCTCAATTCCAGTGGTGAACATAAACAAAATCCGACCATGCCTACGACGACCCTGAACCACAACCAAAACATTCTGGCCCTAGCCCCTACCTGGACTTGCCCTGCATCAACCAACGCTTCCTCATTGGCTTCCTCCCGCCTACCTGGCCCTGCAATCGTACCGTTTTTGAAGGTCGCTTTCTCCCCGACCTCTGATTCTGTCCCTTGTCCTCCCTCAAAATCTTCTGGTTTTGTTGTATCAGCTGAGGTGCGTCAGAGAATAAAGGAGCTTCTGTCAAAGTACAGTCAGGGTCTGTGGGCCCATGCTTTGCCCAAACTCTTTATGGACACATACAAGACGCCATTTCCCAAACATATTCTGGACAACTTGTCTCTTTTGCTGGATATATTCACTGTGGAGTACCCCATGCCACATGACAAGAAGAAGGTAAGTAAATGAGTGCATATACCAGAGTTAACACAATGTACAAGCTAAGCAAGTCCTTAAGAGTAGAATGAAGTTGCGTTATTCTCAGTTAAAAGCAAGCAGAAACGTTCGGTGCTGAGAAATGACGCCAACGCAGAAGTGCCAAACTCTGCAGTTCTTTAAATGGACCACTTGAAACAGGCTTCAAAAGCAGGTCAATCCTCTTAGACCCCCATGTTAAAATGCCCAACCTTTGCTCAAAGTTTTGTTATTTACCTGTTCATGACAACTGTACGGGGGTGAATTTTGTATAACTCCGCTGTTTTTAAATTATTTAAAGGTTTTAAGTTGAGCATAATTGAGGGCATAGTCCATATCAGGTCATTAGTTGCTCGCTGTCGGTCAGCGCTGCGCGTTACTCGCCATGCCTCAGCCCCACCTCTTTGCCCATTTTTAGAGCTGGAGTAGGTGGTTGGCTGTGTCGTCACTGCCAAGATGGCGACGGCCGCAGCCACCTACTTTGAGCTTCACAAGGGCTCTTTCAGAAAGCTAGAATCGTAGTCTATGTTCATATTGTATACAGTCCATCGTTAAAGCTCACTCAATCGCTAGTGACAAGTGAATCATGATAATTAGCCTGATTTGATTTGTGTGGATTAAATGGGAATTTTTCCAATAATAGTGGTTTATCTTCTACAGTGTCAGCTTTAAATCTTCAGGGAGTTTAGGGACATCCTTGCTGTTAAACTGTTTTTGTTGTTGCTGTGGTCAGGCCATCCTGTATAACTGTGCTGACATGGAAGCCACACAAAATCATGTCAGCCACCTCCTTCCCTCTGGTCTGGAAGTCCTGGGTCCTGTGGTGCCTCCCTGTCTCGTTCTTCCCTCAGAGCAGTACCCCTCCGTTCTGATTACTGATGCCAAGAGAAGCAATGCTGTTACTATAAGGTGAGACACACATTATTCTAGCAGACATCAACGTAATGAATTGATCCTGGAAAAAATAAAGAATGGCATGTTAAAAGTCACACACAACAGAACAAATTACCACTCATGGGTTGCTTTGTTAATGCAACACTCAGGTTTTTGTTTTTGGAAACTACAATGCACAGATTGTCTCTCTGTTCAGGTATGTTGGTGAGCACTACTCAAACGCCCAGGAAGCCATGGAGGAGGCCATGCACTCTTTCTACAGCCAAAGCTCCACCCACCATCCTCTTTCTGAACCTGTGGTTGGTCAGCTGGTAGCAGTCAAAGGGGAGGATGGAGAGGAGATGGCAAGAGCTCAAGTCATAAGTGTCATGGCCCCTAACAAGGTCAAGGTAACTAATTTAGTCAGTTGGCTGTCCAAGTTATTTTTAATTGTCAAGTGGTTGAATACTGATTTAGTAGTTTGGTACTCGGTTCAGAAATGGTGATGCAGTTTGTGGCAATTTTCAGTGTGTCGGAGGAAGACAGTCAGTAGCTACAGGATGGGTGAGTGTTTCTGTAGTAAAGGAGCTTTTGTCTGTTTGCCAGGTATACTATGTGGACTATGGCTTCTCTGTGGAAACCAGTGGGACTAATCTTCTGGAGCTGCACCAGGACTTCCTCTCTCTGCCTTTCCAGGCTATAAGTGTTGGACTTGCAGGTACATTGAGAATATAGAAATTACTTTAAGACTTGTTTTTGTGTAAGTGATGTAGATAAAAGCATACAGAACGGACAAAACGTTAATATTGGCCAATGGCCCTCCTTTCTCTGCGGCCCTTCCTACTTTATTTTTCTTTCTCCCAGGTCTAGAGGCGTTCAGCTCTTATCCACCGGTGCTGTCTTCTTTGGACAAGTTGGTAGTTGGAAAGATCCTGCTGATGGAGACATTAGAGTCGTGTCAGCAGAATGAGACGCCCGTTGCAGTGCTGTACGACACTTCGCAGGATGAGGACATCAACATCAACTCCACCTGCCTGAAGGCTCTCCAGGACGTGACCATGAGCAACCCTCTGACTGTAAGGATGGTGGTGCTAACTACCAGTATAATGTGATGCATAAGACCAAGGAGAGCCCTCTCTAACAATAGCAGATTTTGCATTTATTTAACAAATGTGCCTGATCAATACAACTACATGGAAGCAAGGGGCAGTGTCTCATATTTTAGATTTTCCCTTGACATCAGCTCAACCAGTGAGTGGTGCTGCAGAGGCGTTGAACCCTGCTATTAATCTGTCTGTTATGGGAACTCAAAAATGTTTAGGGTTTCATTTGGCTCATTATGTTGACATTAAAACCAGCAGCTGGTCAGCCATGATTGTGAGGTCCTCGCTGTCATCAATCCTCCCTGCATTATCTAGCAATAATATTTCTGTTACCTGTAGGTCAATGCTACCTATCCGGACGTGCGTGTCACAAATGTGTGTGCAGATGGCATCATCTACTGCCAGCTGCCCTGCAGAGGAACCGCAAGACTCAGCAAGCTACTGGAAGAAACAAAGAGTTTCTTCATCTCCCAGGTTAACAAGACCTCCATTTGCCCTGGCACTCCATGGTGTTGTTGAGCATCTCATGTAGCGCTTTGATTGCATATAGAAAATCAGCGGTGCAGTTTTTAGGTGTCTGTTCAGTGGGCTGCTTAACGCAAAGAGAGGCTGCTTCATGTCAAGTTTGACTTGGCACTGTTTGAATTACCACAGTGAGTTTACTGAATTATTATACAGCATTTTTTAAGTATTTTATATAAAACAGGCCTGTAGGATGGGGTCTACACCTGTTTTTTGTTAAAAAGCCTTGATAGTGCTGACGGAGGCTTCATAAAACGCAAAGCCTTTTCGCTGATTTCTAATGCGATAAACCAGATTTACTCCTTCATTGGCTGCTGATGTGATACAGAATCGGCTTCAAAATTCTACTTGAAACCACTTAATGTTTAGGCTCCCAATTACATTTAGTTTTACCTCACAAGGTGGAGTTTTATTAATTGTATATGTATCGGCTTTTGCCATTTTCACAAATGCAGTGCTGCTGTGTTTGATTTCACCCACAACCACTAAAATCGTCTCAGAAAAGGTAGAATGTAAAATTGTTTATTTTGTAATTATACCTACCAGAGGACTTCTGAGTTCCTGGTGTCCAGACCCTTCAGTGGAAAGTTCTGTCTCGCCCGCTACAACGGAATGTGGTCCAGGGTGGAGGTGAGAACAGGATCATTCAAATGGGTTTTCTTAAAAACCTTATTTTGGATATTTCATTATTATTATAATTATAATATTGCATTATTGACTTTAGTTCCCCGCTCACAAGTTGTTGCTTTTGTTTTCAGATCACCAACATCTACGGAAACAGAGTGATTGAGATCCTCTACATTGACTTGGGTGTCCCAGCAACAGTAGAGGTCACTGATCTCCGAGAGATCCCCCATCTTCTCATCAAAAACTTCACCATCATCCCACCACTGGTCAGCTCTCTCTCTGTGGGGGGAGGGGCGGGGGTGGTGCGGTCCTGTGTCTCTGTGGGTTTGTCTGTGTGTCAATGAAATGACTATAGAGGTCATCCTTTCTTTGCTAATTGATTTAAAGCCTCTGTTTATAGTACTTGTATGTCATTAGAAAAATATAAAATCATTGAGCTGTTAAAGGATGAAAAAAAATGATTTGTGGACTAAGAAGTCAGGCAATTGTGCTTGCAATGATGTTTATTCAACCCCCAACCGTTTCTCAAAAAATAAATCTGTGATAAAATTACACTGACCGGCGGTATAAAACTGAGACTAGGGGTTTTGATTTGATCAATTTGAATTGCTTGCATATCAACAAACATTGTTTCCAAAGATGCTAATGTGGTAGTTTGCTAAAATTGTTTGTTATACACGTAAAGTTGTTTCGGTGTTTTTGTGTATCTCTTCAGGCTATTAAATGTTGCCTGGCTGACGTCACAGTACCGGAGGGAGACTGGAGCCCAGAGGCTGTTCTGTGGCTGAAGGAGGCTGTCCTGGGCTCTGAAGACTGTAAAATGAAGGTAACATAAAGTTAAACGCATAACTAGTCTCGATTTGTATTGAAATTTTTTTGGATGTGGTGGAACGGGAGAGCATACATGTGCAGCTGACTAATCTGCGACAACTGTGTGACTCTTATTGTGCCAATATGGACAAGAATCCTAAAGAATCTACGCCACAAAGAATTCAAGAATTCATGCTGTTTGGGGGGTTTCACTCTGTATGAAAAAGGAGTACCTAATAAAGTAGCCAGTTTACTTTATGTTTATATTAAAGTCTTGACTGCTTGAAGCACAACAACAGTGTGCAGTGTAGCAGGAGTGGTGTTGATATTTCAAATATAAACACTGCAAATCAAACTTACAAGTAAGGTCTTGTTGAAGATCAGTGCAAAACAATAACAGTCCCCTCAAGGTCTCCCTAACTTTGTATATGTGCTTCTTTTTTTTTTTTTTTTTCACCCTTTGTTCCATCATTTTAGATCTTGAAATTAGACCAGCACAAAGGGGACCGGCTAGTCGACATGTACCTCTTCATCGGTGCTGTTAGTCAGGAGTTGGACAAGAGCTTCAACCATCAGCTGGCCCAGTCAGAGTTGTGGCAGAAACTCGCAACTCAGAATAATAACAACAACAACAAATTAACTTGCACAATCGGCAGCGAGGATGCAGGTAATACTGCACAATATAAAACACAAAGTCCTTTCTGGTTGTGGGACGGTTCCGCCTGAGTCGGTATTTGTACGCATGTCTGGTCAAACTTTGCAACTTTTTGAAAGAGTTTTTGTTTGCGCTCCAATCTGTTCTATGTGAAGTCAAGGTTTTAGGACATTGAGCTTTTTTGGGGATTTTTTATAGCACAGTGACTGAGGTTAAAGTGTTGACTACGCTTGTATGTACCTGTGTTTTCCAAATGACAAGGTCTCAGTGCTCTAATAGAAAAGTTGACTCTGGGCAGTCCGGTTCTGAACAGCACCACCAAATCCTCCACAGGACCTCTTCAAGGTGCAGAGGTCTCATCTACTCCAGATATGACGACCAAGCCACTTTCGCTGCCTCCCCCACTGGAGTTGCCCCAGGTGTGTGAGATGGACAAACTCTTTGTTGGGGCTCACTTGTCACGTGAGGGAAGTAGATGTAAATACAGTATACATGTTGTAGCTTTTCTTCAGGCTAATGACTTTGTAGATTTCTATTCAAGAGAAAAACGTCTTTATGGCCAGTGGATCAAATCCATCACTCCACTGTCACCAGACTCTAAACTGACAATTCGTGTTTCTTTCCTGTATGATGTTAATTGTTAAGGTTTCTGTTGTATGATGTCGGAGAAATATAAAGACTGTAGTAATTACCTCCAGAAAATGAGACGGAATAACCCAAGAATGCCTGTTTTTATTATTGGAATAGAAACCAATATTTCATCAAAGCCCTCTGGTTATATACACTTTTTTCTCCTCCCTGTCTTCTTTTAGCCTGGCCAGAATATGGATGTGTTTGTGCCTGTGGCGTGCCACCCTGGTTACTTTGTGGTGCAGCCGTGGCAGGACCTGCATAAACTGGTGGTGTTGATGGGGGAGATGATGCTTTATTATAACCAGACCTGGAAGACCAACTCGGCCCCAAACATCCAGAAAGGACAGATCTACGCTGCCAAAATAGACAAGAAGTAGGTGATAGTGTTTGCAGCTGATTCAAACCTGACATATCATGAACAATGTGTCATCATGGTAAATGATTTATGTTCACTAATTTTGATTGGATTTGTTTACTTGAACATCACAGTAGCATTACAATTGTAACACAAACGTATGCACAAGGAGTAGATGCACTGTGTTTAGTGTTTGTAGCTAAACTTGAATTAACACCTGCCCACAGAAGGCTTTAAAGAATTGGAGCACTTCAGGTTATGTTGTTCATTTGATAGCAGTCTTGGGTTATAAGAGGATGAATGCAAATTGACAAAACAATTTGTAAACTAATCCATTATCTAGATTACTGCCCTTGTACTACTTGTGTGTGTCAGGGATTATGGTAGATCAGTTGTCTATTTAGTGTCGTTGTGAAGAAGAAAATGTAAAAACAAGGTTCCTATTGTCTGGTTAATGACTTCACTAATGCATGCTTCTACCTAGTTGGAACAGAGTGCAGGTTAAGGGGATTCTGGCCAACGGGTTGGTTTCTCTGTTCGATTTGGACTACGGAAAACATGAGGTGCTCCGAAATACACTCCTCAGGCCATTGATCGAGGAATTCAGACAGCTGCCCTTCCAGGCCATCACTACCCAACTTGCAGGTGAGTTGGTTCCTAATTCTCGGTAGCTTTGCCAATAGATATGCAGTAAAGTCATGTTATTTAATATGTAGTGGTAGTGCAATGACCTGGTATTAATTTGGCTACCTTTTTGATTTCCGAATTACGTAATAACTTTTTTGCCCTGAGATTAAAATGTAGGTTGAACCACAATCTTTCAATCACTCGAAACTTATTGTATAAATTACTACTTATTAAATTCTCAATAATAAATAATAATAATTAAAAAAAGACGTTTTAAAACGTTTCCCTAATTTTATTAGGGAACTTGTTTTGAGGGCAAATAATACAAAATGAAATACTAAGACTTAGGCCATACGGTGTGGTCAAATAGAATGTCCAGTTCATTGAATTACATCCATGCACTGCATTCAGCAGCGTACACTTTCATCACATGTACCCATAAATTGCCATCATCCCATTAAATGGGAATTCTATAGCATTACAACCCACTGCACGCTTTCGGTTACATTTGGTTATACGGAGTGACTATAGTCTATATTTTGATATTTCAGTTTACCAGCAGATAGCCTACAGTAAATTACACCTTTTTATAACTTGTTATCAGCTTCTGCTAGTTTTTTGCCAGCTAGCTGTTACCTTGTGAGATGTAGCTTGATTGAAGCATGCTAATGCAAGGCGGAGCAGCTTGGGTTATCATGCTGATTACGAGTGCCCCGGTTTTTCTGCAGGTATGACACAGCACCAGTGGTCAGAGGAGGCCTCCATGTTGTTCAGGAACCACGTGGAGAAGCACTCGCTGGTAGCCCAGGTGGAAAGCGTGTCGGAGGTTAGTTGTCAGCTGTGGCAATGCAGGTTGACGGTTTACCTGGTGGACACTACTACGCACAAGGACCAGGACCTTTGGATTCACAGCATGATGGAAGACTTCAGCGGAGAGCTGTCTTCGGCAGCCTAGGATGTCTTCTCATGCATGTTGGTAAAAGAACCAGCAACAGTAAATTGTTTTCATTTTCTAAAAATGGTGCCCAGTGAACGTTGGAAGCCAAACGTCACTTTCTCTGCCCTTGGTTTATTTTCAGCATTCCTGATCTTTCTCCCAACAAAGGCATTAAAGACGCCCCTTTTTTAATTTGATTTGTTTTGGTCATAGTCGAGGGTCATGTCAACTTGAAATAAGGGGTGGTTTGAGTTGATTTAAGATATAAAGAATATCCCACGCCATCAAATGTTGCTCTTTCCAGTCTTCATTGTGAAACAAACGAAACTCTAACTCATCAAAACTTTTAAGTTAAGTCACCTGTGTGTTGCATGTTTTGTGTTGATTTGTTTGTACTACTCTATTCCTGCATCCAATGTGTTTTGGGTTTCCTGTGCATGCAATAGTGAGACTCATTATGCACTTCATTTTGTGTGTGTATGTATATATTTTTACATGAATCAAATTTAAATTACTTAACTGCATTCATTAGCATATGTTATATGTGAAATCTGCATTGCTTAAACTTCACTGATGGGAACATATTGTTTAATAACACCCCATGTTTTTTGGCTTAAAAGAATGTTGTAATATTTTGCGTGTTTCTACATGAAAAGCTGTTCACAAGGTTTTGTTCAATTAAACCATGAAGAGAAAAAAAAAAAGTGTTCTTTGACTGAAAGCTTAAAAAAAAAAGTGTGCCAAGATGGCCAGTGTCAGGCAATGTGAGCTGCGATGTCGATGAACTACCAGTACAATTAAAAGAGCTTTCACGGAAAGTTAAAATCCATCTGGTGAAGAGGGGAAAAAACAAACATTTGAACTGAGAAATAAAATAGTTTTAAATTGCTTAGCTTTCTCTCAAGTAGGCAATATTGAATCATTAAGGCCTACCAGTAGTACATGTTTAAAATGTCAGATAATGCAACCAACACTTTAAATGCCCTTAAAATTATAGGTGATAATCTTAGGTTTGCGACCTCACTTGACAGTGTACACTTCCGCCTTTCTTAAGCAATTTTGTTTTATCATTTTTGAGATCCTGGCGTTTGTTATCCTGGAAGGATAACAAACGCAACCTAAACCATTAATTTGACTTGTTGCTCAGCCCAGAGAAATGCTGAACTTATGGGAAAGACTAAATGTGAAATCTAACTGACATGCGCGTAAAGATGAGTGTTGCAGCGTGAAAGTGGTTCAGGGCTAAAGGGCAGATGTGTATGAGGGGCCGTTTAGGCCATAACTATTGAGACACTCTCACACATACTACTGAAACGCTCTCAACTCACTACTGAAACACTTACACATACATACATACTCTGTAAACCTATGCACGCTCATATATAAAACACTATTGTTTAACACTTATACATTCATAACTGAATCTCTTGCATATGATTACAAAGATATAAAAAGTTTAGATACATGTGCAAGTGTTTCACATATATATGTACAATCAATCATTTTTTTGTGATTGAATATGAAGGTGCAAATATTTTGATCAGTCTGCAGGCCTTATTCGTAATTGGCAATCGCGATGACATCGTTGGTTAAACAATCAACCAGTACCGACTTTTAATTGTGGATTCTTCTTATTATTTTTACTAACCTTTTTCGTCTTAATTAAATATAAATGACGTTAATAAAATGAAACCGAGTGTTATGAAAGACTGCGTACATACGATATGGTGCTAATGATCAGTGCTTTCTTCAACTCCTCCAGGACTGGGCCCTGTTTCTCGTCCCTGGCTTACTGAGTTAGCGGCTAATTGTCAGGATAAGATGACGTAGGTCAGGCTTTCTCTGTTTCTCGAAGCAAGCTTAGATAAATCACCATAGCAACACAGCCAAAAATTTAAACCCGCTCCCGGGCAGGTTTACTGAAATTCACTGGATAAGCTGGACACTCCCACGGACAAAAAAGGCAGCTCACTTCCTCATTGATGAAGGAGCGATATTAGTTATATTAGTTTTATAGGGAGAGAGTTCTTTCAGATCGCCAGGATCCATCCTTTACATCATCATGACTTCCTGTACGCGGCGATATAGATTTTCCCGGCAATAAATAATTTATTTAGAGAGCTTCTCGAGCCGCGGACACTGATCACCACAGGCGCAGCTGATCGCCGTCTCAGACACAGACTATCAGCCGCTGCATGCCGCTGTTCTTAAGTTTATTTAGTGATGAAGCACTTAAAATTTGCCGATACATTTTCCCAACACTGACGCATTTAACTTGTCTGATATATTTGTGACGCTCATGTCTCGCAGCGGGGGCGATGTTAAAGTTGCGTTCACGGCAACAACGTTGCAAAAACTTTGGAATATTCGCAACGCGTTTGCTGTGAATGATTACGGTATTGACTTCCTCATATCCCTTCATGATCATCTCCTGCTTCTCATTAGATAAATAAAAAGAGGTTCCTCTGAGTTTATTTGCCATTGTACTGTTAGAGCATCGTGGTGTCAGTGCTCCATTATTATCCCGTCTGAAGAGGAGCGGGCGCGCGCATTTATCCAGATGACTGACGTCTGGCTAGAATTAACGAGACCGTTTCAGCGCGGATCAGCCGTGAAGAAACCCAGATAGCCTGATGTCAATCATCTCGCTAATTTAAGATGGAGATTAGGACATTTGCTTGACTTTGTTTAGCCAGGTACGAGTAACAGGGCCCAGGTCCTTCCCTAGAGCGAGCCATAGACAACATAGAATTTAGGGTAATGGTGTCACCATTACCCTAAATTCTATTCCAGGTGTGGTCATCAAGCTCTCTAACACGTCTCTCTTCTCCTGGGTCTTGCTGTAGGCATTGAACGCAGCGAAGCACCCTATTGAAAAAACCAACGATGTCATCGCGATTGCCAATTACGAATAAGGCCTGCAGACTGATCAAAATATATAGAAGTTGCACCTTCATATTCAATCACAAAAAAATGATTGATTGTACATATATATGTGGAACACTTGCACATGTATCTAAACTTTTTATATCTTTGTAATTATATGCAAGAGATTCAGTTATGAATGTATAAGTGTTAAACAATAGTGTTTTACATATGAGCGTGCATAGGTTTACAGAGTATGTATGTATGTGTAAGTGTTTCAGTAGTGAGTTGAGAGCGTTTCATTAGAATATGTGAGAGTGTCTCAGTAGTGAGTGTGAGAGCGTTTCAGTAGTATGTGTGAGAGTGTCTCAATAGTTATGGCCTAAACGGCCTCTCATAGATGTGGCTGGGTGATACCGCTGTGGAGGAAGATAAGATTTACTAGCACTATTTCAGTACAGTTTGACCTGGAAACTGGGAGACTTCAAGTGTGTCCAACAGCCCAGCAGAAGCTCAAACATGTATACGTTATAGTTCATTTATTTAAGTTTAACTGAAGGATATGTCATTGGTAATGTTTTATTGAATGGGGTTTCTGGGTGCAGTAACTTCCTGGAGTCTAGGCTATCTATGTTTAGTCTTCGTGCTAAACTAAGCTAACCGGCTTATGTTTGCACAATTCAAACAATACAATAAGAGATACATAATGATCACAGTGCAGGAAGAGGCAAAAGGCCAACTGGGCTTATTTGAAGCCTCCAACTATAGTATTTAAAATTTTACAAACATAAAATGAAATATGCATAAAACGGACAACAAAAGAAAGAAGAAAAGAGAAACAGATATGAGAGGGTATCATTCTTCTGGTTTAATGCTTTGCTTTCGAAGGACTTTAACATGTAAAGGAGTTTTTATTTATTTACATTATTTAAGTAAATCCACTGCATTTGTGTGCACGAGAAAGTGCTCGAGCGGGTCACGCGCAGAAGGTTGTGCGCATGAATCGTTATAATTTAACGTATTGAATGATGGTGAATCAAGTCCCACCATGGGCGCAGTTGCACTTGATGACATCACTGGAGTGACAGGGCAGCCTGTTGGGGGTGAGGAGGAGGAGGAGGAGGAGAAGGAGGAGGATCTCTTCCCACAAGTTTACTTTGCCCTTTGCGGGAGATCAGCTTCAGCCTCGGCAAACCCGCCGAGACACGACCAGGGACGGGGGAGGACACTTTGAAAGCACGCCGCGAAATCTGCTGAATTGAGCATTATCTGCGGGTCATGGACGCGGTCGTCTAGTTGGGAGTTTTTCTCGGATTCCCGGGTTGTGCGCCTGCAGCAGAGCGGACCTCGCAGTGCGACTCCAGGCGGCTCTGGAGGAAACCATATCTGGTCAAAGTATTCGTTGCTGTCACCCAGCGGGACTGTCCGGCTATAAATAGCGCCGGAGGAGGTACGGAAATAAATGCAAAAGTTAAACTGCAGACTGTAAAACGGTCAAATTGGTGGAGATCACACGGCAAGCTTCAAATAATGTACAGGACTACGCTTTTAAAGTACTCTGAGAAAATAAGTTTCCATGAGGTCATTGGGAGTTAAGAGGTCTACTCCAGAGGTACTGAGGACTAGTTTTTATTTCGCTGTTGGGGTTTTTCCTAAATGTTGTCTTACTGGCTTGTTGCAGGCATCCCTCTGAAAGTAACTGTAGTCTGCAAGTCCTCACACCACAGTCCTGCACATAAGAGTCTTTATTATAAACGGTAGGGAACCTGCAAGAACAGTAATGCACTTTTCAATTTTGACTAAGTTGATGCCTGTCATCCAATTTCTAAATGAGTAATAATTATTTTGCATGTGATTCATAGGATCCCCTTTTTCATTTTTAATTGTTTTTTATTTTTTTAGCCTACAAACTTAAATTTGATAAATAATCACTTTTTTTAAAAGAAAAAAAAAGGCTTGAGGTAAGTTGGGGTCCTGATCTAAATGTTGTCACCTATGTGATCAAAAACAGTATCCATGTCCAATTTTTAAAACGTTTATTTAAGTAGAAAATGTAAAACCGTCCTTGCATTGTGAAGTGCTGTGAGATGCACCAGTTGTCTGCTGTGACCCACATACGTACGTCACTGCAGAGCCTCAAACTGTGTGACTTCAGGTGTTTCCCCTCTCAGTTTGGTTGAGCGAGTCCTGCACACCGTGGCGTTCACGTTGGTGGACCCGAGACTAAACTGCAGCTTCTCGCTCTCTGCCATCAGCTCACTGTTTGCACAGTCGTTTCACCATCCTACACGCACGCTCATAACTATGTTCTTCTCTGGGATTAGTAATGTATCAAGTTAGCAGCTAGCTCTAGGCGGCACTGACCGGTGAAGTGACACACGTGACCTTTTGACCTTTTGCAGAATGCACAAATGGCCAGACCTCAAGTCCAAGGCAGCTAGTGAGCGGCTCGGCCGCTCGTTATACACGCACCGTGACACACGACTCCACGCTGGTCCCCAAAGTGGACACTACCCGTGGGTTCTTCGTTTCCTCAGCACTGAAAGTCGGTAGATTGAGAGAGTGTTTTAAAAAAGAACTGACTGGTCAAGGTTTTCACTCTCTACTCAACTTCACATGTAGAATAAATGGTGATTTGACATGGAAAATAAACTTTCTGTCGTGTATTAGTCTATTTTGGTAAGCATTTTTGCATTGTATCAGTGCTCACCACTGTATGTGGTAAGTGGACACCCTTGTTAGGGTCACAGCAGAAAAACACACACACACACACACACACACACACACACACACACACACACACACACACACACACACACACACACACACACACACACACACACTGTCCGGTAGCTTATCTCAGCCACAGGCAGAGGAAAGCTGACCAGTTGCTTCTCAGCTGTTTGGTGCCGGGCCATTCCAGAGACGTGCAATTTTGCAAAATTGTTTAAACACAGACGCCAAACAAATGTTACAATTGAACTCCTCGACCACGGAAGATAAATAGCACAACGCATGATGGCAGTGTGTGAAGAAACAACCTCTTTATAGGAATATTGTGGTCATGTTTTGTCATTGGGTGCACTGGTCCAGCTGCAGTCTGCATCTGGTTAGAAATACCAGGTGAACCAGATCAGGATATTTAATGTGTTTTGGAGACTGCAACCTCCTCTGACGTTTAACCTCCTGGGATCTGGAGTGTGTAGCGTTGTGTTTTTATTTGTATCTGACACTACAGAATACTTCCTCATTGAAGTGTGGAGGATGGTGCCCCCTAGTTCAAGCTAGAGAGGACAGGGATTTATCTTGAACTTCCCAAACGGAAGAACTTTGAAGTGAAATATTCACACGTCACTTACTGTACATGCAATGCTTTTTCTCTTCTTTTCGTGACAGTGTAAACTGTTCGACATTGAGCAGGAAGTCGTCTGCCGAAGCACCTAAAAGTCTTCTGCCGTGCTCTCAACTTTGTTTTATTTGCTGGAGCAGTTTTGGGCCTCTCTGAGAGCATATGTGAGTTCGGAGATGTATGTATTTCACAGCAGAAAAACCTTGAGCAGCTGTTTATGTTCATAAATCAAACAAAGATTTACAAAGAAATAGTGGTTAAAACAGGAGGAGCTGATTTACATCTGGTGTAAAAATTGCTATTTCAGGTGTGAACTCTTATTTATTTTTGACTGTGATAGAGGCTGTGCAACATAATATAAAATATTTTCCACACGTTTGCCGTGATAAATGATCCTGCTATGTTCGAGGCTTTAGGACTGGACAGGCCTTGTGCAGAGGGTCATGTGTTTATGACTCTACACGGTATATCCTGGCTCAGGTCATTTTTATTGTCTCTCCTCTCAGCCCGGTGCATGTCCTCCAGTGGAGCAGAAGCTGGTAGAAAAGCAGTAAATACAGGAACGGGTCTGCTTGTTGTCATCAGAGAAGGCCGGTCGCTTCCAGCAGATCTGCAGCGTTACTTGGAGTTCAGCCCAGTTCTTCATCTTCGGTTTTGGAGTCTTGTCGTGGAGCTTAGAGAAAGCAGAACCCCCCCAAAAAATGGAGCGCTTGACTCCACCTGTTAGGAGTTAAGCCAAAACACACTTGCTGACATATTAAGATCAAAAAGACATCTTATGCTCACATTTACGCTCCTTGAATGCGATATTTTCTGCCCTTTGGTTGGGTTTTTAAGTTGCATCTCAACTTTTTCTGCCCCATTTGAGATCATTCTCATCCTTTGATGCAGGCTAACATCTCATTAGTGTTGTCATGTGGACATCTATCAGCAGCAGCAGCAGCAGGCCACACCTCCTTTCCACCCCTGACCTACAGTTTGAAGGACCTGTGGCTTAGAGACATGCACGTATGCCAAGCAGTCGGTTCTGTGACCCTCAAATGCTGCAGTTCATCAATCATCTGGTCCCACAGCCAAGACTGACATGTAGAGAGAAGAAAACAGATCTCCAGTCGGTCCGCACTGCCAGCAGAGAAGGAGAGCGCGAGAAAAACTTTTTCCCGGACAAGATAGGTTTATCTGAGGTCAACTTTTAAATTTTTCTGCAGAAGGCTTTGAGAAAAACAAACCGCACTTGTTCCATCCGTGGGTTGTTGATGACAGATGATTAGGATGATCATTGGCAGGTTATCTTAGGGGGCTACCTTCAGTGACCTCACATGATTCAAAACTGTTATTCTTCGACATTAGCCAGTAGATTGGTCATCTCCCAACCAATCACACGGTCGGGGTTATCCCTTTTCAAAATGAAGCATGAAGATCTTTATTTTTTGTATCCTGCTCAGCATAGACACACAGAACATTGTAATTTTCATTGTCATGTGTTTCCACAGGTGACACCATTTTGTGAAAAATGGGCCTATTCCAAATTGTGACATCTCTAGCAAAGTAATATGGCTTCATTTATGTAAGTCATGCTTATATATGATCAATACCACTCTCAACTAACAGCCAATTAGCTTAACAGTTAGCTTAGCTTAGCGCAACGACTGGGAACTGGGGAAAACGGCTCGAAAGCAGATTCAGTAGCATGTTATATATCATGTTGTGTAGAATTATGTACTTTGTTTTATCAGTTTTCGTATTCAACTCTGCGCATGAAAGCGAATACATTTACAGATTTCCCCCCAAAATGTCACATTCCTTTTATACCAGCTTTGCTGACGAAATCCAGCTCTCAAATTTGTTGAGATTAAAATGACACAAGCAGGAAACTTGGAAATTGAAATTAATCTTGTCATAGCTTCTACGCAGCAACTTAAATATTAGAGGAATGTGAAATTAAAAAAACATGAACCGTGAGTGCATCTGCAGTGAAAACGGCATCAGATGGCCTGTAAAGGTTACGTTCTAATACAAGTATGTCAGACGTTGGAGTTCAACGAGGAGCTACTAACTGCAGCCCACTACATGGCATCAAGAAAAAAAGAAAAAAAAGGGTTTAAAACCAGATCTCCCAGCTTTCCGCAGCTTAAGTTACTTCAGGAAGAGATGAAGACCAGACAGGGAAAAGAAAAGCAAGCAGTGGAATACGATGTTAATGTCTTTCTCCATAGAGGATTTAGAGTATCTATTGCTTTCTAATTTTGAGAGCTATTAATCTGTCCTCACTCTGCTTCTGCCTCCTCCAGGTCTCTCTCTCTCTCTCTCTACCTCACCTCACTCTCTCTCTCTCTACCTCACCCCCTCCCTCTCTCTCTCTCTCTCTCTCTCTCCCTCCCCCCCCCTCTCTCTCTCTCTCTCTCCCTCCCCTCCCAGAAGCGCTCCAGGCACTTGGCTGCCCCTGCCCTTGCTTTTATTTCACCCCTGAGCTGGGGGCCATTGAGGTGAGTGCAAATGGTAAAAACAAGTAACACTCTCCAAAGTATGAGATTTTATTTCATCATAGATGTTTTAGTGCTTTCTCTGCTGTTTTGCTCCACAGATAAATATGTATTTTATTTTTCTCAAACTCTTGCAGGCTCCGACCTCTTGAATTTATTTGTTCTCGTTTGAATATCTCCCATAGCCCTGTGTGTATTTGTACAGTGTATATTTACCCTGGAAGCACTGAGTGTCTCAGACACATCTCAGGAATCTAAACCTTGCAAACGAGAGATGACAACAACTGAAGTAACAGTTTGGTTTAACTGCTAATTATATCACCTCAAGCTATTTTGAAGCACATGGATATCATTTTAAGATTAACATTGTCAGATGTAAGACGTCATTGCCTGAAATCAGATGAAAATTGGCCAAAATATGTTGTTTCTAACCAAATGTCATGAGATAAATGAATTCCAGGCAATACAGTAGATATGCAATTTAATGTGATCCTCAAAAAATCCAACCAACATGGAAGCATGTCATGCTGAAGAGACATTATTCACCTTGCAGGTAGGCTGTCCATCATGTCGGTGTTGAAGGAGATGGAGAAGTACAGGGACATAGACGAGGACGAGCTGCTGAAGAAACTGTCAGAGGAGGAGCTGCAGCGATTAGAGGATGAACTAGAGGAGCTGGACCCTGATGTAAGTTTATAATACGAAGGCAATAAGGAGGTGTTACTGTCACTCTGCTGTTGACAGTGGAGAGCTATGAGTTCCTACAGAATAGTATAGAGGGCCGTGGTGTAATAGTACATGTCCCTTTGTATTCATCTGCATTGCTGTGAGCTGACTTCAGTTTTTCAGCTAGTCAAACTGTAAAGTGCAAAACATTTGAATGCTCTTGAACGCACAGTGCTCACGAGTACATGGCTGTAATGTAAATAATGGTTTGTATTAGCACAGCAGTGTGTACTAAACCAGCCACTAAACCATCAGTGGGCAGTTAGTGTTCCTGCACAATGTGACTGAGATTGACTGTCATCAAACTAAAGAGGATGGGTGAAATGTAGAGGATGACCCACACCATACAGTAGTTTACAGTAGATACAGGTATAGAGGCTAAAATAATATGAACAATATTTCAACAACATTTTCACATTTTGTTGAATTCATTCATAATTAAATTAAATTAAATATAAAGTAAAATACAAACTTTGGTGCTTCCATCTTCTCAGATATGAGGCAATGCCAATTTTTCTTGTTTTACATCTTCATAAATCAAAATAGTTTTTAACTTTTGGTCGGACCAAACAGTTTGAATGTGTCATCATTCAAATTTCCATCTTTTTACTCGTGAAAAATAATCTGATTCCTCTGCCTCACTTCTCACAAACTCCAATCAAACCGTCAGGCGAGGCAGTGTTGATCAAATATGAATCAGGATTATTTTAATACTTTGCCTATATATCAAATGTAATTTTTTGAGAAACATATTCTAGGGAGAGCTACTGTTTAGCTGTAAAAGGAAAAACTTTGCTCCGGCCTGGTGGGCGGTGCTTGATTTGGTCTGGCTTGTTTTCAACATGGCGGCCGAGGCAAACGTTCTCAATTTACTGCTAAAATCTGATTGGATGTTTTCCTCTGAGCGCAGTGGAGTCTTTATATGCCGTTAGGAGTACTACAAGTTTTTATTTCACATATTACCTGTCTCATCTACACTACCGTTCAAAAGTTTGGTGTCACCCAGACACATTTTCAGTTTCTTTGCAATTTCTCGCATGGAAGAACAGACTGGCGAGTTTCACATGAAAGTTCTCTTTTTCTGGCCATTTTGAGAGTATAATCGAACCCACAAATGTGATGCTCCAGATACTCCACTAGCTCAAAGGAAGGCCAGTGTTATAGCTTCTCTCACCATCATAACTGTTTTCAGCTGTGCTAACATAATTGCACAAGGGTTTTCAAGGGTTTTTTAATTATCCATTAGTCTTCTATGCGATTAGCAAACACAATGTACCATTAGAACACTGAGTGATAGTTGCTGGAAATGGGCCTCTATACACCTATGTAGATATTTCATTTAAAACCAGGCGTTTCCATCTAGAATAGTTATTTACCACATTAACAATGTATAGTGTATTTCTGATTAATTTAATGTTATCTTTATTGAAAAAAAACAGTGCTTTTCTTTGAAAAATAAGGACATTTCTAAGTGACCCCAAACCTTTGAACGGTAGTGTATGTAACAGTCAGGATTTAGTGTCAGTTTGAACAAATATGATAAAATATACAGTACATCTTCTTCTTTTTTTAAGTTTTCAGTTTTAACGCTAAACTGAAATAGAGATATATTCTAGAAAACAATTTTTCTTCGCTTCGGCCCTCTCCATTCCAGTATTTCTCTATTGCCATTAAGGTCAGTCCATGGGAGGCAGGTCATGTTGTTACTCCTTATGCTACAGAAGGCGCAGTACATCATCATTTATACTCATATTTAGTTTCTGTTACTTTATATGGTGTTTTTATCTCTGCATGCGATGCATCTACAGCCAGCTCAGTGAGGTTTCGTGGGTCGAGTTGGTGAAAGCAGCTGTAATAGCTTTCCGATTAATGTCTGACTGCTCAGGAAGTGGCTGGATTCCCCCTCAATGCCAAGGGGATGACTGGAAGGGTATAATGTGCAGGACTAAGTGTGTGTGTGTGTGTGTTAGCGAGACCGATGCCGGCAGTGATTGACTGGAGGGACTCCATGACGTAAGCGGAGGAAGCAGTGGGAGGCGGTGCGTGCGTGCGTACCTTGTTTGTGCCTGTTTATGAGGGTAACCCGTTTCACAACAGTAAAGGGCCCGTTGGCTCTGACACACACTGCAACCTTCCCAGCAGGGCTTCTCACATCAGTTCCAGTAAGCCATTGAAAAATGTCTGCCAGCTTTACTGTTATTGTAGACATATCAATTTATCGTCAATCATCTTGAGAACTTTTTGTGTTTTTTGCACATACAGTACTGCCTCACAGTCGTACAATGACACACTACAACTCTGACCGGCTCATATTGTTTACTTTTCTATGACATGACATCACATCCCGTGAGATTGGAGACATTTTTGGATTAAAGCGCTAACAGGCTTTTAAAAAATCTGTAGTAGGCTCATACAAATCTCATATACCTAGATTACTGTTGATATTTCCCAAATCATGGAAAGTTCAACAGAAGAGAAAATGTTATATTATTTTCACTCATCCACTTAAAGCTTCACAAACTCCTATTTTTAGTGAACATTTTAATGTCTTTCAGCTCATTGTTTTTACCTACCGCAACTTTACCGTTTTGGTTCACGCTTTACTCAAGGCAGCTATTTCCATCAAAGAAACCCTTCAGTAAACCCACTATACTCTCCCTGCTCAGCACCAAACGGCTCGCAGACAAAGTTGAAGCATATAGCAGCTCAAGAGCCAGATATCTGTTGTGAAGAGTCGGTGGAGACCAAACCAAAGCAGAGAGCATATTGGGCATCGAGTAGCCAGAAAACACAACTCCAAGTAAATGCTAATATTGCTGTGTGACTGCTGGATGCGTAAATAAGCAACAGTTTGCTAAGTTTGCCGTGTCGACTTTTTACGGTGGTAATATGAGAAAATGGCAAAAAAAAGAAGAAAAAAAAGTTAAAGCCCTGCATCTCACGGAGGCCTCGTGTTCATGGAGGCTTGTTGCATTCATGTGCTCACAGATGACTGCTACGGCTGCTGAGAGGAGGAGAGAGACAGAGACCAAATGAGGCCGGAGTTGGGATGACAGGGGGAAGTAAAGTTAGAAGAGAGAAAGAGAGAGACTCATGTTGGTAAAAATAACATGCAGGGACCTGGTATCTACAGCTGATATAAAGTGTGACGGTGACGGTGTGATATACTCCTGGCTTTACTATATATATACTTCTGTAAGTCACGTGAACATGTATGGACCAGCACTGGAAAGACTGAATGAGAGAAACTGAGAAGAAGAGAGATTGTTTTTTTACTTTCAAGGAGCATATTTCAAAACCAAATAATAATGTAAATGTGGGGTGTACAGGGGAAATCATTTGTTATGTTTTTGTAAATGGTTTGCTGGCAGAGGCAGAGAGAGTGAGTCATGAGTAGAGAGAAGCCTGTGAGTGCTGAGAGGACTGATTAGATATGAAGCTATAAGTAGCACTTGTAAGAGCTTGGCTTTGAATGTTGCTTTAGGATGAAAAGAGCGTGGTGAGCAGCAACGCTCCGGCACATGTCTGGGTTCAGATACGATGTTGGAGTTACACTAACCAGAGCAAAGATCTATCTCACTATGCTTTAATACTGTAATATTTGATCATATTTCTGTCCTCTCCTTCCTAAAAAGGTCCACGGAATTGTTAAAATAACGTTTAAAAATTATTTCAGTTTTGGGCACAATTTACGAGTGTTCGTAAAAACCTGCAAAATGTATGAAAAGTGAGTTTACATTCTGCCAATAGTGTTTGTGTGCTTTTGTTTTTTTGAACAGGTTTCTTTTTAACTTACTAATCACTATGTTTCTTGGTCTATTTTAATTATCTGGTGATGATCTTATTTATTCTTATTTCCATTAATAAATGCCAAAATGTGGAGAAAGTATGTATGTATAGCTACGTTGAGTTAAAGGTGTCCTAATTTTCAGGCATCTTTAAAATTACAATCGCAAAGATCTCTGTTTCGTTAAACTTCTAGCGATAAGTGGTCATTTCAGTTGTTTTTTATGTCTTTTTTATTTCACTTTCCGAGAGATCGCCGCTTGTGATTTTTCCCGGCAATGTCGCCACAGATACCCAGTTCGTAATAATGTAAATAAAAGGCATTTTTTTAATCAATGGACAGAGGCTCAATGAGCATAGATAATAACTAAACATAGATTATTACTTTAACTGTTAATCTTTCAGAATAAAATACTTATTTATGACATTTAAATCCCTACAAGCCATGCATAAAGGATTCGTTCCTCACCTCTGACTGGAGGGCTTAATGGTACCACTGGTGCCTGGAAAATGTGTAATGGAGATTACTGTTTTATACAGTTGTATTACTGGAGCAAATAAAACAAATCCTGGAGTCATTTGTTCTGCACTGATGTTGCGAGGTAGGACTTAGCTACGGTTGAAAAAGGAAGTGAGACTAATTCAGAACAAAACCGTTTTACCCCTAATACCCAGTGCCAGTCTGATGTAAATCCTCATCCTTGTCTAGAATGCATTGTTGCCAGCCGGGATGCGGCAGAAGGACCAGACCAAGAAAAACCCGACGGGATTGTTTCAGAGAGACAACCTGCTGGCCCATCTGGAGAAGCAGGCCAAAGAGCATCCTGAGCAAGAAGACCTGGTGCCCTTCACAGGGGAGAAGAGAGGTACGTACTCATAGTTAACCTACTTGGATCAAAAGGCGGCTTTGTCTTGCTCCTTGCACTGTTGTTATCAAGGGAAAAGATGACAAGAACACCAGATGTCAACACTATTTGGTTTCCCTAAATATTAGACATAATAGAGTAATCCTACTGTATGAGCTAAGGGGTGGGGTCACAAAATACTGATTTCACACGTCCATCATGGACATCTCAGGTGTCCTTGAGAAGAAGGAGGATTTATTTATTTTGTATTCCCTAAATTCCACAAGACTGGCCCTCACCAGGCCTTGTGAGGCCTGTCAGCACGGTAGCACCAGTCCAGTGTGGACGCTGAGCTGTGTGACGGATGGTGAGAGATACCAAACATCTCTCTGTGAAACTCTAGTAGGTCTCCGTGCCGTCACTGTCGTCATGAACTTCTTTGCTGGTGCATTGTGTACTTAAAAGACCAGCTGTAAAACTGCAGGTGGGGAAAGTGAGCGAATAACAATCTACCCTCGCTCAACAAGTACAGTCAAGGCTTTTAACATCTCGTTGAAACACTCCGCTTCGAGATGGAGCATGTGAGCAGAGTTACTGCACCCTGTTTGAAGCCGTCTGTCTGTCATCGCTCCACTTCATTTTTATTTTTTTTACCCCTCCCCTTCTGGTCACCCTGCACTGACGTGACATGAAGCCCTCTACAGGGCGCTCCATAGCTGCGCTTGAAACTGGGTTGATTTTTAACTTGTCACCACTGTTAACAGTGTGATTTACGGGTGCAATGGTATGACAGAGGGAGAGGGAGAGGACTCAAGAAGCGGCTAAGCGTTCTGGGTGACATCTCGCCACTGTGTCTATGTGTTGGGGGATCAAACAATGTCTGGCTGAAACCCGAGGAGCTGACCACACGAGCGCAGACATAGCGCACCAGTCGATAAAGACACAAACGTCTGGGTCGTTACAGTCAGGTAGACCTGGTGACGGGATGAAGTGAGGGGCTCAGCTGTTATGGAAGAGAGCTCGTCAGAGATTGACCTTAGTTTGACATTTACATTTGAAGCAATTACGTCAGTATGTTCTGTCAGCATGAGTTTCGAACAAGTTAATGGTCTTGGTGGTTTCTGTAATTCATACTGACTTTCTGAAGAAATGTTGTTTTTATGCCTATAAATAGATATATTTTTAGCCAGTTGTACTGTGTCTGTACAGCGCTGATGCCGCCTTAATGCCATCTCAGAGCTACAAGTTTCTGTAACTCTTCCCCATCAAAATCCAGGGTGTAATTAGGATTGGGAAAATCAGGTTTTAAGCCTCCTATTTCTACATGCTGGCTCGCTATTGTGTCTTAGTGGGATATTTGAATGGGACGGAGACATCGTCAACATTATAAGTAGTACCTGTGCTTTGCCTAATATGATGAATCAAAATCACCATTTTGTCATGTTTTGCTGTATGCAAAACATGCAGAAGAACATGTTTGTATTAAAACACATTTTGTTTAATACACCACAGGTTTCCGTGTATCACCAGCACTCACACATGTCTTATACCTTTTATATAATAAAGTGTAAGATGTCCAGCCATCAAGTTATTTGTTTGTTATCATGTTATTATAACATGTTAAATGGCCCTGCACTCCTATTGTCCACACACACACAGGTGTTTCCACTTATTTGCCTGATTAGACTCTACTGTGTATAGAGTTGATGTTCATTAATCAAGTGAAAACACCTGTGTGGAGGGGGACCTTTAAGTCACAAGTGTTGAGCAACTCGTTTCATGCTAGGGATGCTGGTCATCGTAGTCGTGGGGCTTGTAGTGCATGTCTTTGTATTGAGTCCATCCACTCGTGTTGTAGGGAAAGCATTCGTGCCAAAAAAGATGGTGGACCCCATCATGGAGAATGTGACTCTGGAGCCGGAGCTAGAAGAAGCCCTGGCGAGTGCATCTGATGCTGAACTCTGTGACATTGCAGGTAACTCAACACGCCGACTCACATCGCCGATACACATCCAGTGTCTTCATGAGGTTCAGAGGTTTCCTTTTTATCCTATTTTTAACCACATGTACAAAAGTTAAAATAGTTTTGTGTCAAAAAGCTGTTGTTTTTGCAACTTTAAGAAGACACTTTACCACAGTTATCAGAGTCCTCAATGGGAAAGCAGTTTAGAACATACTTCCTATAGTAGAAAGAAATTGGGAGAAGTTAATCTGATTTTCATCCAGAATGTATTTTTATGTGTTTATAGTATTTTTTTTAAAAAAGAAGAAAAAAAAGATCAACCTTTTGGGATTTTGGATCTTCTTTTGAAAAATAAAAATGAACTTAAAAAAAAAAACACTCCCCCACATACATAAAATCATCTAAATGAAGGATATTCATGGACTTGATCTCATGCGCTAAAGTGCATTTTCTTCATCTTCATCTTCTCTCACTAATCAGTGGCCTCGACTTCCCCTCATTCATTTACTTTTCCTTAATCCAAATCTTCTCCGTTTCCTCTAGCAATCCTTCCATCTTCCCTCCACCCTTCCCCTCCACCTCCTCCATCCCTGCTGGATATCTCTGTTCACTAGCTGAACATCATCCGGGGTATCTGTAGACTGCACACACATTTGTCTTTGCATGGAGTGGGTCTGGCCCTCATGTCATGTTCATGTTGTCAGCTTGTGTTAAGCAGACATTTAGCAAAACCCATGCAGCTTGACACAGACTGTCGGATGTCTGCGCTGTACATGCATTTCACATCCTCGATTCAGTGTAATGTATGGCGACTGCCATTACTGTGGCAAATACTTTTCTACATGTTCACACGTTTTAACATATTTGCTGTAAAGATGACTGACATTTAGCAGCGGAAGTTTTTTGTTTTTTTTATCTCACTTGTGGTAAGTTGAGAGGTCTTACGACAGAGACAGTGCAGAAATATTTTCAGAGCACAACAAGTCCCTGGAGCTTGTGAAGGTAACCCGCCCCAATTCTTCAAAAAGCATCTTGGTAGCTTGTGTTCCCTCACTGTTTATGTCTTTCTGTTCTCTCCAGACAAACAGACAAGTTGATCGCTATCTTTAAATCCTTTATTTGATCTAGTCCTCAGAGTAGCTGCTCGGTCAAATTCATATTCACTGCTGCCAGTGGGCAAAACGAAGCCATTACACGTTACCATTAACTTAAACCTTTCAGAATACAGCTGCTTGATCGTTGAAAATGACAGTGAGTTGCTTGTGATGCTGCAAGTGCCGATGTGCTGTCTGTATTGGCATGGTGGTCAACTCTACAGTCACTAGACAATCATTAAATCTAAAAACTCTTTTTCAGCATTTCTCTCTCTCTCTCTCTCTCTCTCTCTCTCTCTGTGTTTTTTTCCTTTGACTCTCTGTTCTAGTCCTTCGTTCTTTGCATCCTCATTCAGTCTTCTTACTGTCTTCCAGCCATCCTGGGTATGCACACCCTGATGAGTAACCAGCAGTACTACGAAGCCCTGGCCAGCAGCACCATAGTCAACAAGCAAGGCCTCAACAGTACGTAAAACACACACAAACACAGACACACACGCACACACGCACGCGTACACATGCACTAAAACTAATGCCACTTGTATTTGTTGAACACCAGCAGTGGCCTGAAATGTCTTTGCTCGGTTCGATTACATGTGTTTGCCGCAGGGCTTTTCAAGGATCCTAAAATAACGCAGGTCACTCAACTAGTTTGTAGAAAGGGAATCACCTCATTCAAGTACAATGTTGAAGTGAGTTGACTTGGACTGGAATCAAGTGGAATGATCTCACGTTGGCAGAATGTTGGTTTATTTTACCAAAGATGATCGGCTCAGTCTTTTTGTTGCACTCCATGCACAAATATAGTTGCACTAAGTACTGAGTGATTCAATAGATAAAGTTAAGTGTATACATATGTTGTCCTATGGCTCCTTCAGGGGATAACTGATGATTCATCTCTCTACCCTTCGCCTTGCACTACAGAGTGTAAACTGTGTTACATTACTCCACAGAGAAACACACGTGTTAATGAACCATTGTTTATATTGCGTGGAGTCTCATCCTATAGATTCTCCTCCAGCTCCAAACAGAGGTCTAGCATTTCGCTTCCAAATATGACCGGCTCTCATGAAAGAGCAATAGCTATAAAATTCTGATTCGCCTGCTGAAATCCTCAGCTGCTCTGTTCTCAGTGCCGATACACAGGGCTTAAAAAAGTGTTTTGTCTTTTTGAGCGATTGTTTCACATGAAGATAACTGAGAGCTGTTTTTCAAAAGCAAACAGTGAAAAAAGAAGTGGACCGCACTAGATATATAATCCCGCCAGCGTGTGCTGGGTCTGTTCTGAGGCCTCTTACCAGTTGGACAACTCCAGAAAACCTCTCATGAGACGTCCTGATCAGATGTTGAACCACCTCCCTTCAACGCGAAGGAGCTCCGGATATCCGGATATCTGAGCTCTGCACAAAATCTCTAAGGCTGATCCCCGCCAACCTACAAAGGAACCTCATTTCGGCTGCTTTTATCTGCAATCTCATTCTTTGAGCACTACCATAGGTGAGGGTTGGAACATAGATGAACGCATAAATTAGGATCTTTGCCTTCCGGCTCCGCTCCCTCTTCACCAGAACGGTCCGGTACAACGTCTGTCTTCCTCACACTGCATTTTAGCCTCACTCCTGCACATGACCCTGCGATACTTGAACTCCCTCGCACATCCGTGTTGGTGATCACTGGCACCTTTGCTACAAAAAGCCATCGGCCAGACAGGTGTGGCGTATCAAGTTGTGAGTTAAACAGCACCGCAATACAGTAAAAGGCCACTCTAAACTTTGCAGTATTAGCTTGAAAAAAAAAATACATTTATTAGGATTTCACATGTAAAGGGCATTGAGTGCATAGAGTTGATCAGGTTGTTGATTGTGGTCTGTGGGTTTTTGGCCCACGGTTGCTGGATATTGGCAGAAATTGATGCAAGCTATCGTACACGCCGATCCAGAGCATCCCAAACATGCTCAACGGATGACATGTCTGACAAGTATGCAGGTTGTGTGCACATCCTTGCAGCATGGGGCCGTGCATTATCATGCTGGGAGTTGATGGGGCCGGATGAATGGCACGAGAACAGGCCTCAGGATTTCGTAACTGTCTCTCTGTGCATTTAAATTGCCACCACGGGGCACACATTACCCATCGAAGGTGAGCAGTTGCCAACTCAAGACTGTTACCACGACAAACTGCAGTCAGGTCAAGACCCTGCTGAGGACGACATGCTCGCAGATGAGATTAAATTCAGTTTGTGCAGAAAGTCTACGGTTGAGTAAACCATCAGCTGTCCTGGTGGCTGGTCTCAGAAGCCAGATGTGGAGGTCCTGGAGGGGGCTTGGTTATATAAAGCCGGTTGGATGTACTGTCAAATTCTCAGAAATGACACTGGAGGCGGCTTATGGTTTATAAACGAACATTAATTCATGGCTGATGTGTGAATTTAGTGTGGCCTTTTATTGTGATCAGCCCAAGGTACGCCTGTGTAATAAAAATGATGTTTAATCAGCATCTTGATATGCCTCACCTGTCAGGCACATTAATTATTTTGGAAAAGGTAAAGTGCTCGCTAAGAGAAATAAGCTTTTTGGGTCCATAGAAAAGTCTTGGATCTTTTAGTTCAGTGTTCTGTAATTGTGTTGTAGGCGTGATCCAGTGCACCCAGTACAAACCAGTCCCTGACGAGGAGCCCAACTCCACTGACGTAGAAGATACCCTGTTGAGAATGAAGATGAACGACCCCGACCTGGTGGAGGTCAACCTCAACAACATCAAGGTAAGAGTGTGTGTGTGTCTGTGAGGATATGAGTTCAATGCTGCTGTATTTTTAAACTATAAAACAACAGAGTCTGATTTTGATTTATTTTGGATTCGGATGACCTGCTTGTTGTAACCATCAGCCGTGTGTGTGTGTTTTCTGTACCTAGAACATCCCCATTAAGACTCTGAAGGCGTACGCTGAGGCTCTGATGAAGAACACTGTGGTGGAGAGGTTCAGTCTTGTAGGAACCAGAAGCAACGACCCTGTTGCATTTGTAAGTCACAACTGTTAAAAAATGCTCCACAGAATCCATGTTACCTGCTTAATTGCTCCATTTATCTGACATCAAGTTATGGTATCATTCTGTTAACACGTTTTACAATTTTCTCTTTTCCTGTCTCTTTTTCCTTTCACATTTTGTTTTATCAACTGAGTAAGAACCAGCTGTGTGCATTTCCTCAGGCCCTGGCAGAGATGTTGAAGGTGAACACGACGCTGAAGAGCCTGAACGTTGAGTCCAACTTCGTTACAGGGACGGGAATCCTGTCCCTCATAGCGTCACTGAAGTACAACACCATACTACAGGAGCTCAAGATAGACAATCAGGTACTTACACACGCACATATACACACAAACAAACCCACCTGCATCTACGTTCACAAGTCAAGTAAAAGTGGCCCAACTCACAATCGACCAGCAATAGCTGCTAACAGATTTATCTCACTCTTTATTCTCACGCTCATCCTCAACATATGACAGATTGTCATTCGACCTTCACAGCAAATCCTTCGGGAGATGAACACCTTTAGTGCTATGTCGTACATTTTTTCTCGCATTTAAACCGTAAAATGTTTTTTGTCGCTATTCCAACGTGCATGTGTGTGACAGTATTGGGTGCCTGCAAGGAAGAGATGCGTTCACACTGTCAGATATCAGTCACTTTCAACATGAACAGTGTGAGGATAGGGTAAAAAAAAAGAAGGGTAGTGCGTTAAATCCTGTAATGTGAACAAAGCAATGTGAGTAAGTGTGTGTGTGTGTGTGTGTGTGTGTGTGTGTCTCTGTGTCAGGTGGTGTACACAGGCCATCTTTGCCACTTCAGTCTAATGCTCCCCGATTGCATTGCCATGTGTCATACTGCATAGTTGTACAACTGTGACTCACAGCTCGCTCTCTAGTTGAACTTGTCGAATGATCCTGGTAAAGAACGTTTCCCCTGTCTCTTCATTCTCTGTTGTCATGGAGATCACCACCTCATCCGTATAGTGACACAGTTTGAGGAGAGGATGGCAGTCATTTTGTGTTCACGTCTCTTTCGCCTAATGTTTTCAGATCGCGACCACAAGTCCCCTTCTTTGACCCGCTTTTAAATCATCACTAAACAACTCGATGTGTGTCTCCTTAATTTTTTCTCTCTCTCGCTCTCTCTTTCTCCAGAGCCAGCCGCTAGGCAACAAGGTGGAGATGGAGATAGCCAGCATGCTGGAGAAAAACACCACGCTGCTGAAGTTTGGATATCATTTCACCCAGCAGGGCCCGCGCCTCCGAGGCTCCAACGCCATGATGAACAACAATGACCTGGGTGGGTTTCAGACACGCACAGGCTCATGTTATGTCTGATCTGAGAAACTGCTTTTGGAACGTGACAAAAGTTGATGAACTGGATTTGGTCCAGTGGCGATGGTTATGTAACGTGAACACAGCGTTTCAGTAGTATTGCATTTGGCGGCGTTGGTTTTTACGTGCGTCAGTGCTGACAATTTATCTTCACTATATCTCCTTGGGTTCTACTTTAATCAGACTCTAATAGAAGAACCGGAGTGATATCATCGGCCGTTAGCTCAGTAGTGTGGCCAGAGGGCCCCGGCCAATCAAAACAGGGACTTCCTAAGTTATGACATCAGCACTAAGAAAAGAGTCTGTGCATGAGAGAAAGAACAACATGAAACTGGAGGAACAGATGGTTCTAGCCCATGTACAGTTTTATACGGTAATTATCTGACTTGCTGTCTTTGTACTAAAGAGTGGATTTAACTCCCCTCTGACAGTCTCAACAAATACTTGTAAGCGCCACAAAATAAGCACTTTTTAAGTGTGCGTGTGTGTGAATGCTCTTGAACATAACTCAGCAACCTGTTTAGGTTTAGCGAGTGAGAATAAGATGAAGCGGTTGTCTTCACTTCCACTAAAGGTTAAAACAGAATTAAGGTGTTCAGAAGTATGATGGTTTTATAGTCGGCTCTTGTGTCACAAACCACTTTAAGTTAAGTCTCTGTGTCATAATCTTGTCATAACGATTTTCTTCCCCTCGCCATCTTGAAGCTCGGGTCGTCAGGTCGGAGTCGGACGGCTCCTTCACCCTCACTCTGTCTGTTCCTGAGCTGGAAAGGGCCTTCGGGAAAAAGTTCAAGTCCAAGACTAAGTAAAAAAAAAAAGAAAACGCACAGCCTTGCCTTTCTGCTGCCAACACCACCTGGCTCTTTTCCAGACCCGTGGAAACCTCTGCTGCCATCTGTCATCCTCCTCTGAGAGTTTCTTGCTTCTCAACAGCACCTATTCCAGTACTTTCCTTCTCTTCGGCTTCTAATCTGCTCTGATCTGCAGAGACCACTGACAGTTGCTGCTGTTGGCTCTTCGCTCCCCACCATAGTCAGAATATATTTAATGTTAGAACATTGTCTTTACATTTCCCAAAGGAAGTATAGGAGCGTCTCCTCGCCAAGACTCCTCCATTAATACTGAAGTCTGGAAGGTCCAGAAGCCGGGAAAAAAACATCAGGATATCTAAACATATGAATATATTCTGCTCAACAGAAGTAAAAGAATGAAAAAGAAAATATGAAATAGTACTATTAAATATTAACTTATTGCAAGGTTAGAATAACCAGTACTTTGGATATGCAGAAGAAGAACTGGCTGATCTTGGCTTCTGTCATAAGTCCGAGCGAGGGCCAAGTCATTGATCCCCTGACTGACGGACAGCAGCCTCCACTATAACCTCTCCCGTCTTTGCTCACTGTCGTAGTTTTTGGTAGTTTCATCTACTTTTGACTGCAGAAACTTCCGTGGTCTTCATCTGCTGTTTTGGCATCACTTTCACACTCTCAAATCGGTGCTATGATCTTTTCTTTGGCCACTTAATTTATGTTTCTCTTTGGCCTTTTTACTCATTCGATCATTCTCTTATCCTGACGTGCTTTTTCTGCTGTTCCTGCATTGTCTGCAGGCATTTGGCCTCCTCTGCTCGACTGCTGTCCCCTCATCTACTTCTTTAAAATGCTGCTCTTATCCAGAGCGTAATTGTTAAACAAAGAGGACAACTGATCTGGTTCCCTGAAGTCTTCATGTTCACTGTGTGGTGATTTGTTTGTGATAATTTATTAAATTGCAGATTTGTTTGTTAATATTTTATGCACCACTAAAGCATACTGAACATGCATGAACTGAAAGAAAAGTGGCCGAAGAGTGCGAGTGAGATGATTCTACACACCAAACTCTGTTTACAGGTGTGGATGACGCATATGTGAAAGAAGTTGTATGAAGCTTTTAGTGGCACCAGAGAGCTGAGAGGAATTTGACGAATCACCTAAAGTGATATCTCTTGCAACAAATGTCAGCTGGTTCAGTAAGTGGAAAAGAATGTGGGGTTCCCACACCTCTGTAGCAGACCATTAGTCTCTACTAGCACAACAATCTCTGACCGAACTGTCGACGATTGAGTTGCATTGTGGGTAGTGTATAGCCAACAGGTTTTGATGAGAAAGAAATATGCTCGGAATAAAAAAGCTGCTGCATTGATTTTGTTCTAGGAGTGTAATTGTTTAAGGCAACACCCACAGCTACAAATCTAGTTAGAACTTAGTTTTAGCCCTTGTTGTTTCAGTAGTGTTACATTGAGTGGTGCATTGTGCTAAATGTTATCAGGATCAGGGTCTATAAAGGAATAATAAAGCCCTTCTCTTATCAATGTCTTACTTTCGTCTGCTGATTTTCTTTCTCCTGCGAGAGCTTCTGCTAAAGCCACTTGAAGACAAAGAGCCGTGATTTTTTCTTTCTGCCCTGCTTTTTTGAAACCCGTTACCATCTTTCAGTTGCATCTCTTTGCTTTACATAAGTTAAGCAAAGAGATGCAGGTCAACTTGCTCTGCTTTACCTGCAGTTGTTGATTGTGATGATGATGAACCACTGTCTGTTTTTCTAATGTTTCTCTCTCTGGGTTTCTCTTCCTTCCCCCTCATCCTCAAACCACTGTTTTTCTTCATCTGTCAATCTGTCTCTTCTGTGTCCCTCTATCTCCTCCATCTCCATCTCCAGTAAGAAAGAGAAGGCTTGAGGGAGGTCCCATCTTCCCTAAGTGTCGGACGAATGTGTAGAGACCAGGGCTGCCCTCGTTCCCCTTCGACCGCTCCCATCTTTCCAAACCCCGCCCTCTCCAGCCTCACACCCTCCGATGGCCAAGCCAGAAGACCACGGCAATTGTCAATTGTCTCTGAACTCTTTCTACTTTCCGGACTCTTTTTTTTAGTAGATATTAAAGGATCAAATGGTATTCATCAGCAGTGTCCTTCTGAGCTTTCAGTGCAAAAGACGAGATGGTGAGCTTATTTCTGTGCTCTGAAGTTTAAATGTTTGACTTGGGCATTTGCTGTAGCTCTTTGTGTGAACTAACCAGGGAAGGCTTTGGCATTGTGAATCCATTAATATCTCAACGAGAGTCTAGAGTCCTTAATAAAGGGGGCTGGAGGTCTGGTTTGAATGAGGGGCCACTGAAAGGTGACAGGACACTTTTAGAAATCCCTGTTTCTATTGATGTGTTGAATGAGTTCTAATTATTGTTATTATTATGCTGTAAATTAGTTATGCTGTCATTACTGCTGTTACCATAAGCTTCTACTCATGCTTCAAGGTCGACATAAAAGTTTTTTTTTTTACCAATTATTCACTAAAGCCAACGTCCCATTGGAATTTAATAGACCTAAAGAAAATTGAGATTTTGGATTTTGAACCTCTGATGTTGCATCCTTTTTTCCTAATTCGGTCTAAAGCTAAACTGTATTTTTGTGACTTTTTTTGTGACTTTTTTTGTGTATTTTACTGAGCTATACAGATTATTCAGTAATTGACTATTAGATTTATAAACCTGGCTACTGTGAGAATTGTCGCTATATACAGAATATATTTATTTGTGACAGACCTGGGAAAGAGTCAGAAGCCACTCAAACACTTAATTTCATGGATTGATTGTGCTGGACAGCATGATAACATGTGTAATAATGTTTCTGTAAATGAAAATGTACACTCTAATTACACTTTACATTGTTGTTCTGTTGTTCTATCCAGCATTTATGTCAGCGGTCCCTGCAGAGCATTCCTGCTAGCTGGGAATGGCAACTGCCAACTTTAGCTATTCTATGAACCCACTGTATCATATCCTACGAACACCGTGTTGTTTTATAGAAGTTGTTGTCTACAAGTCAGACTGTAATAACCCAAAGTAACGGCGAGTATTTGAATGGACTTCTGTCACACTTTCAACCAGGTCTGGTTTGTTGATTGTTTGTGGTTATTTTATATTTACTGGAGCTAAAATGTGTGGTTTGATACAAAATGGTCGGTACTGTGGACTTCCTGTTTGTTCCAGGTTTCATATTAACGCCTCAGTCCAGGTTTGGATCATTTCAGTGGACACAGATTTACAAACACAGGAAACCTCTAATGTCTTTACAGCTGTCAGATTACACAAATCCATCCATTGTATTTAAATAAAACAAATGATTGTTAGCTGTGGCGGGTCTTAAATCAACACCGAACAGCTGAAATATAATGTTACGCTCTGATACTGGATGGATTCTTTAAGAGTTCACAATGGAAATGCTTTTCTTATTTAGGGCAAAGCATGTCCGTGAATACATGTTTATGTCCTTGTTACCAACTCCAACTACAAGCTGGTGGTGATCTATTCGGCTGTGTTGTTTGCAGCACTTAATTCAAATTAACAGCACAATGAGCTGCTCATGTAACCAGAAACTACAGCTAATATGTTGCTGTCTGAAAATAGAACTACAGTACACCACTAACAATTGCCTTAAAATGGTCTGCAGTCTTGTTTCGTTTTAATGGCTCAAAATGGAAATGGGTCTGTATTTTTCTGCTTCAAGAAAATGGGTAAACTACAAGTTGCAGACTGGAAGGTGGATCTGACGTGACTGTACCATCCATGTTTCCTTGATGTCAACAACTGTACCCGATACTGACCGCACGCCGAAGATTTTAATGTTATTTAACAATATCACTGCTTTGTTACTCTCTCGTCAGTGCTGGGTGTTGTTCAACAAATGGTAATTATGGACATAAACATTTGTTAAAACAATCCGTAACTGAATGCCGAGAGGCAAAAGAGGCCACTCAAAGTCTTTGTGTCCAGTTATTTTCTTCTGTCTTGTGTTTTCTGATATTTTAGTGCTTGACTCTGTTTTGTTAGCTAGTTCACCATTTTGGGTTGAATTTTTGCAAATAAATGAATAAATAAAGCTTGAAATATGTCTTTGTGTACTCACATATTTAGTCTTATTTAGACAGCAGTGCCACCCGGTGGCGATATGGAGGAAATGCACTAAGCCAACATTTATTTTTACAATTAACACTTGAAATGATAAAAGCACTTGCAAGTGACAGGATAGCACAACTAGTAAACCATACTTTGGTGTTTCATATTTACATTTTTACTTCGGAATTAAATTTAATTCGTTTTTTTTTTTTTTTTACAAAATTAGCCACAATACTTGACAATGGAAGATCTTGGGAAGATAGAAATACACATGAAACAAAATGTGTTTAAAATATAAAAAATAAAAATCCACCTTGTGAGTCTGAGTCATCCTGGCATCATGTGCTCCTGGAGACACCTCTACAGAAGCAGCTTCCAGTAGTCTGCCAGTTGTTTCTATTTCTGTCTGTCTGTCGACAGATAACGTCTCAACCTTGCAAAATATAGTCATGAAACTGTGTAGGTGTGTAGTTGAGATCAAAATGAAGGCTGGTGTCTCTAGTTCACTTCTGTTCTGAAGCCAACCACACATCCCAGAGAAAAGAAGATAACTCATGTTTAATGTCTGTGAACAAGGTTTTAAGTTTTTATTGAATCTCAGGCAGAAACATACATGATAATCCTTTATTGCTCAATGGCATTCCACGCCGCGCTCAGCGGCTCATTCTCACATCGAAACCAACAATAACAACTGAATCAAGCATCACTTCGTGTCTGTTTTTTCTGTGTAACTGAACCAGTAGCCAAACTCACTGTGCGTGTGTGTGTGTGTGTGTGTGTGTGTGTGTGTGTGTGTGTGTGTGTATGAGTGTGTGTGTTGAGGGAGAGTGGTGTCTTTCTTCACATGATGCAAAATCCAGACTTGCAGTCCACCTTCAAGTGTATACTGCTTATTATAAAACTCATGTTTCCTCTTTATTCATACAGATTCATTCAGAATTATCTCCCTATTATAGATCCTGATAGTAATAGTATATATCTATATTATATATATATATATATTGTAAGTTCTGGTTTTATGGCTGAAAGCTTAAGGTTTTGGCTGTTGTATGAACGGCTACACGGTCATTCTTCATCGAAAAACAATGAGACAACAAAAAAGAAAACCCTGCAAACCTGTAAATGAAATTTCCTGAATGCTTACATCTCATTTTTTTTCAGTACTGATATTAACGATTATATCTGCGTTGAAGTGAAAACACACTCAAACTTAGGAGTTATTGCCTTAATATTTTTTGCATGACAAAGAAGAGGAGAAAAGGGGGTGGGTGGGTTGAGTTTGTAGATATTCACACAACAGACGTGTCGAGACAAATGGCATGCAAGACGGAAGAAGGAAACGCACTGAACAAGGGGAGTACAAACATTTTTAAACACTACACTACATGAATGTTATTACACTTATGTGTAAGGGAGATAGACAATAGATCTGACAGAGGATGTGTCACACTGTGTGCAAAAAAGGTTTACATAAGTTTCAGACATGGTCCAACACAAAACAGTAGCTTTAGGAGCACACGACAGAAGTCTTTAAATTTCCTTTTTAAAATATGGCTTATCAAGTTATCACATCTTTTTTTCTTTTTTTTCTTTTTTTCGAGAGACAGACACACAGTTAATATAATAATTTTATATAATATTTTATGATTGTTTGCCCACCTCCAGGCTTGTAATGTATTCATTATGTATGTACAAATTGAGTGAACAGCATGGTGGACATGGGGACTATTTTTCAGTGCTGCAAGAGAGCTCTGCAGAGGAGAGAAAAGGGAGTTTAAAACGTCTCGAACTAGAAGGCTAAACCATCTAACATTGTGTTTTTTAGCTCCTCTGCTTGCTGTCAGCTTCTCGAGTGTAACATAGCTAACGTTCACCTTGACCCTTGGGTCAGCCTAGCTAAATCTAATGGCTGCCATTCACACTGCTGCTTCACACCCGACTCATTTCCCCACCATAAAACATAGATTGGTCAAACACCAAAACAAACGCGCCAGATTAAACTTCCTGTTGTTTAACATTGCTCACAAAGCAATGTCATCTGTAATGTGGGCGGGTGGGGGAAAAAAAAAACCTGGATCTGAGCCAACTTTGTGAATGTAGCCTATGAACTTAGCTAGCTAACGTTAGCATGAGCTAACGAGCTAGCCTACTTCTTCAGCATGTCTTGCAGCGGGCCTGGCAGGTATTTCATCACTGTGTCCATGATGCTCTCCTCCTCCTCCTCGTCTCCGCAGCCGGCCGGCACGAGCTTCTTGGGTCGAGTCAAGCTGCCCTCTACAGACTCCTCTGCAGCGGCTGCTGCCTCGGCCTCGGCCTCCTCACGCTTTTTCAAGCCATACTGATGGTCCAACACAGAAATATGTACAAGTTAGAAGAATGAAGGGTGCAGAGGAAATGTACAAATACATTGCAGTAACACAAATGTGAGATGTTTTCTTAAAAGCTGTTATGTATTTTTTTTATTGCATCTGTAGACTTTGCATTCAGTGGCTTGGTGGTTGGTTCTAAATATCTTCAATATTTTACTTTTTTTTCTCCTTTTTTTGCAGTGGTTGCTGTCCAAGTGTGTCACATGACCTTTTGTTTCTATTAAATGAACTGATTGGTCTTCGTGTGATGTGATTTGCTTAGAAACCATGTTTTTTTAGTTGTAATAACCATTCATTTGGGACTCATTTGGGGATGTGAGTTGGTAAATCGTAATTATGATAACTCCATTAAAATATGAATACGACATTATGCTCATGCACTCATCCATCTATATCCGACTGAACGTTGAGATTCACTCATCTCATGGAGCCTTTTCCTGTTTTCTTGTAATTTGAGCAGCTGCTAACCCTTCATCTTTGCCTTCCTCTTGTTCCCATCTGTCTTCAGCAAAGCTATGGAATATGTCAAAAACGGGTTGGATGGGGTTGCTGCTTTTCAGTGTTCACATTGTGACAGTGCATGTCTAAAACTTGCAGTATGTATTTGTTTGAAAAGGCCCTCTATTCCACAACATCTGGATAAAACAGATATACTATGGACATTTCTCGCAGTATGTGGCACAACGGGACAAGGCTGCGGAGGAAGCTGACAGAAGCCCCTCAGTAACGAACACTTTGGGTGCCGTTCCTTGCTCTTTGTTCACCTCAGGGAGAACTTAGGAGGAATGGAGGTGGTGAGGAGCCAGGGGAGGAGATTCGCTTTTCTACCCGCTGAATCACAGCATTCCCTTCAGACCGGCCCCACCCACAGACTGCCTGTCTTTCACTCTGCCTCTGCAGTGAGGTGGTTACACTGCAGCCCAACATTTGTGGAGAGGGGAACTTAGAAGCCAACACTTACACTTACTGTAGACAAAAAAATCATATGCTTGAGTGGATGTGTATCAATGCATGCTCCGCAGAAACTATTACTGTTGTGCAGTGCCTTTTTGGGAGTATTTAGAATAATCATCATATGGTTCAGACCGCAAAAGTCATTACGGGACACAGAAAATGCAAAATAAATGAAATAAATCAAAAACCTACACACTGAAATATATATATATATATATATATATATATATTGGACATTTAGAACAATGTCGTTACAGTTGTGCCTGAAGAATGGAAACAGTTTCCTGAACAAGAATTTAGATTTTAGTTGTTTGCACTTTAATAAAGCAGCCCTCTCTGAGCCAACCTTTTACATTCTAATTTATTCTTCATGGCTTCTCATTTCTCCTTCCTGATCTTCCACTGATCTATTTTAAAATTACATTAAAGCAAACCAAAATAGTCTGATGGTAGTCTAATTTAGGTCTGTTATTTAAAAAAAGGATGTTGCTGTCATGCAGCCAAGATGAGAAACCCTTAGAAGCTACTGGAACATAAAAGGACAGAACAGCATCCAAAGTCAACTTCCTACATGGATTTGACAGCTTCACAGTGTTTTTTTCTCTCTTTGTATTAGTGGTTGTTTTCCTGACTTTGTTCCCTGTGTTGAGTTAAGACAACCGTATTAGTATTTCAGTCAGTCTTTAGGTTATTATACAGCATACGATCATCATACCTTATCTCTGATGCCTTGCCTCATGCTTTCCCTCTCAGCCTCCATCTTGGCATATTTGCCCTTCCTCTCTTCCTCCTGCTGCCTCAGTGCCTCCTGTCTCTCCTCCTCTTTCTGGGCTGCATCGGGGTCCTCCTCCTTCTCCTCTCCACCCAGCATCTTGCCCACATCAGGAGGACCTCCTGGGAAAGAGAGAGGAAAACATAACTGTATGAGACACAAGGACAACCGGCCTCGCGGACAACGATGCATAAGAGAAGTCAGACGGACAGATTGACAACATGGACTTCTGGGATTTGCAGAAATTGGATCAATTTACAAACCTCAGTTGAAGCCTGAGGAAAACTGCTGTATGGGCCAATATCAAATATTATTTAATGTCAAGTTTGATAACTTTGTCCATTTTCTTTCCAAAGAAATTATCAAATGTGTTGTTTCCCCCAGGACTCTACTCTTGTCAGGGTGAAAATTGCTATTTTCACTGAAATCACTTATTTGTCTTTAATAATTAATATTACACGTACACCGTTATTTAATTTAATTTGTCCACTTTGTGTTTTGTATATTCCCCACTGCGCCATGATATTAAGGGATCACACCTTGCATTTTCGTTGCAATGGTATCGCTCGGGACAGCCTGAATTTTAATTTCATGACATTTATTATTATTAATATTATTTAGATGGCTCACACATTTAGGATGAGCACAGTACCAGGTCTCATCCGCCAGACGGAGACATTGACCGTGTTTTCATGTGGAAGGCTGATCGGCTGTTCGATGCTGGAGGGAGGCAGACTGCACATGCTCCTCGATGCCGCGCAAATGAAGAAGGACTTCTGGAATCAACTCAAAAACAATCCAGAGACACAGAGCTCAACAAGGACCGCCTACTTTTTGGACGACTCTGGTTCTGGAAGGGAATTTCTCAAACATTTAATCTATTTACATTCAGAAAACATTATATAAAGAGGTTTCTGCCTGGAAATGAGCCAACCAATTACGAGATGAATGATGTTGAAAAAAATATCTAATTAGGATTATTTATTTCATTTTCATTTTCATTGATTACATATATAAAGGACTATGGTGTGATTTCTGCAGTGATCTGTGCCAAGGAAAGATGTTTTCTTAAGCCAGAATGTGTAAACCAGAACATCCCTGCAGCACTATAATATTTCATTTAAAATGGTATATTGACACACATTTCACCTTTAACAAACGCTGTGCCTCCTGCGATTTGAAAATTGCAGCAGGCCATATTGCAATTTTGATAAAAGATTTATTGTGCAGGCCAAACAGCGAGCTCCACCAATCAGAGACATCGCTGTTATACCTTTAGGATTGTGGGTGGTATAGTACTCCACTACATGGGGAATATTACATCCACTACAGGAGCATAAACCACCGTTCCACAATGCCATAGCTCGTGGTAGGTCTACCTTGGATTATAATGACATTATGGCTAATATATCAAAACCATGATCAAACCCCTCTGTAGGAGCTATTTATTGAATTTTATAAGTTATCTTTAGTAGTAAAGTAGTATAGTTTAATTTTGGTTGTTTGCTTATTTAGGCTAGATTGTTTTGATGTATTAGGATAGTTTTTTATTTTGATAGTTTTTAGTTTAGTTTAATTATTTGTAGTTGTTTACTTAGTCTTTAGATTGTTTCTTGGTTTATTAATTGGGTAATGCTGTGGGCACCTGGGGTTATAAAGGAGTAGGTGGGTACAGGACCAGGATGCACCTGGGTAGGCCTATGATTTTTTTTTTTACTAGCACAGGAGAGGCAGCATGGGGAGTTTCTTTGTTCTTTTGTTTATTTGCTTGTTTTGTTAAGTTTCAATAAATATCAGCAAAACCGGAATCCCACATGGACAATGCTTTCTTTTGGCTGCGCAATCCACATACCCACGGTGCATCAGTGGCTTTTTGATTTATGTTTATTTTTCTTTGATTCATTGGACAAATAGCCACTACACTCTCGATACAGAGTCTCAATGGGATTACTGATTCCGGTACCTCGGCTGCTCTCTATTAGCAGCGTTGACATGTGCTCAAACACAACTTTTGATCAGCAAAGGTAACATCATTTGTTGATCTGGATGTGTAACATATATTTCCTGGTTTGGTGTGTTTCGAGTGATACGCCTTCAGCTGTGTGCTCCTTTAGTTGCTTGGCGTTTGAGTCTTGTTTTGTTTTGTTAAAGGTGAGATCTCCCAAATCGCACTGATTTTCTTTAGGTAGTATGTAGAATGAAATATCTGCTTTTTATTGTTGAATCCCGCTACAGAGCCAATCACTAAGATACATGTTTAACAGTGGATTTAAACCTGGTGGCGGCCGTTAAAAGCATATTTGACATATTTGTTCTGTATGGTGTCCTATGACAACCTGTTATTTCAACAACGGTTTACCTGTTCTGAACAACCACAAGACATATTTAAAATGTGATGTTTTCCTTGAAGCTCAAATCATTTTTTCTGTTAAATTGATGTCTAAACAAGATCTAAATGCTGTTTTCTTTTCTCCTAAGTATGCTAGAAATATATCTGAAATTTAAATTCCATTTATCACTGTTTGTAATGCTTTTGTGTTTGTAGAATATAAAGTCGTTCTTTAATCAATAACCCCCTAGATTTCCACAAAGCTTGGGTGTCTTGCTCAGGGACACTTCGACATGTGAGCTATGGGGGGACTGGGGATCAAGCCGGCTACCTTGTGGTTGCGGGACGACCACTCATCCCCCTGAGCTACAGCGGTCCCCACCTGACCATGACCTTGGTGTCCACAGTGGAAGCAGTTCAGCGCTGATAGTTTCCTAACTGGAGGTCAAGCGATGGACGGAATATGACTTTTACACAACAGGGCACAAGCCCTGGAATATGTCTTACGCAGGCCTTCTTACTGTCGCTGTAGGAGCTGCACATCCCGTGAAATAATGCCTTGTGATACCAGAAAAATGCTGAGCTTGGCAAACCCGAATAAGCTGTCAACAAGCATCAACAGAAAATAGAAAAGCCAAAGGTCTAAAGGATTTTGGCAAAAACGGGAGCAGATAAGTAGTGAGGAGGAGTAGGAGGGGAAAAAAGAGAAGAAGAAATGAGGAAACGGGAGATAGGGAGTCAGTCTACCGCTGAATTTTATTACAAAACAAGACATATTTAGAAAAAACAAGAAGAGCATGAGGAGAGGGAGAGAATCTGTCAGAAGCTATTGAGTCTGACTGAATTAGCTGAGCTGTTCCAGTTAGTGGGATTACCAAGCGGTTTCTGTGGAAGCAGAGAGGGAAATGGAAGGAGGGAAGGAAAGGAAAAGAGTGATGAAGACTGAATAGGAGAGTTAAGTCAGTAGGAAGAGGAGGGAAAGGTTGACAGGCAGACAAGGAGCATCTGAGTAGAGAAAGCACGCGACCAAGAAAGAAAGGAAGACAGAGTCCTCCTCCTCCAGTCTGCAGCTGCCCCCGGTATCGTTCCTATTTCTCACTCATCAGCATAAAGAAAACAAACTGCAGCAAAATGCGAAGAGATAAAAAACAGGAGAGGATGAAGTGGGAAGGGATGAGTGCAAGAGCAACGAAAGAGAAAAAGAAAGGGTAATAAAAGAAATGAAAAGGAATCAGGATAACTGCAGGCTATAAAAAGGGACTGAGGTTTGTGAAATCACGAGTTGTCATTTTACGACCTCTTGTTTTAATATATATATATACAGTGATGACTATGCAGCGCTGTATGAAACATCTTTAAAATCAAATATTTAACAGTTTTTTTCTAATTAGCAAGTAGTAATTTAAAGCTGCAATTCCTTATTTTTTACTTTTTCTAACAAACGATATGAAGGAAGCGCAGATCACATCTGTTAGATACACATATGAAGACATTGTTAATACTGAATTGTCAAGCTTATATTTCAACACCATTGACAGCGTCTCTGCGTTTTCTTAATGACATCATCTCGTTGCAGCCTCTTCCTCTGCTTTATGGTTTATCCACGGATACACACTTGGTGGCGCTAATTCTCCAGTCGAGTGCTATTAAATGGCACTCGACTGGGGAATTAGCGCCACCAAGTGTTTAGGTTGATTAACCAACTTCTAATATTGACGAAACGCTACAGCAGTAGATGGTAACACGCGGACCTTCTAAAAATAATTAAAATTATAACTAAATAACTAAAATTAATACAATTGAAATATATTGCAAATATGGTTGAAAAGAAGAGATTTGGTTTGTCGTTTACATGGACGAGAAACTAAGCGATATATAATTTGAACTTTAAGGAGCAGAGTCCATATGGACACCAACGTAGGATGAGTTGGAAACTTTGTCATCATATGCACTGAGGAAGCATCTTATAATTCTCAATAACTCATAATTTGAATGAGTGAGTCTCACTTCATTCATTGTTAGATGTCGCACATCCAGAGCTTGTAATACGCAGCCAAACAACCGGGCTGAGGAGACAAAGAAAGAGGCCACCATTAGATACTTCTGATGTATTGTATCGAACACACCACAGCAATCAGGGCTCAGCACCAAAGACAGAACCGTCATAGAAAATAAACATGACAATAGATCAGTCACATTAATGAGCCACTCTGATGCGAGTGAAAGAGACAGATGACACTGAAATTCAGAGAGAAATCCAAAGTAAACAATGGTATTGCTGTATCAGCATTTGATGAGCAGCACAGAGAGGCTGACAAAGCGAAATCTGCCCGACCGCAATGCACACATCTTTGTTCTCTTAAGTGTGTGTATGCGTGAGAGGAGGATGGTTAGAAAGAGAGCTAAAGAGCACATACAGAGAGTCTCCCTGTATGCGCGTGTGGATATAAATAATTGCTTCGTTCCATTTTCGGGTCTTGCGCATGAGTGGTTGAGCAATTACTTCTCATGTGTGTTTGAATGTGCAGATTACAGTGTGCGTGCGTGCGTGTGTGTGTGTGTGTGTGTGTGTGTGTGTGTGTGTGTGTGTGTGTGTGTGTATGTATGTATGTATGTATGGGCTTGTCCATGTACAGTAGTGGCTCGTATCCCAGCTCAAGTGATTCCCTGAACTTTAATCACCACTAGCCATACGTACACACGGTATACAGTGTTTTTTTTTTTTAAATCTTAATTGTGTTGCTAGGAAACAGTTTGCATCCATGTTTATTTCGTGTCAGCTGCTGATGTAAGCAAACACCGCCACAGGGATTAAAAAAGGACCAATTAGGAATCGGTGTATGCAGCTGACAAATGGCGTTCTTCGGCTTTAGGCAGCAAAACAATGAGCCTGCACAAACTGTGATGAAGATGAAACTCGATGTTCACATGCGTCAGTGTCTCGAATCGGACGCATGTGAACAGGATTCAGGTTTGAATTCAGGTAAGTTTTGAGCAATTTGTGGCCGCATTAAAAAGGTTTTGGAGATTTCTTTTTTACCAGGTCTACGATTTATTATTTTAGCAATAAAAAAAAAGTCAGGAAATTAATATACATATTTTAATTTATATAAAATGTATTTATTTGCTACATTTAGTTATACAAAGTTAGGCAAGCAATGTTTACGTCAAGCCTGATGTTGTCTCACACAGAATTATCACTTTCAGCTGCATACAACAGCGAATTAATGAATCACTGGTATCAGATCCACACTCGTTATCGGCCGACACCCAAAGCCCAGCTTTCTGTGTCGGGACTGAAAACGTCTGATCGGTGCATCCCTATTTTGGGATCAGTTTATGATCTTATACCTGAATATATTCAATACAGTCCGTGTAAACACTGCTATTGAATCCTGTAAGTGGGGCAATGACTCATACCCGCTAAGCCTCTTTGTCAAAAGATTCCCATCCACGGCCCAGAATAAAAGCCCTCCAGTACCCCCTCTAACTGCCAAACCAAAACAAACTTGGTCTGGTTTCACAAAATCGTATTAGCACATCCAGATTGTCTTTGTTTGAATGTAAAAAAAGAAAGAAAAAAAGAGGATCCTGAGAGACAAAGCCTTGAGTTATATTGAGCTATGATCCCATCTCATGCTTTGTGAGCCATTTTAGAGATACCGCGATGCTCTCTCAAACCAGAATGACTCTATTAAGCTCCCCGGCATCACATAAGCTGTGTCGAGATATGTATTTGAATAAAGTGTGTCTACACTTTGTCCCTACTCCATGAGGCTGTAGTAGTTGTCGGACTGACATTCAATATGTAAGCTAATAAAAGCCTCTAATGGAGGGCTGACAGGTTGGCCTTTAGCCTTCTTCTTTTATACAGTCCACATTATATGAGATGACTCAAAATCAGAAAAGCCAAAAAGGCACTTTGCAGGGAAATTCTCTATTATGCCAATCAAAAGCCAGCTGACTTATACACAGAAAATAGAATATGATGTTAAGGGGCTAACTGGGATCTGCAACACTGCTTATCTCACACAGCATGATAATGGCAGTCAAACAGACAGACCATCTCAGAGATAAAAACCAGCCGATCCCTGGGTTACTTTTTCAGACATTATAACTTTACCAGCGTACTTGGACATTTCTTCGCTGTTAAAAGGTGTCATCTCTCTAATCCTTTGCTTCTGAAAGTGCTTTGCTAAGTCTTTGTTAAATCCAAAGTCTCGGAGGGAAAGGAGGAACTAAGACTAACCTTAGCTAGCTCTCCCAGTGCTTGAACTTTTGGATCAGATAAACAGTGCTTATCCACTCCTTTACCACTCCAGGTTCCGGAGGCAAATCCCCTTTTCTAAATCCAAAGTGTGGTGGGAAAGCGGATGAGTGTAAAGATCTAGCTTTGGCCTTCAGGACAGACTTTGTCTCAATACAGCTCATTAAACAGCAGGAAAAAAACCTGGCGGGGTGAGAAATTGGTGGAAAAGGCGGAGAAAGTGTGCTCACTGTTGTTCTGCTGTGAAATTGGTCGCAGTTATGTTTGAGTCTGTTTGAATTTCCCTCAGATGGAGCAGCTTTGCACGATGTGTCACACAGTTTGACAATCACTAATTTCTCCCAGAAAAAGTCAGTATGTTTATAGTAGTAACATTAGGGTGATGTTTGAATCAATATTATGGTGGCGATTTTTAAAATCGATTGACTTGAATAGATACCAAGACTTATTTTACATAATAATCAACATTATGACAACATACCTGCTTGTTGGTCTTATTTCTTGGGTCAGATTTAATTTGCAACAAAATTACATTTTTGAGCACTGTGTTATGTTTATGTTTTATATAATTAGGAAGTTAACTTGATTTGATGAGGGCTCAAAAAGGATTTGAATTGAACCCTACTACAGTTCTAGTTATGACTGGACAAACACAGCGTCATCATCTGCATACTAATGCTCTGTCATGGATGTGGTGGACGGTTTGATGTTGGATGTGCGTCAGTTGAGACCAACACTACCTGCCATCTGTGAGGCTTGGCAAATAATACTGCTGGAATGAAATTGACTAACAGGCCGTGAGTTTTCACCATAAAAGGTTGGGATTCAAACAACACCGATAAACAGTAAAGCTGCCAACATGCGGCCATGATGAGGTCTCAGCATCCTGACACATAGTATCACTCAATGTGATTAATTGCAGTGTTTTTACTAAAAGTAAAAATCCATGTTTCGCATGCATATATATATGCATATATATGCATATATATATATATATATATATATATATATATATATATATATATATATATATATATATACACTATATATATATATATATATATATATATATATATATATATATATATATATATACACTATATATATGCATGCATGTCCAAAAGAAAGGTCATAGACATCTGAATGTTTTTAATACAAATTTCTCTTTCAGTTTCTCTCACACTATTCAAGACTTGGATGGTTGAATGCATTATTTATGAGATTTGGACATACTGTCAAACACACACACGCACACAAACACGCACGCACACACACACACGCGCGCGCGCACACACACTTTGTACTGTTGGAGGAGCTCAAGGTCAATTTGATGAACTGAATCTGATTTGCTTGAGTAACGCACAAGAAGAAGATGGGGGAGTGTGTCTGTGTCAGCGGCGAAGGCCTGATTCTCTTAGCCAATCATATTAGAGTGCTGCTAAATGTGATTATCTGTTATTTGAGGAGACGAGGTGAGGGAAGAACATCTGAAGGTGTCTTCTGTTTTCCTATCACCTCAAATCACACAGCTTTGTCACACATATCCAGTGAAAATGTCACCCAGGAATGTCACCCACGATGTACTTGATGACACTTTGTCGAGCCGACATGTCGACGTATAATCAAATGCATGTGAAGTTAGGTTATATATAGAGAATTAATAAATATTGTGAAAAGAAAAAAAATGGGACAGCAGTCAGCTGCCTTTCAATATCATGACAAAGTAGCGTTAGCTTGTTTGCTAATTCTCTATGTGGTCCAGGGTGAGCAATTACTGAAAAATAAGGCTCAACATTAAGCGTGGTGGGGTCACTCATCTTTTTCTGCAAGTTGCCGCATGACAAGCTTTTCAAAAACGCTTTTTTTCTCCTTCGTTTTTGCCAATTGCCTAAAAGCTTCAGTCAGGATAATGACACTCACTGTCGTGAGCTATTTTAAGTATCCACAGTACTAACAAGCCAAGTGTCTTATCCAGAGAGCACATACATTTTCCCACTGAGTGAGTCAATGATCATATTTAATTCTGCATCTTCATTTAGCTGTGCAAAATAAGAACTGACTCCTCGCTTTATTCAAGTCAAGTCGATTTTACTTATGTGGCCAAAAACACAAATTTGCCTCAAGGGGCTTTTACACTCAATCAAAGAAGCCACTTTTAAACATCATCCAATTGTTGTCTAATTCAATGTATCATTCAAAAAACTACCATGAACAAAAGAACTGGTCGACATAATCGCACTCCAATAAAACAGTTAATGCTAAAAATATCTACAATTGTAATCACACTTCCTTTGAACTCCATTGCATCCCACATACGCCCCGCAATAGTGCCCTCTATGGTGTTGTAAATCAATCCAACAGACATCCAAACTGGATGCACTGCTACATAAATAAAACAAAGGCAGTCTTCTTGACATATTTTCCTGATATTTAATTTACCAGTATGTCTTGAAATCCCATTATCAATTCAATTTATCCAGAAATATGTATGTTAAAATGTACATTTAAGTATAGTTAGTGTTTGCCAGACTATTTATTCCTGTATTCTCAAACCACACAATGAGATTTAATGCAAAAGTTAAATGTGTATTATTTCTGTAATACACTTTACCATTCACTTATTAGCTGTGTAGAGCTGCCTTTCTGCTGATAGTCAAGGTTTCACTGCTGCCTGAGGCCTTCAGGGTTTGATGGAGCTCCATACCTCAGGACTAGTGTCTGCCTGACTGAACAGCTCCATATTCTGTCAAACTAACTTCCGCTTTTAGGAGTTGAGAAGTGCAGAGTCAGCACTGAAGCTCTAAGGAGCAGAAGCAATCAAAACACAAGGAAACTAAAGTAAGAGTTTAAGGTTGGGTGCTAAAGCTGTGTGAGGCCCTCGCTGCCTCATGGCTCCCAAATAACAACACTGCTGGATTGATTGATGATCATCCCAATTGTACAGTGAAGCAGAATGCAATATATTTGAATTTCAAAACTCCCTCATCGACAAGTCAAGTTAATATTATTTAGTTGTAGCATCAGCAGTAATACGTCTTGATCCCTCTGTTCTTGTGGGATGGACAGGATTCATTAAAAAGGTCCCAACAGTGAGTCGCTAACTGCGTCTGTTAGTCTGTTAATGGCGATAGCAAGGTGCACTGCTATTTATTACAAGCTACCAGCTTGGCCAGGGCTCCCTCGGAAAAGAGATTTTTAAATCTGACTATATGGGAAGAATACAGATTTAATTAATCAAAATTAAATTATAAAATAAATATGAATAATATTACATTACATGAGAAAAAAATAGGGTTTGGTGGGGGATCATATATAATGTATGCCATTGGTCAAAATGTTGGGTGTACAAAAGGGCAGGGCCAAATCCTAAAATAAATTCAGTATTCATAAACACAAATTACAATAAACAGAATCCCCAGTTGATGTCAAATGCATTCCTGAGATGTGGTGTGGCAGGTTCCTGAAGTCACTTTCAAAGAATACATTTCAAATTAAGTAGATTTGAATGCATCCAGGTAAGAAAGTAACTCCCATTTTGTGCTGAACTCTACATTTTTATAATTCAACATATTTCTGACATGTTTTGAGAGATTCAAAGCATTGCTGTTAAGAAGTGGATACAATGTAATACAATGAAAACTTCTCAGGTTTCCACATTTTTGACTGGTGTAGACTAAACGCTTTCTCCGGTTGAGCAGGCCAATGAACTGCACAGTACTTAAAACCTTTATTGACTACAGGGAGATGGAACAACATGGCTATGCATGAACAATCCATGTTATCTCTACCGTTTGGTATGTGTGGATTAAGAATGTAAAATGTACATAATTATCTGTCTATCGTCTACACTCCTTCCTGCCTTCAGCTCGGCAAACCCACAGTCACTGTAGTACAAGGTTAACCCAAATTTATGTGTGTTTTTCCTGGTCTGTTCCCTCTCTACCTCCTTCTGCTGACATGGATATGGATGGTTATCTGGATCGTGGTCCATGGTGCTGTAACTCTGTTACGTTGTTCATTCTGTATACATGACATCTATTGCTTCTGTCCATCCGGGGAGAGGGATCCTCCTCTGTTGCTCTCCTGAAGGGTTTTTCCTGAGTTTTTCCTGATCCGATGTGACGTCCTGGGACAGGGATGTCCTTTGTGTACAGATTGTAAAGCCCCACGAGGCAAATTTGTAATTTGTGATTCTGGGCTATGCAAAATAAACTGAATTGAATTGAATTGAATTGAATTCCCTCGAGTATATCAAGACTACGTAGTCCAGCATGCTGATTATTGTTGTCTCTAATACAACTGACCACATTTGCAGTAGACATTTGTACTTCCTTTGTGTTAACTGTTCTCGAACAAAATGAATTATAGGAAGTTCAGTGTAACAAGTTTTACCATCAAATTTGGTCCATAATTGCATGCATTTAAGAAGTCATATTATTTTGCACCAAAAGTCTCTTGATGCCCAAATACTATAGTTTCTGCCTCCACGCATTAGAGGTGTTGTTTACAAGAGCAGCCAGGTTTCGAATAAAGCTCCAAAAAGTTTTAGATTTAACCTTTTGTCAATTGTTAAAAAAACTAATTGAGTCATACCACATCTGTTTTATTTACCTGTGAGATACTTTCATCTGTTGTCATGACAACCATAAGTGTCTGGGCCCATGCACTGTAACTTTGAAAAAAGGCAATGCAGCAGGACTGAGGAGCAAACATGGCTGCCGCAGAGGAGAACATCTAACAGACATCTGAAGTCTGCAGATGTATCTGGATTTGAGTCCTGCTGATTCATCGCAGTTAAGCGTCACTCTGTTTTCTTCCAAGTATCTGTAACCGAAGAAGCCTTGGAGGATTAGTTAATGCACTGGCAGCATCCTCTCTTTCACGAAACCCGTCCACACACTTATCATCTAACATACTCAGCAAAACACTCAGTGATGGTACAGCAAATCCACGTCCAAACAAAAAGCAAAACCATCACGGGATGGAAAAGAGCAAGTAAACAACAGCAAAGATCTGATCCAGTAGTTTCAGAATGAAACAATCATGGCTTGATGTATTCAGTTTTAATCTTTCAAGGAAGTTGTATTTATTACTTTAAAGCTATTTGAAGAGGCAGATTTTAAGACAGCAGATACAGTACACGCAGGTCTGTTTATGGTACATTATGGTGCCACGTTCACAACTATCTTCAGAGTCTAGAGCAGGGGTGGGCAAACTTTTTGGCTCAGGGGCCACATTGAATAAAAAAAATGTACAGACGGGCCGGGCCAGTATCAGATGGATGGAGAGTGTTTGTGTGAACCTGTCACGGGAGGACAATGTTGCGGACCCAAATGCAGACCACATGAGAGTATGAGTATCTGGTAAAACAGATTATTGGAGCCAAAGGGAAGGTGGGGAGCCTGTGGTCCGCCACAGGGGGTGCTGGGCGGTGTGAGACCCGTGGCTCTACACTGGACGACGGCGAGGCCGGCAGGGGGCGGTGTGAGAATATAACGTAAATGACTCAGCTTTTTGTTCAACTCGCTGGTTAAATCTTCATCAATTTGTTCTACACGCCGAGTCACTGTTCTGCGTGATAAACTCAATTTTTCAAATTTGTTTTTGCTCTCTGGACATAAGAGACCTGCTGTTTCTACCATACATTCTTTCAAAAACTCTCCTTCAGAGAAAGGCTTGCTGGCTTTTGCTAATTTGAATGCTAGCAAAAAACTTGCCTTGGTGCTTGATTCTTGTATAGCAGTTTGGCGTAGAAAAACATTTTGCTGACTCTTTAAATTGGCTGCCAACCTCTTAGCAGTAGCCGCCCGTTCTGTCGTTGACTGTTGGCTAGCATAGTTAGCATGCTTGGCGGAAAAGTGGCGGCTAATATTGTATTCTTTGAATACTGCAATGGTTTCTTGGTAAATAAGACATACTGCCTCTGATCGTACTTCGGTGAAAAAAAACTCAGTCCACTCATTAAAGACTCTGCACTCACTCGACTTGTCTTTTCTTGGGTCCACTCATTGTGACAGAAGGGATCAATGCAGGAGGCTGACAGACAGAACCCTATATGTCACGTGACATGAGCGCGCAGGGTGGCGCAGTTCCGTGGGTCGAGTGTGGTTAGTTATGTTAGTTATACTGGGGAAAAATACTCTGCATGCAGCTGTCAGTTCATTTTACAACTCTAAAACTGTTGTAGTACAAACCCTGTCTCCAGCGACAGAAAGTGATTCATATTACCGTAATTCTTCTAAAGTTAACGCTTTACGACATAATTAAAAAGGATTCTGACCGCTAAGAAGTGGAGCTTTTCAGTGTTTTGCGGTATATTACGGTAATAAAAAAAATAAAAAAGTGTCGCCCTTGTCTGTGGGATCAGTGGGGGAGGGGGTGGAATTGACCAGCGCAGCACAGCAAGTGTTGTGTGTCGCTTTAGTCCAGCAGAACACGGCAGGCAGCGGAACAACTGCTGTAACGCCTCTCTGTTCCCGACTTGATTTTCCCAAAGCACGATGACCACAACAGATCAGCGTTGATGTTTCTTCATGCTTATTTATTGCACAGCGCTCTTTTAGGCTTTTCGTGTGTGTGTTCTTCTGCAGCAGAGCCGTGTGCGCAGCAGAAGGCACTACAGCGGTCTTTCTGCTGCAGCAGAACACACGAAGAGCCTAAAAGAGCGCTGTGCAATAAATAAGCATGAAGAAACATCAACGCTGGTCTGTTGTGGTCATCGTGCTTCGGGAAACTGAACTTGGGAACGGAGAAGCGCGACAGCGGTCTTTACTATAACTTTTTTTTTTTTTTTTAATGTTATAATAATTATAATGGTGGGCAATTATAAAGGCCCGCGGGCCGTAGTTTGCCCACCTCTGGTCTAGAGCCACACTGGCGATTCTGTGAGCCTATAGGGTGTAACATATTAAACATCTTAGTTAAGTGTGTTAACACTAACATTTGCAAATTAGCACTGATCCCAACTCTGTTGAGGCTGATCGGAATGTCATTAGTTTTTTTTTAAATTTTGCCCTGATAATGGCGCTATAGACGAAATATCAGGGGATCACCAAAGTCATTATAATTCATCCTGAGGGGGACATGAAAGTGTGTGCCAATTTGGTACAGAAATACATCCAAAGGTTGTTGAGATATTTCACTCAAAGACCGAAATATCAACCTCACAGTGGCACTACAGGACAAGCCAGGGGATCTCCAAAGTAATTAGGATCCATCCTCTGGAGCACATGAATGTTCATGCAAAATGTCCAGCCCTGTATCCTTCAAATTACGTGCCCATACAACAAAACTGCATTGTGAATTATGTTTTGAGGGAAACTCTTTTGTCATGGATTACGTTTGCTTTTGACACAGAACAAATTAATGAGTCCACGTACACCACGAGCCGGGGTGGTTGTTTGGTAAAAAAAAAAGAGACTGCTGTATGTGTCACGTTTGAATGGCATACTTTTGTTGCATAAACATAACCAAGTACTTTTGTGGTGTTTTTTTTCTACACTGCAGCTACACTGCTTATTAGCAAAGTTATCGCTCTTTGCAAAGTAGAGGCAGACTTTTGGCCTTTATTTGATAGATGACAGTGTAGCAAAAAGGGAAAGTCAGCGACCGCTCCAAAGCAACAACGGTCCCCAGCTAGAATCAAGCATGTGGTGGTTTCATGGTTAGCAGCTTAGACCTCTCACACTTAGTGGACTAAGACTCGGGTACGCTCAATACTGAAGCCTATATTGATTAAAACACATTTCGCTAATATTGATGTATTGACGGACTGACACTGGGCATCATATAGATGGCTGAGGAGATTGATTACCTGCTTGTTGGTTTGTTTCATTATCTGATTTGTCGCCCCTAGAGGGCTGCCCAGTGCACTGTCAGCATTTTTGCAAACATATGAGTGGAAAGAGGTCACTGTGTCCCCATCAGTAAACATGGCCCACAACCAAAGACGGCTGGCACTGACGGCAGAATGGCCTTATCACCCTGAGAGCCATACATATTGATTATTAGATGCACACACGCTCATTATTCAAATTTCTCTTTCTTGCACCCTTTCTTATCTCACATCTTTCTTTCTCACACACAAAAATCTATACCTCTCAAGTATGCAGAACACACACTCTCTTTCCTATCCAATATCTAAAACATCTCTCCAGCACAGGCAGTGCACAGATGTGCACACAGGCAAACACCCACCCTGTCAAATCTATTCCCAAAGTCCGCAAGCGGGGTGCAGTCCGACTTCTGCGGAGTAAAAAAAAAGAAAAAAACATCTAATGCAATGCAGTTGATTTTAAGAATTCATAGCACGGTCACGAAGCACAGCTGCTGCAGACCGAGGCAGGGCTGTCATCCTCTGCATCCCGATGAGGAGCGGCTCCAACTCCACATCCCAACTGTAACTCTAACACCTCTGTGGCCTGGACGGCAACAGCTCAGCATACTGCACGACTGATCTGCTGCATTACAACTAATGGTGCCACTTTCCTGCCTTTCCCCTTGAAGCTATAGCCGACAAAGGCAGATGAATTACAGGGCCACAATGAGGACTAATTAAGGGGCAAATAATAGCTAAGATAATATTCTAACGGATAATACCTGAAGGCTTTAAAGGACAAAAGTCTTGTGGAAAAAACGTGTAAGTTATAGTTCTTGGCAAAATAGCCCTTCTCTATTTCTCTTCCCTAAAAAAGATGCCAACAGTTGTCTTGGAAAGAAGAAACTGCCTGCAAGTAATGTGAAACCCTAATAACTCTAATTTTGGGGTGACTTTCATGTTTTTACAACATTCTAAAGATGAGGAGAAAATTCTGCCTTCTTTGTGCAAATTCCACCGTGTAAACTCAAAACTGATGATGAAGATCAAGCGAAGAAATAAGGCAGCTGCAGTCCTGAAAAGGTAACATTTTTGGCACATTTCCGGTACAGTGCTAGAGCATGAAAAGACCTATGATGCTGCAGATGAAATATGACAGCTGCAGCAGTAGCAGGTCTTTTCATTCGTCCTAACCTCCTTTCCAGAGACGTGTCACGCTTTTAGGGTATCACTGGTCCCAAAGACATGTTTTCTACAAAGGCATAAAATGCGGAGCAACAAAGCATGAACAGTTTTCCATAATCTTGAACACATAACAGGCTGGGACTTGACCAACAGGATGTCATGCCCTGCCCTGAGAGGTTTTTAAAGATGGATGAAGAAAAAAAAAAAAAAAGAGAGAGAAAGAGAGAGAGAGAGAGAATGCGCAGCTCTTGTTTGAAGTCAGGAGTTTGGTGCAGGATGGATTATATCAACCTAGTATCCCCATTACTACCAGTACTAGTGCAGGACTGCTGCTATTGCTGCGGAACAACCCTTTAAATCCTTTACACTGCAGTGCTGTTAAATCAACCTCTAGCCCGGCCGACTACTCACCTCCCATCGCAGCTTTCATTACAAAATTCATGATGAAGCAGTTCTGTGTTCTCTTCCTTCAGTGGACAGGTTATCAGGGACAGACCTGCAGCCAGGGGACAGAAAACACAAACTATGACTGCATGAAAACCACTGTTGGGACATGCAGTTTCATTCCAGTGCTTTTTATATACAAGTGTTTGATGGGATGGGGGAGGATGATGATGATGATGATGCTCATGAAGCTCAATGCGGACAAGAAACGACCTCCAGACGGAGTTCTTTGTTTTGTAAAGGACAAAGACGCTTTTCCACTTTTACGATAATCACACAATCTTAATTGGATCACTTCAACTCCTGAGAAGTATGAATTTGCATCTTCACTCTGAAGAACAAAAAGGGTGACTAAATTGGGTTAAAATGGCTTTAGCCTCCAGTACAACACCGTGTCCCGAGTTTCGTCGAGGCACCTGCGCCCTCGATTTTACAACCAACACTACATCTTTATAGTGATTTATGCTGACGCTGCCTGTCATGGTTCCCTCGTGGAGATAACTCCCAGAAAAAAAAGCAGATGCAGAGGTCAAAGATGAGCAAGTGGAGGCATGGTTTATGTCAGTACATGGGCCTTGGAGAGCATCTCTGCAAGGGCATGACATGGATGAGAAAAAAAAGGCTTTTCTTCAAGGTCTTACACTTCTCGTTTGTAAGTTTATATTGAGCATTATAGCATTTTATTCCTTTTGATATGACTATAATAAATTACATTTGTCTTCAAAGTGAATCAATAGGCATTTTATAATAACCTTGCATGAACAATTGCATGAACTTTATGTCTAATGTACTCAATTGTGAGTTTATAACCCTTAGAGTGCTTTAATGTGATTTAAAAATATATAATTTAGGTTATCATTGTAATATTCTCATCTATAGGAGTTGCAGAGCGCATAGCCGACTCTAAAGCGACCTTCTTTTTTTCTGTACTTAAAATTACATTTCTTTTTATTATTTTTATTTTTTTACGACATAACAACCTCGCGGTTAGTTTTGCTGCATTTTACAGCATCCCTCTGCCATTGCGGCACAGACTACGGGGGAGAAAACATCCTCCGGAAAAACTTGCTGCACTCATATTATAACGCTGTTTCGTCCTCTCGTCCTTTTCATTTCCCCCAAAGTCAAATCTGCACCAGCGCAATATCCTTACAATAATTTCCTGGTTTCCTTCCTCCTCCTCATCATCATCATCATCATCATCATCATCCCCATCCTCCTCATCATCATCATCATCTGCAGCAGCAGCATCAGTTTCCCCTCACATGAACCCTAACAGTATTCACTCAAAGCTCCTGGTGCGGTGCATCGTTTCGGCACAATTACAGTACCGTGCAGTGCGATCTCCCTTTAAATGACTGCACCCACAAGCTCGGATACGCACCCATTGAAGCCAATACGTTGCACTCACGGTGTCGAAGAGTATGGACGCATCAGCATATTTTACCAAGCGCGCGAGCCTGGTCCCGTACAGTAAAAGACACACACGCAAAAACATCGCTTGTCTTTGGCTGTGCGGGCTTCGTTTACCTTGTTTTGATCCTCCTCCAAGTCTTGATCCCTCCAAATAAAATAGCCTCGTCGCAGTGTTGCAAGTACCCTCCGTCTTCTGCTTGAGCGGGGAGAAAGAAAACACAAGTTGTGCGTCTTAAAGGAGGGATTGTGCCTTTCTCTGTGTCTTCCTGCGCGGCTCTCAGTTTGCAGACATGCCGGTTGTGTCAGAGTCAGGCTGCAGCGGCGGAGGAAGAGAGTCTATTCCTGCAGGACAAGATGAGAGCATGCAGAGGGAGAGAGGGGGAGGAGGGAGCACATGAATGCAATACCACCCAAGTGACGGTTCCATTTTATTTATTTTTTATCACAATTTCTACTGAAAAGAAACATTTAAAAGTACTTTGAAAGGTAGTCTACTAATAGACTCGTGCGAATGCTTGGGCTCATGACAGAAGGCAGTATGAATGATTAACATCTAATCAGCATTTCATAAGATTTCCCTTCATGTCCTCACAGTTCCTATAACTCATTAGTTCATGGTTCATTGAGCCATGGCATCTGAGTATTATTACATAGAGAACATTTATATCACAAAAAAGCTACTTAATAAATGAAAAACACACACTTGCATACACTGGCCTAAAAATATTAAATCTATTATTCACAAAAATAAGTAGTGTTAAATGTACATAATACAGAGGTTTAAAGCAGCATTGTTAACATTAGCATTATCTTGAGTCAAATAACTCCCCTTTTAGCTCTGTTTTTGGTCTCCACCAACTCCTAAGGGAAACATCTGTCTCTTTAGTTGCTAAAATGCTCCCCTATGTTCAACTGCGTCTGACTGCTGTTTGGTGCCTATAGCACATAGCGTACAGAGGGTTTATCACAGCTTTTCTTCTGTTCTGCCTTCTGCTGCTGGAAACAAGGTTGAGAGCGATGAGTAAGCAAGTGGCAGGCTGTTCGACCAAGATAGACAGCTGAAAGATGCAAAAACGCTTCTTTATTCTGTTCCATTTTTTGATTCAGTCCATGCATTTCTATTTTGTGTTATGCATTGGTAAAACAAGGATACATGGATAATTAGTCAGTCAGGGAGTGGCATCAAGTAAAATCACCATTTCTATTATCCAATCTTCTGCAATCAAAAATGACAACAACAAGGCTCTTCAATAGTTATAATAATAAAAAAGGCCTGGGAAGACAGTGTTCAAGTTTCTGGCAGATACAATCCGGTCCTTGAGATATTTGGGACCTTTGTATTACATTTTCTGCTGGCAGACAAGGAATCTACTGGTGTAATGTCAACTCAACAGTCCCTTGAAAATATTTTCTTGGCGAGCTGGAGAAGAGTCTGCAGCAGCACATAATGTGATGCTACAGCTCATGGGTGGATTACGGGGCAGTGGGCCTCTGGGCACGGACATGCACAAGGCCCACCACTGCTCCGACATAGGAGCAATACACACAGACTTTGTTGTTGTTTAGCCTCTTTTTGTTGTTGTTTTGTGGCTCTTTGTAGATGCATTGTGTTTCTTTGTAGTCATGTCTTTGTATTGATTATACATCTATTTATTGTCATTTTGTGTCTCTCCCTTGTTGTTCATGGTTTCTTTGTGGTCATTTTGAGTCTCTTTGTAGTTTTGTTATGTTTCTTTGTGGTCATTATGAGTCTCTCTCTTGTCAGTATACATCTCTCTAAATGACATTTTGCATTTGAAGGCCAGGGGAGCCCAGACACCAGGCGCATTTAGTAAACCAAGACAATCCTGATATGCTATGGAGGTAGCAAGAGGTGGTAAGGCTAATGCCATAGTGTTATGGAATCTGAGGACAAACATAAGTGAACAAAATATGTGATATTTATCACTTTCAGCTAGCCTTGTTTCTGAAGCCAGACGGCGCCATTAGCTCTGAAATAATCCTTTCCTGCCCCTGAAAGTATTTCCAATGTCCTTCTCTTTCGTCCTCATAGTAACGTTGCCATACTTTCCACACATGGTGAGACAGACGTGCATAGAGCACAAAGAGGACCAATGGGGGCTAAAACTGCTGTTTCTCCCATCAATTAATCAAGACACAGGAGGCTGTGTCGACTCAACACACCCTGGCACCAGCATCCATCACCTTGTTTACAGCCTGGAAACGCTTGGAAATAACTGCAGAGTGCATTCTCATGCACACACACACACACACACACACACACACACACACACACACACACACACACACACACACACAGCCGCTGCTGTTTTTGCCCTCTGACTATCCACCATCTGTGGTAGTGTGTTTTATTTTTATGAGCCTATGATTTATAGTCTCTTGATTGTATGCTCGGAGGATGGCCACTTTCTGCTCTTGACCCATATCCACTGTACTATTGTTTCAAGGCTGAGTGTGACCAAAAATAATATTCTCCTCTATCTGTGTATCTCCACACCTGTCTCTACAGTTGTGCCATACAGACAGCATGAAACAAGTAATAAACATGATACAAAAACATCATGCAGAGTGAAATTAAATGTCTTACCACCTTACAAAGCGTTTTAATAAAATGTTTGAGTTTTCCATATCTGCGCTATTCTTAATTATGATTTTCTCTCAGCATTTAATTTGCTTCTTTGGACAATTTGCATTTTTAATAGCCAAATATCCAAACAGACAGGTGGCAATCTGGTGCCCTGTGCTGCGCTGTCTCTTCATGTAACTTGATATCTGTGTGTTATTTTGTCTGTTGAGTCTTTGTGAATCTCACAAAAGGAGTTCACATCCTTGTATTTTTCCTAATTGTCCACATGTCAACATGTGGCCGCGTCCAGGTAATGAGTCACCATAAATATGTGCCAAAATAGAAGAAAGTTACCAATCTATGCCCGAGCTACTGGAATAAACATACAGTGATACACTGAATAGGCTGTAGCAACCTATGAAACACACAGACAATTACTAGAAATGCCATTTGAAAACTGCACAAGCATTTTATACCAAAATATGTATGGCAGAGCTCCACAGGGACTGCATGCCATTCAAAAGAAGGACAAATTAACATAGCATTGCTGTCACGAGTGCTGTTTTTCTAGCTCTCTTCAAAACTAACACTAAGTCATTTTTAATGTTTTGCAATGCAGACATATTCTCTGTGAAGGTGGGTGGACTATGACCAACTGAAAGACAGCTACTACTACTACTACTACTACTACTACTACTAACAAATACATCCTTTACTTAGGTCTTATTAAATTAGGGCAACTCCACTCATGTGCATAACAACTCCCCTCTCCATGTGCATGTGGCGATTGTGGAAATACTTAATCTGCTTCTGATCTGCTGAAGCCGTTGCCCCGGGACAAAGAGGGGCCGACATTGAAATACATCGCAGCATCGGATACTGAACATTTGCCTCACGGCACCGCTGCAGTCCAATGAAAGGTGGATTATGTCTCAGGACAGCAACTCAGTGCGGCTGTGCCATTTCTCCAGGCAGGACGGAGCAAAAAGGCAACGATTTAGGTGTGTGCGTCAGTAGATCCTCAGTGAAAGGCCTTTTGAAATCCTTTCAAGATCCTTTTGAATGTATTCACTCACAGTTGCCCATCATTGGCCGCATAACATCAGACCTATTTTCTGGATTGGTGCATCTGCGTGCCTATGTTGTCAGTAATGTTCCAGCTAAAATCTTTCTCTTTTTTTTTATTCTTTCCCACAGAGAATACAAAAAAAAGCCTGAAATGTGTTTTTCATGCATGAGCTTCATTTTTATAGTCTCTCGTGTAGCAGTCACCTCTGTACATAAAAGGCAGTTTGGCTGACAAAGAGCCAGCTGTCTCACCTTGTGGCCCCTCTCATTCATGAAGTATCAACTACTGAGGCATGCGGTTGGATACAGAGGGACTCTGTCAAATCTTCTTCATTGTGAGAAATAAGGCAGCAGAATGTCAGCCAAATGTCATGCAGACACGGTCACTTTGAAGCGTTCAATTGTCTGAAGTACACTGATAGATCCTGAGAACAATTATTCAGAGGGTGAAACATATATGCAGCCCAAAATATCTTGGGATGATGGCAGTGGGCATGACAGTGACTGTGGAGTCTGTTATAACAAGAGCAGTCAGAATAAAAATACCTTGTCATTACCTCAAGCATCTAGCGGTGAAGTTACAGATTTCCACCAACTAAAACTTCTCCTGTGTGAAAGTGAAAACGAGAATGACGCTAGAGCCAGTGTTTAGTTTGTCCGTTCTTGGCTACTATACAAACATGACGGCTGAACCTGCTCCGTATGCAGATGTAAACAGCTCATGCTAAGGTGACACAAACACAACAACTATTACTTTCAGGTGATATAAACTAAACAAAACAGACCTATTAATGTTATATTCCACTTATGCCAATGGATCGCCCTAAATGATACACACTGGCCCCTTTTAAAGGTGTAGTTCAGAACATTTCACAAGAGATAATGTATCGTAAACTTGACTCCATACACATAACGTTTCTGTAAAGCTCCTACATGTTATCTAATAATGACAGAGGATGTGTTCTTAGTTTGAAAGCAGTAAATCAACATTAAACCAATAATATAACTCACAAAGTAGCTTCACCATTTCTAAAAGTTTGATTGTGGTACTCGATTTAGTCGTGCACAAAAGAGAACCCTACAGAATTGTGCTTCAATCTATTTAAAACAGCTGATTTCAGAATCAGAATCAGAATCAGCTTTATTGGCCATGTGTGTTTACACATACATGGAATTAGCCTCCGGTTTCACGCAGCTCTCATTGTACATACATACATACATATTAAATACAATAAACAAGATAAATATAAAAAAGACATTAAAGACAAATGAGATAGCAGAGTAGTGCAAGTGCAGATGGAGGTGTTGTTCATCAGAGTGACGGCCAGTGGAAAGAACTGCAATATAAAGTGGACACACATGCTATCTCAGGCGAAACTCAAACCCACAATCCCCAGCTCCAGCTCCAGCTCCAGCTCCAGCTCCAGCTCCAGAGGCTGATGCCTCATCTATTAGGCTACTGGGTCTGAGTCACCTTGAAGTGTTTTTCATTTATCGTTTACCAACTATTGTTCACGGTGCAATTGAATCATATCCTGCAGCCCAAAGCTCCTCGTGTGTCATTTGTGTAACTCTCTCAACATGTATTTGTTGCATTTTGTTTGCAGTTTTCTTATTAACATTGTAATAGTAGATGATTGACAGGTTCTCTCTATGAAATGAGACCTTCCCACAGCTGACTGATTGAACACACTGCAAGCTCGGCGGCCATTGACCTTAGCTCCTTCACTCGTGAAGATAATTTCACAGATGTCCTTGAAACCAAGCTGACAGGGTTAAACTAACCATGCACAGATTATGTCACGTTACGTAGTGTTGTAGCAGGAGTGTATATGTTGTGTGTCTGAGGGGCTCAACTGAAGGAAGCCGGACATTCTTGCTGACATTGTGTGGTTCTAAATCCACAATAAAAGTTGTAGGTGCCCTGCTCTCACCCTATCCCCTTGCAGAACCAGAAAAGGTTCTACATAGTACTGTCCCAAGATTGTACAAAGGATTCATACATCAACTCCAGTGTGTTGTTAAAGATACCTATTATGATCTCCACGATGATACAATCAAAAATAACTTTTGGGGGTGAAAATGTAAACTGTCAGGATACATTTTGAAATGTATGTGGCGTTACATTATAGGGGTGCCTCATTATTTCCTCCCTGTTTGACTGTTTGATCCTCCCTGCATTTAATCAAACTGAAACAGTGCATTGTGAGGTGAACACACTGGGATGTACTAGTGATGCCTTTGGTGACTGCATGATTATTCAATTTAAAATCTCTCTGAGGCACAGGATTCATATTTCAAAGTACAGATTACAATATTAATGACTTCACAGCAAATGCGTCCTTCTTTTTGCTCATGCTTTCAGGCTGTACCGTCGCCGACATTTTTGCAATACTGTAGTGGGTCTATTCCTTTATCTGAAGGGCACGGTGACCTCTGTCAGGCTACTCTGTGAAGTCAGAGGGGAGGAGTCGTTAGCTTTGGATATTAGTCCTCTGTCCATCATCCCTGCTGCACTCTGAGGTCCCCAGAGACACTGAGAGAGGGGAAGGCGGAGACGGGGGGAGGGGATGAAGGAGGGAAAGGAGGCGGAGAGATTGCATGTACTTGTGTGGGTGAGTGTGTGTGTGTGTGTGTGTGTGTGTGTGTTTGTGTTTGTGTGTGTCCATCAACCCATGGAGGACCTCTGAAGTCCCAGACAGAGGGAGGTGTGTACTACTGCAATGCGTAAAGGCATCACAGCTTCATGCTTTGTGCAGAGAGCAGACTGACTGATTGAAAGGCTGACTGACTGACTGACTAAGGAATAAACAGCATGCCATATAATGGCCTTATGAACCAAATGTCTCGCAGAATAACTGATTACTAGCTGCCTTTATACGTCACACTTCCAAATAACCACAGGTGATGCCGTCCTGCAGGTCGAAAACTAAAGAAGTAGAACAAATTCTGGTTTCTTTTTGGAAATATTTATAAATTAAATTGAAGGTATTCTTCATGCAACAGTATGCACTTTGTAAGGGCAGCTGCAGTATGTACTGAAAGAAAAAAAAAAAAAAAGTATAATATGTGTAAGGCAGCTCACTTGTCGAGCTCTAATGAGCTTTGGGAGGAGCCACAGACTCTCCTGTGCCGTTTAGTGTCAGCTAGATACAGGTGAGCTCAATCTGCCCTGAATCAGTGCTCTTATAAGCCTGAAGAAGTCACTGCTGTGTTTGCTCTGCCACCGACCAGACCTATGTAACCTGATGCTTGTCAACAGCGTCTAAGTGAGCTGTTCTTCAAGCTTTATCAGTTTGACACATAGCCATGTGTTTGTTTAGACAATTGTATGATTAATGTCACCGTTTAACTTCATTGTGTGTGTTGAGAATTTGAATGAGTACATGAGTTTGATCATTGAGATGGTTATGATGAGTGAATGTACGGAACTGATCTCTATTTGGGGAGAATGGTGACTCCTCACCAGGCCTGTCGTTGAGTGTTGGTGCCTTTCTGAAAGAGGAGACTCTGGAAACTATTTCATCCTCTATCTCAAATCCTCCTTAGCTTTTGAAATTGTCCATATTGTATTTGAGCAAATCCTATTTGGTGGAAACTGCCGGCCTTTAAAAGATGGTGTTCCTGCTACTGCTGAACCGACATGTGCAACTGTCCATGACGATTACCAGTGATTTGTCTCTGTGTTACTGTACTCCAAACTGAGTTTGATATTCGGGTTAGTGGTGTTAAGGTACTGTTGAAAGTCTATGAGTTGTTGTTCAGACCCTTAAAAAATGGAAAAAAGGTAATCAATAAAATGTGAAATACTCACATGCGAATATTTCGCATCAAAACTATTCATATAGGCAACATTGTGAATTTGCGACATTTGCAAAAAGGTTTGAATAGTTTCACGCAGGCAGAAGGACTAACTACCGGGATCCTATTGACCCATTGGGTAAGCTATCACGTGCCAATGGTGGCCTAAAGTTGCCTACTCCTGCAATGGACAATAAGTATCGTCAATGCACCAAATCTCCTTAAATGTCTTTAACACGGGTGGTGATCTACTGTTATAGCCAAAAAGGTGATTCGGCACTCATTAACTTAAGTATTTTGGGTGAAAACGGTCATCACTTACTCTCCAAATAGCCAGTCTATAAGCCCGTTGAATTTGAACATATTGGGCGTATCTCAGTTTTCCCATGGAAACCCTGTACCTCCAAAATGTCTACTCCCAAAATGGTAAAGTGTTGCTCAATTCAATATTTGAATCACCAAAGTTGGAGTTACAAGGTTTCCCTCAAGCGGAGCTTGCCATATTGTGGTGTCAAGAGATCATTCACTCCCTGAGGTCCAACAGCAGGCTGAAGGCGTGGTGAGGGGAAACAGCTCAGCGTGACACCTGGAAACGCGTTAACGTCGCTGTTAATGCATAACTGGTTTCCCTCACTTGGCCTTGAGAAGTGACACAAAAGGAAAGGAAGGATGCAGTTTAGAGACTGAGTCTGGTAGCATTGTGATGTTGATGGATAAACATTGATCCGGACTTGACCTCTCCAGACTCGGAGCAAGTTTTTGTCCCGCCTGTTCCCTGTTGGCCAAGTCACCGGACTGCCTATTTGCCTGTATTGTCCACACACTTTGACTGCAGGATGTGGGCAGTGTGAATCCCCCTGCTGCCGTCGCTCTCCTCCGTATCTTCCCCTGCACCTGTCTGAAATAGGAATAAAATACTGCAGGAGGCTGGGCCCCCCCACTCTCCTCTACAAAAACACTTGGAAAGCATCCAGAGCAGAGCGCATCGTGCCCTAGAAAGCTAGTGCAGTAGAACTGTCACGGAGCAATGCAGGGAAGAGAGGAACGTGACAGCATGGTGGGAGCTAGATTCACGCCCACCACACAGATAAATACGAGCATGAAGGTAGTGCAGTGGACAGCAAGCGCCGACGTTTGGATTTCTCTGAGTAGATTTAAGATGCAGTGTTTGTTCAAAACCTGTGATAAACTCTTAAAATATTGTTTTGCAGATGGGATTGCCCTTGTAACCCTCACGGGGTCAAAAACAGCTGTGTGACCAAAACAGATTCATTTTAAACCTTTACACCCATCTGAAGGCGGTATAAACATTAAAAATGAAAAACATTGTATGAACTAAGTGTTGCCAGGCAGTAGATACACGTGTTTCCCTGATTATAACTAATGATTATTTTCTCAAATGACAATGTCTAAGGATGCATCAAAAAACAGCAATGTGGTCAAAGTGCAGTGAGTCTGAGCTCACAAACTGCTGTGAATGCTTACATTAGCGCATGGTCATAAAGTGATACTGCCTTCTCATCCACCCACCCTAACGAGAAACAAAGGATGCATAGAGAGTTGGATCGGGGCCAAAGTGTCGTGTTCGCCAGAGGAGACAAACTGCACTGGAGGCCGTTTCCTGCAGAACACCTCTGACAGGTCGACCGTGTCTAAACAGATGCTCCTTTGAGGGAAACGAGAGGAGGTGACTGTCTGCAATCATTTACACAAAGCGGTGCAGAACAAATAAAGGTGGACTGAGAAAAAAGAAATGTGCAAGTCAACAGTGTGAGAATAAGACACATTCTGTCGTATTTTAGCTTGCTTTGTTTACAGTAAAACTGCTAATTAGTGGGTAGGTGTGGTTGTAGGTTACAACTGGCAGTTTGGCAGAAAAAGGAAATGTGATTTTTACCTTTTCAGCCCAAATCTAATTTATTCAGTGGAGACAAATCAGACAGGACTTCAGAACATAAATCCTTTGCGCCTGTGTTAAAAGTGTATTGTTTGAACTGATAGAAGAGCTGCACTGATCGCAGAGCTGAGCAGACTTCTGATTCAGGTGAGAAAGGAAAACAGGAAGACGAAGATGAGCCAGCATGGAGAGTGATGCATGAGATATGAGACACACAACCCGCAGCTCTTAGAGTGCATTCTCGGGTGCATGTGTGTATGTGTGTTTGTGCATCTAAGCGTATATGAATGTGTGTGCGTGTGTGTGTGTGTGTGTGTGTGTGTGTGTGTGTGTGCCCTCTTATGAGCATGGGAGCATCAAAGAGTGAGCCAACAAGTGAGAAAGAGCACAGAGGAGAGACAGAGGACTGTGTGTGTTTGTGTGTGTGTGCATGTTGGTTGTTGTGTGAAGTCATCCTAATTAATAGCCGAGAGTGTTTGGCTGAAAGCGATGTTCCTTAAATTAGAAAACCTTCTGTTGTCCAACTTGGCAGCATAAACTATCCACATTAGCAACCGTGTTCCTGAGAGTCATAATAATGACATGATAAATATCTTTGCAGAGTGCTTTCCTGAACAAAATGTTTCAAAGGGCTATTTATTAAAAGAAGAAGCTACAATTAAAATGTTGTGTTTTCCCACAAAATTAGGCCATCGCTCACAGAACACAACATCAATCCATCTCCTTCATCCATCCCTTCATTAACCGGTTAAACTGCAGCCTCTTTATATAAGAGTGAACATCAACCACGCTGAAGGAGACTGCATCAGCAGTACAGGGAATGGGTGCTGGTAATGACGTGTGTGTGCGTGTGTTTGTGGGGGCATGTTGTAGTGGTGCTAATTAAAGTAGACCTCGGTGCAGCGATCAATACTCAACGGTCCATGGTAACTATATGATCTGCAGTCACCCAACCGCCTTTTATTGTATGTGTCAGTCACCCCAATCCTTCTCTATCTTAGTCACACACACACACACACACACACACACACACACACACACACACACACACACACACACACACACACACACACACACACACACACACACACACGTGTCCATCCATCCCTTCTGTGATAAAGATTGCGCTGACAGAGCAGTCTTAGAGTGACCACCCACAGCTCATGTCCAATGAGAAAGGGTGTGTCCATGTGTGTGTGTGTGTGTGTGTGTGTGTGTGTGTGTGTGCATTTCCCCCATATGTCCATTGCCATAGGATGAAAGAGAGGTAGTAGGCGGAGCAAGCAAGGAAAGGCATTTCAGTTTTCCCCACATTAAAATCACTGTTTTCATGTTCAATGTTTTTCTACACTCAGCATTTTCATATAACAATATATTGAGTTTACAGTAATGACGGTTGGCAAACGTGATAAGAGATGTGGTTGTCGGGATGCACAGTTTTATGTAATAAACATGGTGACGCCATTTAAAGATTTTGGATCGAAAGCACATAACAGTTTAAGATGGTGCACTTCCTGGATACACTACAGGGTGGAAATTGAATAAGGACGGCCTCAATATTTTCTTTCATGAGATGTTTTGTTGTTAGGGCTTATTACTTCCTGGTTACTTCTATTCCCAAGAAGCATTCTAGCATTGTCTTTTTTTCATTGCAGCGATGTGCTACAAAGCAAAACAACAGTGCTAACTAATGACCTGGATCTGGGCATTTATTTGCGTACAATAATGATTTCAAGGTATAGCAATGTATTATTCTGAAAGCTTTTATGATATATTTGGTATTTTAATGTCCTATATTGCTGACAGATAGAACATGCCACCGCATACTCTCTCTCTCTCCCCCCTTCCTCCACAAGACTATGAATCAGTGTTTATTGATTAGGTTTTGTGTCTTGTACTGGAGACAAACACAGACACAGACACACACACACACACACACACACACACACACACACACACACACACACACACACACACACACACACACACACACACACACACACACACTGCTGATGGCAAGCTTTCCAGTGCAGTGGAAATCTGTGAATACATTATATGTACACTCAGAGGGGCCATGCATATTTGATGGCTATAAAAAGGTAAGACTTGGGCGGTGGGGCTCTCCTGCTCAGTCTCGAAGTGCAACATACTTTTTACCTTAGAAAACGATGCATCATTATTCACAATATAAATTGCACGGTGAGAATATTACCTAGAAAAACATATTTATGACAGAACAAGTATAGCAGCCATTACATCTCCAGTAAAGACTGTACAATAAAGCACCATCTGGCCATACTTATCATATATTAGTGCTCTTTTAAGTTTCCACCTCCAATATTTACAACTACAGGGTGTGAATGATTTGAGATCTGATGTGAGATCTATCCGATGAATGTCCAGGCTAAAAGCCTTTTCTTCTCCTTGGTGCTGCTCTCTGAAAACGCCCATACAGCCTCTCCCTGCTTTACATGTGACTTTGCAGATATGATGTGTGCCCTTGAAAGAGACCTTGGCTCGCATTGCAGTCATGATGATGGCAGTGAGATCAGCACTGTGGTTACACTGCTGCCTCACTGTGGACAAAATGGAGAAGTGCATAGGAAAACAGCAGATATTTGCATGGTAACTGCAGTTTGGTTATGTGGGTGGAGGGAGTTCCCTGAGAGAACACAATAAATCATCAGTTATTGGATTTTAGGGCGGTGGTATAGGATCTCCACTCTGCAATAAAAGAATGTCTCTGAATTAGGAACAAAACAAACAATAATACAGGTGACATTTGTGTGACAAAAACAATGAAGAAGTGAAACACAAATGTGTGTATTCGCCCAGTTTCATATCTTTGTAACTCTCTACCACAGAAGCCAGAAAGCACGGCAGTGTAAGCCGAAGCAAAATAATAACAGGACTTTGGCAGGACTTTTATATTATATGGACACTATTTTTATATTATATGATACACATGTGTTTTTAAAAAAAATTGATTGTAGGCAATTTAATCTAAAGCATCTAAACAGGAAACATTCCACTACAGGTTCTTTAGCTTCTTGTTGTGTAACGTAATTTCCTCATACCAGCACCTGCATCTGCTAACACCCGAAAACCAAACTGCTTCAAAATAAAACTGTTGAAACGGAAAGATAATGTTGTGCAACTGAAACAGGTTTGCCCTGCAGGAACATTTACGTTTTCTCGCTAATCTAAAAGTAGCCTATTTGATCTGATAAAGGAAGCAGCTCATTACATGCCAGGGTCTCGATGTGGAACGGCTGTTTACCTCTTAAAATGTCAAAAATAATTCAGTTGGAGTTTATTCATTTGACAATCAGATGTGATGATTGACACACTGTTAATATAATTAGAGGCCAGCAAAAGAGGCCTCTCATATTATGTTGGCAAAATCAAGGCCCACATTGTTCCAACATCATTGTTCAACAGCAGACTGTTTGAACTTCAATGTTTCCTTGTATTGCAATTCCTTTCCGTGAGTCTTGATTAGCTCCTTAGCGATAATGCAGCTAGAACAGTGTAAAAAAAGTGGTGATCAAAGAAAGAGAAAGGATGGTACATTAAAAGGAAGGCAGATAAGCACGGCTGAGCAGTAACAATTGGTAGCTGTGTGTCTGGATGGGACTTTATTTATCTGCTAGTGTTTGTTTGCTGTTGCTGTGTACTTGTTCAGGCAGGAAAATCCTGTGCTCTCTCCTGGCTGTTATCTCACGCACAACTGCTGGGATAAGCTGCTCTCTGCTTCCCGAACCGGCTGGTTACAAAAAACAACAACCTACAACTAAGGGATAACTGGTGATAACTCTGTCAAGCTCCAACATTTAGGTGTGTGGATGTAAGAGACGTACAGTGAACATGGGGGAGAAGGAGAGATTCCTTGTGGGTATTCTGCATTGCATGGGCACAAATGGACATTAGGGAGGGGTGCTGTTGCATGTTTTATTTTATTTTAAACGTATTATCAATTTGGCATGGTAAAATGAGGATTTGATGTAGCCTGATGTTACATTTTTATTATTTATAACAAGAGTAATGAAATTTACAAAAGTAGATTTGGAGCCGTACCACAAATTAATACATACATACATGGGAGCCAACATTCCCTCTAAGCTGATGATTTTCTGTTCCATGTTTCATTACACTATGAAAATATCAACCATCACTCCTTGCTTTGCTGTAACTTTAGTCTAGCAATCTTTAAAAAAATAATCTGGCAAAGTAATTATCAAAGGAACTCCAGTATTGATTTCCCTCCGGATGAATTAAGACAGATCTTAGTAGTTGCTCTTGCATGTATTCAAGAAAACAGAAAAGCCTTCAAAACGCTTTGAAGACATGAACTATAAAAATGTCCCCATGACCTGAACGGCAGCTTTTAGTCTGCTTCTGCACAAGGACCAAACCACATGATGCAGTCACAAGATGTGGACTCGTGAGTTCTTCTATGTATAGATGCCATGTCACACATTTTCAAACCTCTTCTTACCCATTTCTCTCCCATTGTTTTTTTTTGTATTATTCAATATTCAATAGTGATGTAAAAAACGTTGCAAAAATATGTATACATGGTAACATAAAAGTCTGTCATTTATTTTCGTAATAATGTTGGATACACAGGTTGAGCCTATTTTTGCACTTTTCCATTTGATGGCAGCTGAACAATAACTGCGTGCAGCCCCTTTCAGTGCAGCCAAGCTGTCTGGATACAGCTTCTGTTTGAATGCATCAAAATGACTCAGTTCCTTCACTGTCCCTCCACCGCTGCTGTGAAGGCGATGATATAGATGTTCGTGGAGAGGAGGGCCATGCTTCTTCATTCATGGTTACATTGTGGACTCTTAGAAGGAGGATATTTCAATTTTACCCATTGCACGTTAGAATAAATTCAGGTGGTGGGATACAGCGAATAAAGGAGAGTAAAACATCATACTTTAGAGAAGTCACAAATAAGAACAAAGGGGTCCTGCTTGTGAGGGTATGAATCAGGTGCATTTGTCCTCACATAACACATGGGTGCTATTACTGTAATATGATCTTGCTATTTTACGGAATTAGGGAGTGTCTGTTTTGAGTATTTATTTAAAAAGAGATTGAACAAATAATAATTCATATCAATTCATATCACATCAACATTACAGATATAAGGCAAACAACATTTGGAGTTTGAGGTTATTATCATAAAATTACAACCACAGCTGCAGTGAGCCATATTGGTACAGGAAATATATGCCACATCACGAGAATACTTTGAATGAAGTTAAACTGAATGGAATCAAAGTAGTGCTTTATTAAACTGTATTGAATGGTTACATGGCGAACTGTATCGTTTCCTATCATATTGCAGACCATGTATCGAGATACGTATTGAATCGTCTTGAGAGGGAAAGATTCACACCCCTAATATACAAATATAATCAGATCACCAGCTTTGCAGGGATCCTGTTGCAAAAGTATGTTCTTTCTATCATGTATTGACTCATATGTGTTGCCATGATGACACAGTGTCCCATGCACATCAATATAGTAGACACATTGTTATGAGGTTAAATGAACGCTCGCCAAATTAGTCCGACACATAAAAAACACGTTTCATATTCAAATCTTCGCACAATGTTTCAGAATTAATACAATCTGACACAGTAAGGAAGGATGACAGAAGTAAGTCACAGTGAGTTTATCCGGTCCACGGAGTTCATAATCACGGGAAAAGCTTTCTTGTCAACACTCATATGTCAGTTTGCTAATTTAGCTGAATAATGGAAAATGTGGCATAGTGAGTGTCAGGGTGTGCAGTGCATGTACATCTCTTCATGTGTCAGCAGAGAAAGCATTCAGTCCTATAGTGCAACATTTATGTTAAAAGCTGTGGCACAGAGTAATAGAGGCCAAGAGAATTCCTGTAAATGTACACGCATAGACATACGCACACGCACACACACACGCACACGCACACACACACACACACACACATGGTAATGTAGAGCAATGTTTTGTGATATTGCATGGTTGAGTGAAGGAGGAGGAGAGCAGACATGGAGATAAAGTACGTGCATTTGAGTCTCTGTACACGTCCTACTGCGTCACACACACACACACACACACACACACACACACACACACACACACACACACACACACACACACACACACACACACTCCTTCACTGTGACTCATCCCCCCCCTTACCATATATCTGTTCAACATCCACACACACAACAGCCAATCTGTCAATTCTGCTATCTGCTGCTCTGCTCCTCTCTGTCCCCGTCTTTCTTTCTTTACATCTTCTGTTTCTTCTCTTTGCACCTCATCCCTCAATCCTTCTCTAAACTTGTATCATTCTTTCTCAACTTTTCTTTTCTCTTCAGGCAAATCCCACCCACGCCGTCTCCACCCATTTCCCTCTCAGGGCTCCTCAAAACTATCACGATGCCGCCAGTTCTTATGCAACCGCAGTGATGGTTGTGGGGTAAATAGCCCTGCAATGCAGCACAGTTATAAAATAGCAGCAGCCACCATGGGGGCTGCAGCTGGGACAAAATGCTGCCACTTCCACCACTGCTGTGTGGTTACTGCTCGGCACTGGTGCTGTTGTAAACCACTAATTTCTGACATTTGATTTGTGAGTGTTTCTCTGTGCAGGCTGGGTTCATGCCCCAAAAGAAGAAAGGGTGTTTTAACTGCATGTAATCAAGGTCAAATTAATGGTGCCCTGGTGGCAGGGCAGTTTTTAGACACAATACGTCAAACTCACGTGGTTTGTACATTCAGACCCTACTTAGATGATATGCATATATGAATATACATACATATATATGTACTCCATGTATATGTATATGTGTATGTATATATGTATATGCATATGTGTATGCATATATATGTGTATATGAATATGTATGTATGTGTATGTATATATGTATATGTATGTATATATGTACTGCATGTAAATGCGTATGTATATATGTGTATATATGTACTGCATGTACATGTTTATATGTATGTATTTATGTACTGCATGTATATGTGTATATATATATATATATATGTATATGTGTATATATATATATGTATATGCGTATGTATTTATATGTATGTGTATATGTATATGCATATGGGTGTGTATATATGCATGTATGTATATGTATAAGTATATATATGATATAATAAATATAAGAGAATGACTGGAAGGAGTTTTTCCCCACTATTTACAATTTTGTAATGTTTTATTATGAAGGTCCAACCAACGCACATCCGGTTTGGTACCGGTGCGAGTGCCCAGATGGACCATAACGTTGGTTAGTAACCACTGGAAACCCAAAGCAGAAGGGAAAGAAGTGAACGTAACCACGGATTGTTTCGGTATGAGATGAAGGCAGCGTGTCTGGAGAATTCAAGGTAACGTAACCGTCTCTTCGGGTATCAGCGTTGATAAAGAGGGATTGATAACTTCAGCTAACGGGGTGATGTGGTGCTCACCGCCGAGTTCACCGCGAAACGTTCAGTCACGAAGTTACGCGAGGATGACTTTGAGCAACGTGCCCAACAACACTGCCTTGAAGCTGATATGATGGTCTCAGCATGTTTTTATATTCCAATTGGCCTAGCATAGTTTGAAGCTAACAAAAAACACATTCATGACGTGACCCATTCAAGTTCTATGGGACACCACCAAATTGTTTCGAATTGCTTCGCAAGGCATTGTGGGATTTCGACCAGACCAGACCAGAAAGGCGAAACACGTCGTTGCACACAGTTTACCACTTATACTTCATGCACATGAGGGAGACACTCGCCTGGAAACATCAGTAGCGATTAGCCAAACATCGGTTGACTAAAAAGTGAAGTCCTACTGGGATGGGAGGACTAGTTAGCTAACTAGTGTTGAACGTTAACTGTAGTGAGGAGGACGAGACGAGACACATGTTTTACTTTCTGGGATTCATTCGGTGTCTCTGGGCTCCAGTATTACATGTGCAAAGCAATGCTGCTTGGCACAAAGTTACATACAATGTTTGGAGAGACGTTGTTCAACGTTTCACACGGCTAAGGAGCTAGCTAACGGTACTCTCCTCTTCCTCTGTCCTCTTCCTCCAGTGCGTCTTCACCTCATGTAGTGCACCTCAATAATAAGAAAACATCAAGGTCCGGTGCTGAAACATAATAATAATAATATGGTATTGGAGGAGACGAAAACAGTTAGTTCTGGCATTCTTAGGATCAGCTCTTTTTTTTGTCCACTTTTTGGGTAAGCTACAAATTGGTCTGTACAATAGGTTTTGCGCTATCAACATAATTTTCAGTTAAATTGAGTGTAGTATTTTCAGCAACAGTTTGCCTGGTGGGCTTTGACACAAAAGGCTGGACAAAAGATCCAGGTGGTTCCTCCTGCAACCACACATGCAGGACATTATTCATGGGAATTCCCCACAAGTTGTGTTTCCTTTTGAAGGACATAAGATGGCAGTATCTCATTGACAGAGATATGACACACATTTGTTTGCATTTGCCATTTATCATTTATAAAGTCTCAATTGAAACCCAATCAGAAGATTATTGTTATGCGGTTTGTATATGTGTGTACATATGTGTTTGTATGAATACACTATATATTGAATAGCTGTTTCTTATGAAACAATTTGGGGACATAGGACAGTGATCTTTGTGATAATCCCGGGAGAAGCAGGTGGAGGGCACAGCTCATGGCCCTTTGTTTTGTTTGCTCTTTGTTTCATCAGAGTATATTTACACTGAACCTGTATGAGATCAGTGTTTGGTCTGGCATGAGGTGGTGTTATCTGAGTCCTCTGTACCAGGATGTACTCTGTGGGCAGTTTACACGGTTCAAGTTCATCTGCAGCGGGCTTGTTGCGGTGGTGCCAACATTGACTACTTTTTTTACACACACTCGTATTCCACTGTTAACCGGAATATTACAATATTTGGACTTTTATGTTAGGACAGCCTATTTCATTTTGATATTCCTAATTCGGTCTTAATCCTACTTTAGCATTTTTTAGATGAAGATACATGGGATAGGTCAATCTTATTCTGGCTTTAGGAGCATTTTGGACATGTATACAGCCTCACTGTTTTGTCGCAGTTTGACATTTAATAGAAACATAGGTAAAAAAAAAGAGTATCTTGTGAATATAAAATTAATTCCCTCGTGTCAAGTACAGGAATGCAGTATGTGTGCTAATATTCTCTTGACTTTATCTGACTGTCATCATGCCTTTGGTCATGCTGCCCTCACATTAGTTGAGGGCAGCATCTTATGACTATTTTCCTATTTGATTAATCTGCTTGCTCGTTGTTATCTCAGTGAATTGGTTATCCTATAAAATGTCAGAAAGTTACAGTGAACTCTTTTGGTACGTTGAGGCCAGCCTGTTTGTCCTTGCACTTCTTAAAGAAACAGAACACTCGTAATAGTGAGTCAGTGAACTCTCCTGTGAATCAGAGACGTGGCAGACTTTAGAAGGTTGCAGGGTTTTTATGGCTTTGTCATAGTTTTACCTCTGACCACAGCTGTGTCTGATCAATGAGCCTTGGACTGACCAGTGAGGTGAAGGCACGCAGATGGTGCAGTCTGTAATAGTGACTGCTGGTGGGAGTGTGCAGTCGTGACAGAGACTGATTGCAACTGGGATGATTAACTAAACTAAAGGGCCACACAGACATAAAAGTATGGCCAAAAGTCTTTTATGAGCAACACACAGTTTCACCTAGGCATATAAACAAGCTAAATGATTAAATTACTGCATGTTATTTCCTACCTCAAGACAAACTCTAGTCTTCCGGTTTATGCATTGCACATTCACACAACCAATATGCAGTTCATCCAAGCTCAACATGGAACACACAATGTATCAATGATGCCGGCTTTTAATACAAGTACAGAAGATAAGTATTAAATCATTAACAACTGAGGAATCCAGCTGTGCAGTGACCAATCCGAGATACACAAAAAAACAGCTAACATAACTAGCAGAGCATAAGGTGGCCATAGTACCTGCCAGATTACTTTGTAACGTGGACACTGTGTAATGTTTGTCTCTTTTTTTGGTGGAAAAAAACCCCCAAACACCGCTGTCTTACGATTAATGTATTTATTTGCAATACTGGTACCAGGAAGCAGTGGTGGCACAGAGTTTGCTTAAAGAAATAATCTTTCTGACTTCAATTATACCCAAGAAACAAGGTCACTGATGGAGGTCCGCGTCTCTTCTTTGTTATGTAGTCTAAATTACACAGCCTTGCATCACGAAACAGAATTTTATACTTAAAAATATTTTTTCCCCCACCACCACACATAGTACTTAACTGTTTACTGCTGTTTGCGACCTGTTAAGCATTCAGGCTGCAAGGTATACTGATACCAGTAAGGTATCTTAATACCCTGCCGTTAAAAACGATACTATACTCCATTTTATTACTCACGGATCTTTAAGAATGACAGTGCTTTAGTAAAAGCCACAGGTTATTTCCTATCGTGTGTCTTTGTGAGTGTGTGTGTGTGTGTGTGTGCGCAGTGCTCTGATTTAGAGGAGTGCACGAGGATCGGCATCCTGTGGTAGTGGGTGGTTTGCACTTTGCTGCAGTTGAGAGCAGGCAGTCAAAAAAAGCCGTGGGACCTGGCATTTTCAAGTTGAAAAGAAGATCAGTAGGTCATGGACTGCTTGAAGGCAGCACAGACCCCCTCTGAGCTGGTGTCTGTTTAACCAGAACTATGAACCAAATGTACGGATGAAATTAGACTCTCCAGTTTTTCTGAATCTGTCCAAGGATCTCCTCTCAGTAGGTAAACGCATATTCCACCAAATAAGATGTGTTAAAGTATTATTTAAACGGAAACGGAGAGGAAAAGCAGCCCGGTGGCTAAAGTGTGACACAACACAGCGCTTTCTCCGGTTACTTGTTGTGTCTTCCTGATTTTTAGCAGCTTATCCCTCATAAACTTCAGACAGAACTTCATCTAAATTTCTTATCATTTCAGGGGTTTTGCTTTGAAAGCCTTTTGTCGTCTCCCGTGCTGCAGTACCACATTGCGACTCATGTATTGGGACATCATATTACTGCATACCATGTAAATGTATTAACTAATACATTTTTACATAAAAAATAAGAAAAGAAAGAAATTGAAGTTCTATGTTCTGTCATCTGTCATTTCATTACTTTTCCTGATGCTTTGAGTTTTTCACTGTGGCGTCGTTTCAGTATTGGCATGGAGATATTAAGGCATGGTTACATTTTTAAGTCATAATTTTGGTATTGTGACAACATTACTTCAGACTCATCATATCTGATTGTTTCCCCTGTGCCTGAAGCTTCAGGGCTGATATTCGTTCTCAATAGTTTGATTGGTGGTCTCCTATTAAAAAGCGTCAAAAAGCTGGTCAGATGCACATGGATTCTGAATTTAAATGTTTTCAAAACTAATTTTCCTGCTTTCTCACCTGCTCTGTTAATTCACTCTCAGAGCGACACAGCTGAACACACACTCACACACTCTGAAGCACCAGAGACCTTTTAGGATCTCACTGAATATTTTACAAATGATTTTCTGAATCACTGCAGCTTCACCTGAAGTGTATTGTTTCTGGTCAGTGATTATGTGATCATGTTAGTAAAGGGACGAGACGATGTCCTGTGCTTGACGTCTCGCAGGATGCCACATGTTCCTCATTCCTTCCACTCAGCCAATCACAAGCTTACATTTAAATAAAGCCAACCCAGAACCCAGCCCCTCCCCCAGCTGTATCGGTCTGTCACCCTTCCTCTCTCTCCTCCTTTCTCCCTTCCTCTGCTGCTTTCTGGCTCGCGCATGCCTTCCCTTCATTGCCTATTGTGGCTGGGCTAAAGGGAGGAATAAAAGGATTGGAAAAAAATAGTGTGATTTTTAGCTGAGAATCCACAGAGGCGTGGGATGGAAAAGCGACCGGGTTCTTTATGGATAAACCCACATGTAAGTCATCACTCTACCATATGGTGTGTCTCTACCTTCACATCCTTACTTCCGGTCTCACTGCCTGTCATTACCCCTCCTTTTATTTTGTGTGCATTGCATCTCTCTCTTCCTCTATCGCTGTGCCTTTGCTCTCGGCATGCGTCCCTGCCCCCATACCATAACACTGGCTGCTGATGCTGTCTTGTGATGCTCGAGTTGAAGTCACTGGCGTGCTGAATGAGACTCGGGGTAAATCACATTACTCAGTCCAAGAGGGTTTTTCCCCCTTCATATTAGCCACATGAGAGTAAAAGAACCACGCGTTATGTATTCATGTTGCTTTGACTACGTCAACGTGGTTAATGTGTGGTACCCGTTGATGTTAGACTGCATTAGTACTTAAAAAGAGGCTGTCCAAATACTGTCTTATCCTTCCTGTAGCTCATCTGGGAGTGTTTATTATGTCTGACTATAACTGGGATTATTAGTAAAGCTAAGGTGATGAAGATGATTACTCAACAAAGATTTGGCCGTTTTATAATTACCAGTAGCTGCAATAAACGTAAATAATACAAAACAATGCAAAATGCACAGGCATCTACTCCATGACATGAGGTTCACCTCATTTAACCTCCATGCATTGAAGTCATGGGATGCCTGATTATCGATCAGTCATCACACAAAAGCAGGTCTGTGAGCCACTGATGTCCTCCTAGCCAAGCTGGGTACATTCTGCACATTGCCATCTGTCAGACTTTTATTTATTTATGCTTTTCAACTCGATAGCATGCAATAAATTGTTAAATTGCACCTCATCATATAATCATAAACTGCTAGCAAGCATTTCACATCCATACTGTGGAGAACGCTAAAAAATATACACGTTTTATTTATTTAAAATGTCCTGCTTGCTGAGGAACATCACCACCTTTTACATTTTAATTCATAAAGATTGATGATGATGATTACCAGTGTTATTTGTGTCCTGATATTTAATTATTTTTATTTTATTTCTTCAAACGGTGTTTTCATCACCCTCTCCATCATTTGCTCTCGACATTTGTATTTTAATTAAAAACGATTTAACTTGTCTTTTTTTAAATACATATTGTAGTTGTACTATATCTCTTACTCTGCACTGTGTAATGATAGTAGTTGTTATGCACAATATACTGTATTGGTGATGCATCAGCTGGTATTTGGCAAGTCATTGAAATTAGAATAGTTTCACAAAACAACCAGCAGCTGATGTGATACACTCAAAATGGAAACTAAGGAGATTTTGTTGCATAATTTGGAGTGGTATTTTACTGAGAAGGCCGTAAATACGTTTCCGAATGTGTTTTGTGTCAATTTTGGCGACCCAGGAACAAATGGGATCAACCCAAAACCCTGACAAACCAGCGCCCGGTGTTTCCAAAGAGAGATACGGGTGTCTGAACCAGGCCAAGGCGCACGTCTAGTTCACCGCTGTTAGCGGCTTTTTACCGACTCTGGTAAGAGCTAGGCTAAAGTAAATGATAAAACCATTTTTCGTTTCGAATGGTTATAAGATAGACTTGCGTTTTACTTGCATTGCATTAACTGAAAACATTTCACGGCCATTTATATTAGAAGTTAAAGTGGAAAGTGTCAGGACAAGAAAACAATTCAGTTACGTTTATCTCTGGAAGGGGAAAACAGAACATTATCAATTCAATATCTTCACTTTTGATGGCGGTGTAACTGAGCTCAGTTTGATTCCACCGCAGTAATGGCGCCGTTCATAGAGCACAAATCAGCCTTTGGTATCACGTGACGTCTTCTAATGTCTTGTTTTATCTGATTAACCAACTGCGGGAAACCAATAATTCAGTTTGAATGATTAATAGTTTAGGAAATTTGTTTCCAATTGAGTAGATTGATTAATTGACTGTGCTACATATTCCTGCAGTAACTCAACAACAAATGTGGTAATCAGTCATCATTACAGGGAAATATCTCCAAACATAAAAAAATAGTCATCCATGCTAATTTTTTATGAAGAAGGCAATCGAAAAATACACATAGTGTGTTTTTGGTGAGAAACACTGATTATGAAGCTGTGTGTTTTAAAAGAAAACTCAACAGAGTACCTCTATGAGATGTTCAATGGGCTACAGCTGACTAGAAGTACACAGCACATGCTCTTTGTTCAAACTTGTAGGAGAAGAGGATTAAATGTGTGGTTAAATTTCAATGTTTGGCTCTTTTGTTTTGCATTGCCTCTCCTTATGCAATGGCGTGCACAAATGAAATGACTACGCTAATAGACTAGAATATGCACAGATGAGGACTGCCGTCATGTTTGCATTTATCCTCTGTGTGCTCTGATTTCTTTCTTTTTTCGCAGGCCAGGAGTAGTATAGCGGACGTTAACGTCAATCAAAAGGTATGATTTACACTTTAATGAAATATAATGTTTCAGGTAAAAAGTGAAGTCGACTCGCACAGGAAAACAATGAGACGTGTTGGGATTTGCCAGATTGAACAGGTAACAGCGATTGCTTTGATCACTTTGCGATAATTAATCCAAGCAGTAGGTGGCAACATCATGGATGTGTGACCAAACGCACCACATAAGCAGGCGAGCGCACACAGCACTTTCCAGTTTCCTTGGAGAAACCTTTGACGTGTCACTGACTTTACAATGTCATGGATTTCTGTGATATTTCTGACATGCCATTCTCCGCAGATGTTATTTGAGGTACTCTAAGGCTTAATTTAAGTATAGCTAGGAAATATGTATAGTATCATAGGCGTACATGTTGGCTTGACACAGCCACACCCTGGAACGACTGAGGCTGTTGTTTAGCCAACCACCTCGAGACAATGATAAGAAAATAACTGTCTCTGCTTATCATTTTCCCATTTGTTCTTTTCTATTTTAGTTCCATTTCAGAACCCGTTCTTGTCAAGTTTGACATTCGTGAATAGCATTCAGGTGTCACCCTTTTCCAACAGTCAGGTTCACTACAAGTCATACTTGAAGTAGTAAGGCTTGAGTCAGGATCTCTCTCTTGAGCAATACTGGACTGTGGTTGGATTTTTGTGGCTGATAGATGGCATTATTTAAGCAGCTGAACTCAGGACTCGTGTCATAGCACAATCGAGGCTGTTTTATTTGCATTTGAGATGCTCTTTGCTCTAATTTGATAAAGGGCTCGATATTTTCCACGTTGATTAACTTCTTGCCCCCTCTTTTATTGTTCTCTCTTTCTGAGGATGCCCATTTCCTTGGTTTCTGATCTGGCTCCTCTCCTTGGTTAGTTTTATACCATCAGTACAAAAGGTTCCATCCACATGATTATATAATGACCACTCATTTACATTGTAACAAGAAGGTACTTGTCATGGCTCTCATGACAGCATTTTAAGTAGCAATGGACAAGATTACAAGCAGCCTGGCCTCTGTTAAAGGACGGATCACGCCACGGAAAACATGGTGGGATTTAACATTCATGTCACAGTGGGTAGCCTGTTTTTGTTTAATCTCTGTTGGCTCCTTCTGATGTCAATGACCCCTCCATTCCTATTCTCAGAAGTCCAAAAGAGTGAAAAGCAGCTCGGCCAGTTGCTAAAAGTAACCTCTGGAGTTTGTAAACTCCAAGCACTCAATCCGCGCTGGAATTTGAGGTCCTTGTGATTTAACACATTGGCTCTGATATATTCAGATTATTTATATTTTTTCTGGAAATGACACTTGAAGATTTTTTTTTATATATATATATATATATATATATATATATATATATATATATATATATATATATATATATATATATATATATATATATATATATATATATATATTTATATATATATATATATATATATATTTATATATTTATATATATATATATATATTTATATATATATATATTTAAGAACTTGACTGTGTATGCTCATTGGGAAACTGCTATAATGCATTCACGGCAGCAGATGGCAGCAAGTGTTTGTAAAATGAGGATTCTCTCACCAGTTTTAGTTTTGACATAGTTGACTGAACCGTAGATATATTGCTCTGCCATTACTGCACACTGTTAACGGCTAAAGAGAAGAGAAGCAACAAGGTATCTTTTTTTGGACATTTTGACATGTCATAGTAAGAAAAGCTTGGGTGTAAATCATAAAATGAGTTATGTCTGCTTTCCATTTTTCTGTTTCAATTGTAGGGTCTAAAGTAGCTAAACTGTCACTTACTTGCTTAGTTATTAGTAACACCTGCTTTATAGCATGACAAGTCAGAATGTTTGCTGTGAAAGGGCCATTTACATTCTGGGGCTAGGTCTTCGTAGTTTTGGGTCAAGTGTGCAACGTTGTCAACTAAAATAATAATCATACCAAAGATTCTCGTAGGACTACTCAGTGGTTTAACCTTCATTGCTTTACTAATGTCCCAGTAAGTCGTTTCGTAGGGTCTGACCCTTCAGTTGACTTTAGCCCGCTATTATATCAGGGTAGGATACTGGAGGGGTAGAATAAATAGTTCAAATGATATGGACTAATACAAACCCTTTTGACCAAGCAGTCAATAAGCATAGAGAAAAGCTCACCCAAGAGCAATTTCCCCCTGTCATGTGACCAGAGGGTAACAGGTGTGAGTGTGTGACCATCACCTTGCCATGCAGAGCACTCCTACAGCATGTTTCTCACCTCTGTGGAAAAATGTGTCCGCATGTGTGTTTGTTGTTGTTTTTTTTATGTGTAAAATTCAAAAAAATGTTTATTGTAGTTTTGTTGTGTTTCCCTGCTACAGCATCTGCATATTCGGAAGGCCCAGGTGAGTATGACCTGTGGGGGAGTTTGGCTACTGAAAAAATGATAAGCCAAAATCATGTTTTACAAACCCAATGTAGTCTCTCACCTTCTCTTTTGTTCTTGTTTTCTAGGAGTTGTACTTTCTGAGAATGCAAAGGGACAGAGAAAAAATGGAGAGAACCAAGTCAGAAGACAATTATCAGGTATTGCTTTGTGTCTTTGGCGCAATGTGAAAAATATTTAGGACATTATCAGTCATTTGTATTTTAATAATTAAACACAACTCTTGGAGAGGCGTGTTTCTACGTGTTGTGCATACTAAATTCAAATCAACCAATGGTCTCTGTGTATGTTTGTGTTTGTGTGTGGTTGGTGGTTACACCTCTGTTTGGTGTAGTGTAAGAGGAAGTTGAGGGTGTGTGTGGCAACATGCAACAGAGCGGACTACTCCAAACTGGCCCCCATCATGTTTGGGATCAAAGGCCACCCTGACGAGTTTGAACTGGAAGTCGTGGTACTTGGCTCACATCTCATTGATGACTACGGGTATGACGGCATCCTTTAAATAAAATAAAAAAATTGTTGCAAAAGTTCAAAAACTGCTTGAAATGCATTAGCCAACGCAACAGTCCATAATTGCCACGGTACGTCCCGCTCCGCAGGAACACTTTCCGTATGATCGAGCAGGATAACTTTGACATCGGCTCCAAGCTCCACACCATTGTGAGAGGAGAGGATGAGGCGGCCATGGTGGAGAGCGTTGGGCTGGCACTTGTGAAACTCCCTGATGTCCTACAGAGGCTGCGCCCTGACATCCTGGTTGTCCATGGCGACCGTTTTGACGCGCTGGCCCTAGCAACTGCTGCAGCGCTGATGAACATTAGAATACTTCACCTAGAGGGAGGCGAGGTGAGGAGGCGGAGCTTGAATATATAAGAAGTACTGTGATTAATGTCACACATTTACTTTCATGCAGCACTACACACAGTGTGTTTAGTGTGCGGTAATACCCTTTCTTACCTTTTTGAAGCTTTGAAGTTTTTAAAATAATTGTTACCAAATAACATACAGCATCTCTTCTCTCCCCTTTCCCCAGGTGAGTGGTACAATCGATGACTCAATCCGCCACTCCATTAGTAAACTGGCCCATTACCACGCCTGCTGCACACGCAGGGCAGAGCAGCACCTCATCGCCATGTGCGAGGACCACTCTCGCATCCTGCTTGCCGGCTGCCCCTCGTATGATAAGCTGCTGTCATCAAATCACAGAGACGACTACATGGATATCATCAAGAGCTGGATGGGTAGGTGGGAATACAGTCTTGGGGCAGAAATAAAGTGTGAGACTTTAGAGTTTGTTTGTATGTCATGTTCAAGGTTTAATTAATGTTGCAGGTGACCCGGTGCAGGAGTGTGACTACATTGTGGCTTTGCAGCACCCGGTTACCACGGACATCCAGCACTCCGTTAAGATCTACGGGCTGATGCTGGATGCCCTGCTCTCCTTCAACAAAAAGACCCTCATCCTCTTCCCTAACATTGACGCTGGTTAGTTTCACTTCCTGATCCCTTTTAGTTAGTTTTTTCTTGGCTCCTATCTCACTTGGCCAAACCACTTTCCTATGCAAACAGGAAGTAAAGAGATGGTGCGTGTGATGCGAAAGAAGGGAATAGAGCAGCACCCCAACTTCCGGGCAGTGAAGCACATTCCCTTTGAGCAGTTCATCCAGCTGGTGAGCCACGCCGGCTGCATGATCGGAAACAGCAGCTGTGGGGTACGAGAGGCAGGAGCCTTTGGCACGCCCGTCATTAACCTGGGAACGAGGCAAACTGGTCGAGAAACGGGTATGTATGATTATACACTTGCTGACTCTGCCATATTTGCAGTCTGACAGACAAAGCTCAAAAGATGGATTACATACCTAATGAGGTATCTCACTTGCTGAAGTATGGGAAAGCTCTGCCAAAGTTAATTATATGTCTGCTCATACAGCTTTTTTTAAGCTTTACAAAATGTGTTCATACAGACAGTTTTAGTTCATTATTGTTATTGTTCTTCTGAATTGTTATTAAGTTATTGTTCTGAATATTAGAGGATTAAGACAAACGTTCTGCTAAGGTATTATTAGCGATTACAAAGCGAGCATTACTCTGTTAAATAAATCTGCCTCGGGGCTTGGCGGCCGTGTTGATGACGTTTCTGTCTCCGCCAGGTGAAAATGTTCTCCATGTCAGAGATGCCGACACTCAGAATAAGATCTACCACGCTCTGGAGCTGCAGTTTGGAAAGAGATACCCCTGGTATGACCAACTACTGCCTGTCTGTCTTACTGGGTCTTTGTCCTCCAGTACGTCTCTCGAGATCACTGAATGCTTTTTTTTTATTCCTGTTTCTAAAAGCAGTGGTTCTTTAATCTAAGCAGACGTTACAACAACAAGTGAAACGTTAAGTTGGAGTTAAACATCATCCAACTCCTGTCACAACTTTCTACTTTGTACGTAGTTTTATTTACTGCGCTACGTTAAAGGGCTACAGGACTACAAAATGATCTACCTGTTCGTCTATTGTCTCCATTCGAGTGTTTAAAATTACCTTTTCACACAATCTCTGGCTAACACACATAATATTGAGGATTGAAATAAGAGTAAGCGCTGGAAAAATGTCTCCCTCAACATTAATCATTGAGGTGTGGCAGTTTTAGCCCCTAGAGATCTGTGAGACAATGGTGCCCTGCCTCTAGAAGACTGTGTGAATGCTACATTTAAGTACAGGACTGATGCTCTTCATTCCTTAGAAGCAATGTAAGAATGTTTACATTCTAAAATGTGAAAGTAGACATGAACTCTGGCGCACTTCTGTTTCCCATCAGCTCTAAGATTTATGGCGACGGCAACGCAGTTCCTCGTATTCTCAAGTTTTTACGGACCATTGACCTGGATGAGCCGCTCCAGAAGACTTTCTGTTTCCCCCCGGTAAAAGACTGCATCTCCCAGGACATCGATCACATCCTGGAGACACAGAGCGCTCTGGCTATTGACCTGGGAGGGACCAACCTCAGGGTGGCGATCGTCAGCATGAGGGTATGCTGCAAAGTCTCTGTAATCCTTTCGCCATAGATATTTTTCATTATTTTTACCCCGTTGGCATTATGAAAGTGTTTCCTTTCAAATGGTTATCAATACAGCTATGATTCAAATCAAAACTTTTAAAAGTCGAAGATGTGATGAAGCATGATTTATAGGAGCTAAGAATCTAACAGATACTTTGTCTTCATTGTGATTCAGTTTGGGCCTCAGTTTTTCTATCTGCTATATAAAACCTGCTTAATCTGCTAATCTTCCATTTTCTTTCCCTGTCACCACTCTGTCTTTATCCCCCTTCACTACCTCCCTCTCTGTCCAGGGTAAAATAGTAAAGAAGTATACTGAGCCCAATCCAAAGGGCTTCCAGGACAGGATGCAGCTCATGTTGAAGATGTGCGCAGATGGCATGCGGGACTCGGTCTCCCTCAACTGTAGAATCCTCGGTGTTGGTAAGAAAAGAAAACACACACTCGCATTAATGAATGAAAATGGTCTGGCGTTATCTATTATCCAACTATCATCTCATTGCTCCTCTAAAATCTTAGGAGTTTCCACTGGGGGGCGTGTAAACCCCCAAGAAGGAGTGGTCCTGCACTCCACAAAGCTGATCCAGGAGTGGTCCTCCGTGGACCTGAGGACGCCCATCTCCGACGCACTGCACCTGCCTGTCTGGGTGGACAACGACGGCAACTGTGCTGCGTTGGCTGAGAGGAAGTTTGGTCACGGAAAGGGGTTGGAGAACTTTGTCACTGTCATCACAGGAACAGGTGAGTCAGGAGCAGGGCGTCCATATCACTCACTGCTGGCTCAGAACAAAGACAAAGTAGAAGTGCAACTGATTGCAAAGTTTCCAGGCAAAAGAGTATTGTTGTGGTCTCTCTCCTTAAGGTAACAGGTAGTCAAGTTTCAGACAATTGCAATGTTAATCTAGTCTGCTTTGTTTATCCTGAACAGCAGCATTCATCATGTTTGCTTTGGAAATTGCAGCTTGTGGTCAACTAGGGTGTTTGGGGAATGTTAGTCCAACATACACTAGATCTGGTCTTTCTGGGGACATATTGATGCCTATCAAGGCTTTTTTTAAATGATTCTACAGTTTAGTGCCACATAGGAATAAAATAAATAAAGAATTTGCTACTGTCATAGTATATTTAATTTCTTAAGAAACCTGGTGTATGAGTGTATCAAACTGTGAGCCCTGTCACACAAAGCCAATTGTGATTTGAACGAAATGATGAGTTTATTGGACTGACTTACTTTAATTACTCAAATCAGTTGCTTAATTGCGCCTACTGATCGGAGGACGTAAATCTCTTGACTCTTTGTGTAGGTATCGGAGGAGGGATTATCCATCAGAACGAACTGATTCATGGCAGTACCTTCTGCGCTGCTGAGCTGGGCCACATCATGGTTTCATTAGAAGGCCCAGAGTGTTCGTGTGGCAGCAGAGGATGCATCGAGGCGTACGCGTCCGGCTTGGCTCTGCAGAAAGAGGCCAAAAGGCTGCACGACGGTGAGTGTTTTGTTTTTGTGTGTGTGCAACTTTAAGGAATGTGCCGAGACTCGACTATACCCATATGATTCAGAAAATAGCTCAGAAAGGTGCATCTTCTAAACATGTTGTGTTTAATAAACTAATTTCTTCCACTTTAGTTTAGGTCTTAGAATGTATGCCTTTGTTGAAATCTAGCATGATGGAGGAAAAAAACCCCGGTGTAGTGTTTTTGATAAGTTAATTAAATGTAGCTCCTTACATCTGACCTATATGTTGGTGTGTGTCTCTCAGAGGACCTGCTGATGGTGGAGGGGATGGATACAAAGCTCCCGGAGCCGATCACTGCTGCCCACCTCATCAACGCAGCCAGAATGGGGAACTACAAAGCCGAAGCTGTTCTGAACAAAGGTCAGAGCACTTAACAAAAGAACAGAAAATAGTCCAACGCTTTCCATTGTTGGACAAAATGAGTGTAATTTTCCTCTTGCCCTCGACCGTCCTTCATAGTTCATACACGGTTGCTCATACAATCTTTAATTACAATAAGAGAAAAGTCTCATTTCTATCTGTCTTCAACTTCCTCTCTCCAGCCTCCACAGCGCTCGGTGTGGGCATCATTAACATCCTCCACATGGTGAACCCCTCGCTGGTGATTCTGTCTGGAATCTTGGCCTCTTACTACCAGGCTCCAGTGCAGCACATCATCTCTCAGAGAGCCCTCATCTCCGCCCAGAACATCAAGGTTGTCACATCAGAGTTGGAGGAACCTGCTTTACTCGGAGCGGCCAGCATGGTGTTAGACTACGCAACCAGAAGGCTATATTGAAGGATATCGTCCTGATCCACGGAGGACTGCTCCCAACAAAAGGACGGGAAAACTGAAAGTAGTACTTGTAGATACATAAGCTAGACAGTGTCGATGCGTGCAAACCATCAGGTTGGTGGAAAGCAAAGGTTGAACAATTTGGAAAAACACGTATTCCTGTTGATAACCTCAATGAAGGCAGTTTTGCTTGTAGTGTCTACAAAAATACAAATTCCCAAGCCTGTAAGAATAATGCGGTCACCAGTCCAGGTGTCCAGTTCCAATCTGGATATGTCCTGTGTTAAGAGGGTCCAACGCATGGGCCAGAAATTCCATTCTTATCTACATAGTAAGGTCTGTTTTTTTAGCAATTAAGCTGTTCAGCATTTGAGTAAATGGCAATGCCATCTTCAAACCAAAATGACCCATACAGGGTAGGACTAACCCACTCGACTTTGATGTGATGTGGGTAGATGGAAAGTCTGTCATTATAGAAAGCTTGTATCAGATGTGACCAAAATATTGCAACATTCTCCTGCAGCTTCCTCTCAATTCACCTTAATTGCTTGCCGTCTCACTTTTCTATTAATGTTGTATATCTCATTCAATTTGGTCTATTTTTTTTTAGATAAGGGTAACTGTCAAGTTATTATGTTACATTTCCCCGTTAAATTATTTAAAAAATAAAAGATAATAATTACGTTTTTTAAAGATAATGCTTAATGTAGTTGGTGATCTTAAAAGCTTTCGGGGTAAGAAATATTTATTGAAAAATCAGTTGAAATACTATAATGAAATATTAAGGTAGCTAGTGTAAGGATGGCCAGAGGGTGAACCGTTTGCCTGTGTCAGGTCTTTAAAAAAAAAATGTTTTCATTACCACACACCTTGTGAAGATTCCAACTAATTTTGAAGTTTTCTTCGTGCCTTTCGAAGATATATTGTATCTCAAAGTGATTTAACATGTTTTGTATGTAATTAAATAATGTATTGTGCATTACATGCTGCTGTTTTTTACATTTTTTTATGAATTATTATTTTTATTTATTTTTTGGTTTAAGTCTAACTAAAGCCTCTGTCTTCCTACAAATCCTCATGACTGTTTGCAAAAGGCTGGTTCACAATACGGTAGCTCTTATTGGGTGTTTATGCAGCTTCTTAGTTTGATGTCTACGCAGATAAAGTGCAATTGTTACAAAGCTCATTCAAAACACAAATATCTTTGCGTTCAGTATTTAAAACATGTTTAGTGATTAATTAACTTAAATAAGAGACATGCAAAAAAAGAAGAAAAGTATGAGGAAATTAAAGAAATTTGATATTGGGGTGATGTGTTTTTGGGGGTCCAATGCTGCCGTTTCCCATTGCAAATTTTATGTTAACAGTGACTGCCCCGTTTCGCGATCTTGAATCCTGAGTCTCCTGATATTTAAACTGAATGAATAAACTTTTCACACAAGTACTTTTGCATCGAAACCGTGCTCAGCCAGTAAAAAAACATTAACACTAAGAAGCAGTATTTGAATATTCTACTGTAGTCCTCTCTAAATTTTACAGTCGCTTCTGGCCATTTAAAACTCAGTATTGCACCACTCACTCATCATGTAATGTGTGCACTGTGAGTCATATTCAGCCATGTTCCTCACTCGTCTAGTTATTTTAATGATGTTTAATGTCTGAATTACAATCATAAAAAGTTAAATTACAACACAATTTCTTTCTTTTAAAAATGAATTCCCATCAAGCATTTATCTTGAGTGTACTTTTCAGGAAATAAGGAGCCAGGTCATCATCTAGTCCTACATAAGATATTTCTTTATTAGACCCGCAGTGGGGCAATTTACAAGACTACAGCAGCAAATGGGGTAAAATGTAAGAGACACATAGTAAAAAATAAAAACAAGTAATATAAATAATAAACAGCAGAGAAATCCATAATAACTGAATATTATATGTGTATTTATATTGCACAGGTTGAAGGGATTGAAGTGTTTTTGTGGTCTACTGGGACCTCAGCTGGTTGTGCAGCCTGGCAGCAGCAGGGAGGATGGACTTGTGGTACCTCTCCTTTACACACCTAGGACAAGTTTATTTAGTCTCTTCCTGTCAGCTGTTGAGATGCTGCTGTTCCAGCAGACCACTCCATAGAAGATGGCTGATGCCGCCACCGAGTCAAAGAAGGTCTTCAGGAGTGCTCCCTGCACTCCAAAAGACCTGTCTCCTCAACAGATAGAGTCTGCTCTGACCCTTTTTGTAAACTGCATGAGTGGGATCAGTCCAGTCCACTTTATTGTTCAAGTGAATACCAAGGTACTTATACAATTCTACAATCTAAATGTCCATCCCCTGGATGTCCACTTAAATCCCAAGATTTAGAAAATGTAGATGTTACAGTTCTGTACTTCTGTAAAATGCTCACCTGTATCAGCAACAACTGGATGCATATGTTTGGTCCTTATGATTGTTACATGCAGCAACACAGGTTTTCAGCTTAGAGCAAAAGGCTATAGTTTGTAGTTGTGTTTAGATGGTTTGATGTTTATGATAGTTGATAGTTGGCAAATTCTAGCTTTGAAGTAGGCTAATGTAGCACTGGGTCCCTCAACAATGTTTGAGTCGCACTGCTATTGTTCTATTTTCATAACATTTACATTTACTCCCAGCTACAGACATCTCGAGTCAGTTGAGTGCTTGTTTGTCACCTGAGCCCTTTGAGATTTTCAGAGCTGTTAATAATTAACTACCATGACATTGTGTTTGGGCCGGACACTACAGATGCCTAGGTGCTCTACCAGCTTTAAAGATAAATAAATATATATATATTAAAAAATATATATATATCCACAGTCAGAAACGTTATATATATATATATATATATATATGTTGCCTATAAAACGTTTCTGACTGCGGATTTTCAGCACAGTTCTGACAGCTCGTAGCAGGTCACGGGACTCGTCGCTGGAGCGTTTACAGATGTGATTGGTTCCATTTCGAGGTAGCTGCTTTCTGATTGGTGTTCTGTGTTATCAATCAACCATCCTGGTTTGTGATTGGTTATTCTTACGTTTCCGCTTCGCTTCTTTTTTTCTTCTTCTTAGTCTTTCTTTTCGTTGAGCTAGCTAGTCGGTTTCGGTCCACGGCTACACCTGATCACAGTCTCTCACGTTTATCCTCTCACAAGTACTCACAACATGGATGATTTTGACATGCTGAACGCGCCCCCGGCTGGAAACGGCGTCGGCTCCGATGAAGACCCCGCTGCCGCGTTCTTGGCCCAGCAGGAGAGCGAAATCGCGGGGATTGAAAACGACGAAGGCTTCAGCATCCTGGACAGCGGAGAGGTCCCCTCGTCGCTGGGAGACTCTAACGGTGGGTGGCCGTTGTGGTCAAGCAGGACCGGTTTCCCGTTCAACATTCATAGTGTCCGTCTAGTTAGGTCATGTTGGGGTCACTTCACTTAAATCCTAATTTGGTCCTAAATGCACACTGAAGGTTAATGCGTTGTGGTCAGCTAGCTAATGTTTGCTTAGCTAGCAAATTAGCCAAGTGGGTTTATAGCTAGCGGTAACGTAAACCTACGGTAACGTAAACCTGCGGTAACGTAAACCTTCAACGCTGTGTACAATTGACAAATGTAAATGAAAACGTGATAACGTTCATGTTTTTCCCGTGACGATCCAAGCGTTTCTCAAATGAATGAAACCGTCAACGTTTGATAACATCAGATCTGGGGTCAGCGGTCTCGGTTGGGTCGTTCATTGCTTCCCACTACTTTCTGGCTGCGCGACATTTTGCCACAACCGTGTCATGCTAGTTGCAGCCAAAGTATGAAATTGATGGAGCTTAACGACCTTTGGCCCGCAATGCCTCGTTTCCTTAATGTAGCTTCGTTGTGGTTTAGCAAGTAGTTAGTCAGAAGTGCTGACACCACATTACGAAATATGTGTGTATGCCAATCTTGAGGATTCAGCATAGTAAACGATTCCCATTTAGCCAACGTATTGTCATAATATAGTTTTGTTTGTGTGCTTGATTACTAACTGCTATTTTTCTTGTATGTTTGCAGATGCTGCTGTCAACGGAGAGATTCATGTGGTAATACTTTCTCACATTTCGGTCTTCACAATTTCTTCCCTTACATTTTTTTACCCGTCCAATTATTTTGTCCTGGTGTTTGTTCCTCTGTATTGTCTGTGGATTGTGAGACTTTGTGAGCATAATAAAGCTGTCAAAGCTCACATATGACCAAACATCTTTGATCTTCTCTTAATGTAGATATTTTGGCCATCACTCTTATCCGTATTTGTAGCGTTGTGCCTGTGAATTATATTGCTGAGATCTCGGAGCATGGCGACCTTGCTTAAAAGAAGTCAGATGCGTGTAGAAACAGCCAGGTGATTGTGCAGGTTGTAAACAAGCCAAAAGTAGAATCAGATTATCTACTCAACTTTATTTGAACGTAAAACAGAAAGATGGCCCAACTGAAACACTCATGTACAGAAAGAAAGGTAGGAAAGTTGAACCAGGAAGTCGGCCTGTGAATTGTAATGAATGTTAACAGTGTATAGATTTATTTTCTTTTCTTTTTTTTTTCCTTTCTCTCAAACTTTTGGGTAGCATGGTGGTTGGTTTAAAACCTGTCTGTTTGTGTTTCTTCTTGGATCATCTGACTTCATGTTCCCAGGTTTTGTAAATTTAGAGAAACATCATTATTATTATTATTATTACTGAAAGTGCATCAATTCTGCAGCTTTCTCCTGAATATATTTAAAACACATTTGTAGTATTTTTAAAGGGTGGTGTGGAAAATGCTTGTTTCCTTTTAGCACTAGTTGTCAGAGTTCAGTGCTGACCTCAGAGGTTTAAATATCTAGCTGTTAGATTCACTCCAACTTCCTTTTCCTGGGCTGTCATTGCAACATTGTTGCCTTTTGCACTGTCAGGACTTCTTTCTGGCAGCGAGACCGACAAAGCTGATAAAACTCAAAGTTGCCCACATTTTCATTTTACTAAAGCCCCTCAAACAGGATACATCTCACTTTTAAGAACAGTCATCCTAAGTGTATATTGGAGGGATGAATAATTCAGGATGAGAATGTTTCTTCACCATATCTGTGTATTAATAGAGCAGATTTCTGTGAAGTAGCACCGTTATCTCTGAATATATCCTTTGTTTCTCAGGAAAGCAACGGTCCATCTGACGCCTATGCAGCCATTTCCAATGCTGACCGGCTGCAGGCTGAACCTGAAAGCCTACGCAAGTGGAGGGAGGAGCAAGGCGAGCGGCTGGAGTTGCTAGGTAAGCACAGACAGTACAGACCACTGCTCTTAGAAGTAAAGGTTGTTATCATGAGCTCTATGCCGAGCCTTTTTCAATAGCATGTCATGCCCACTCATTCATATCATTGTCCCCTGCTGCCGTGTTCACCTTCCCATCTGCCTCTTCACTTCTTTATTGCTAATCTCCACGCTGATCTTCTTCCCTAGATGAGAACTCTCTGAAGCAGGAGTCAGAGTGGAAGGAGAAAGCCAAGGTAGAGCTGGAAGAGTGGCACGCCAGGCAGAACGAGCAGCTGGAGAAAACCAAAACCAATAACAGGTACAGAGGGGTAGAAACAGGAAACAAGGAACAATGGAAACAATTGTGTCTGGACAAAAAAAGCCAAGATGATTATATGGAGGATCCGCAAAAAGTTTATAGACTTAAAAACAGTTGTTCAGTAGTTGCCGCAGTCTCGGCTTCACTCACAGATGAGCTGAGTATTAAAGTTTGACTCCAGAAACGGAAACGGGTCCACATTAGCCTTGAGGTCCCAAAAAGACAGTGTGGTGCTGTGCCAACACGTCAAAGTTCCTATACTTTGCTGACCCAAACCGTGCAGTCAGCAGCTTTACTCTTGGACAATAATGTGAAGTCAAGCCTTTTTCTTGAGGGGGGCAACCTCAGATGCTCCAGTAGATGAGCCAAGAGCATGATGATATCATAGTTTATGCTTTCTCTCTCTCTCTCTCACACACTCACACACTCACACTCACACTCACACTCACACTCACACACACACTCACACTTCAGTCGTCTTCCAACATGTATTGTTTCCCAGCCCAACACATTGTTCAGTTTCACAATCTTTAGACTTCTGCTTATGGTTAGGCTAAAGTAAGATCTTACTGTGCACTGTTTGTATGATGTTTATAGTATTATCTTAGATTTACTCCACCTGGTCATACCTGTGTGAGAGACAATCTACAGGGCTCTTTGAACTCGCTGTGGGTTTGGCTTCCTCTTATTTCAGTGAAACGGAGTGGTAGTAACTAAGAAGTAACTAAGAATTAGCTTTGAGCATGTGAAAATCCTCAGACAAATTACTTTGTAGACTGGTTTAGTCGCTCATCATTTTTGGCGCGTAGCTTAATTGGCAACGCTTCTGTCTCGGTTTCTCTTGCGCTGTAATGTAGCCCTGCTGCCTTATTAATAATAAACTACGTGCGGTCAGGACTCCCTACTCATCTGGCAGCCCAGTCTGTGTTACTGGTGAACAATCTTTTCACATGGATGGTCTTTGTCTGGGACAAATGAATAACTGACATACAAATGAAGAGGAGTTAAGACTGCAACTAACAAATATGTTCATCATTAATCCAATTCTTCTTTTCCAAACTAATCAATTAATCACTTGGTTTATAGAGTGAATACAAAAGATGGATTCTGATCCCTCTAATGCAAAACACAGTTAAGCTAATTAGTCCTCTCATTAGAGAAGCTGTAATTAGTACATGTTTTTGGTATCGTCCATCGATTACTTAAGATCATTATTAACAGTTAGATATTGTGGGGATTCAATTAATTGAGTTCTGAAGGTGCTTTGACGTTGCTGTCTCCCTTATGGACTTAGTTTTGTAGGCGAAGAGCTGATGGTGTGTTACGGATCACCACAGACGCATATTTAAAGATTCAGGGAGGTTGGACCCAATCGACTGACAGCCTCTCTGAGCCTGTGAAACCACCCGGCGCGTTGATTTAGGAGTCCATACAAAACCCTGAGCCTTTGATGATATGCCTTAGCTCATTGTTGTGTGGTAACCTATGATGCTTGTCGTTTCCATCATCTTCTCTCTTTTACCGCTGTCTCTCTTCTCTCCTGCCTTCTTGCTGCTCTGTCGTTTGGGCGGATGTTTGTCCAGGGTGCTGGATGAAGACTTCTACAAGCAGCCCTTCTCTGAGCTCATTGGTTATGTGTATGTTGCTCCAACTAACATCCTCCCTTCTCACGTTTTTTGCTCCTCCTCTCCATTGTCATCAAGTCCGAGCATCCAACCATTGCCATCGTCTCATTACTAATTAGGGCAGTAGTTGCCTCCCCTTGTGGTGCCATTCTTTAGATTCATCTTAAGTTAAAATGTTTGATCTACTTTGATTTGGCATTGTGACATGCTTCATCTAGCTTTTCTTTCCTTTTCTTTTTTTAAATGTAATCCATAGTAACAATTCCCCCTCCCGCCCCCCAATATATATGCATGTAAATTGTGAGTTGGTGTCAGTCAGGAAATAATCCGTAAAGAGAATGACTGCATGCCACCACACTGCCACGCTTCTCAGGCACATCCGTGGAAATCAAAAGAATGATTTCATGACCTCGTTCACTTTTCACTTCCATTCTCTTTTCCTTCTTCATTTCAGCAAAACATTATGCAAACGCATGACATGAATTTCCAACAATTGACACTTGCTTACATTAATTCTATGAAGTGTTTTGTTTTCTACTTAACGCCTTTTTTATTTCTTTCCCCAAATTACTCTTCAAAATATATTATTCAGGAGTAGAATGCCTATAGATTTGTTTGAAGCAAGTGTGTTTTAATAGTTCCAAACTGTGTGAAGGTCAAGTTGTATTCCTTTTCTTTGCACTTTACTTGGAGGATTTTCTGCAGGTTTCAGAAACTCCAGTTGATGGCTTGTTTGGCCTTTTTTTTTAAAGAATATTTTATCATATTTTTTTAGCCTGCAGAAAGTTCATTATTAGTTTAGAGCAGTGGTTCTCAAACGTTTTGGCAAGAATCGGTGAGTCGCCAAGAATCTTGGCCGTCGCGTAACCTGTTAACGGCGTAACGTAAACATTTCCACAAAAGTACAGGCATTTCGCCATGTATTTATTAATGACGTTTTATGTCTGTGTCCTTTTGTACTATGTGAAGTTATCATGTTCATGGGGAGAGTGGTCGTCCTGAAACCACAAGGTAGCCGGTTTGATCCCTGTTCTTCCCATAGTTTGCATGTTGAAGTGTCCTTGAGCAAGACACTGAAGCCCCAGTTGCTCCCTGGGCGCCTCACAGCAGCACACTGCTCCTTAATTTTCTAAAGATTGGTAAAATGCAGAGATTAATAAAGGATTGTAAAAATAAATATGTATAATTTTTAAAAAAAATAATAATCTGCATTCCCTCGCGCCCCACCTGTAATACCTCCGTGCCCCACAGTTTGAGAACCACTGGTTTAGGAACATTAATCGCCTCTGCAGAAATACATTTTTGTTTTGTTTTTGTATCATTTTGGTTCCTCAGTTTATTTCCAAGTAGCATTGAACAGTTTGGAATTTGGGTTTCTTAAACCTGCAGCTATCACGTCTTGTGATAGGGAGTCCAGCACTCATTATCTCTCTTTCCTCTTCTTTTTGGAGCTGAATAAAAGTTACAGCAAAGATTTTACTGAAAACACCATCATTGGTCAGATCATGGTTACACAACTGCTTCAAACTGAACTGTGTGTTCATGCTTCGTATGTTAGCTGCTCTGTAGCGACTGCTGTCTGACACGATGACATGCTAATTTGCACAGCTAGCTGTCCAATAGGCCGAGCTGTGAAGCCTTTGGTTTGGCCAGGAAATGACTATTAAGCAGCCATAAAAGCTGCATTGTGGTGTGCACACTTTATTTCATATTATTATTCATCAGCTTTGGTTTCAGGGTCAAGGAGAGACCAAACCTTTGGCAGTGTTAAACTTTTATTATAAGTTATAGTTTAAAAATAGTTTTTTAATTACATAGCTAAAAGCTATCATATTTGGTTAGAATTTTTCCCTGATGAAAATCTTTCATCTTTCTTTTATTAGCTTGCTGCTTTAAAAACAAAAAAAATGGCATTACATTTCCATTGTATTTGTAAATAAATATTGATGTAAACCTGGTCATGTTATATGATGAGTTTATCTCTTAGGAAAAGAGGCATTTTGTTGTGTGTTTTTAAAAAAAAAAATGTATTATTTAAGTGCACATCTCAATGCAGTTTATGCAGCGTAACCTTTATACGGTGGATTGAACCTCGGCAGTGCTGGTGTATAATGACACTACATCCCACCACTTCCTTCTGCTCCTTCATTTGTTAGTGTGAGGGGCTCCAGGGACCTCATTTATAAGCATTCAGTAGGAACAGGCGGGCTTGTGTGATGTGAATACCACTTCCCACACAAATGTTGGGAATTAAAAGAAATGTGACAAGAATGAATGCGCCTGAAACGATGCCTACTTAGATTTGGAGGGAGTGGAAGCGACAAATGTTGTTAAATGAACTGCGTTAATGTCTCGAGATGAGGTACTATTGCTCGTAGGGGAGCTTTTGAACATTCGTTTTTTTTAAATCCACACAGTTCTATAAATGAGATCCCGGGCCATAATATCCTTCTCTGTGTGTTACTGACAGAAATATGGCATGAAGCCCAAATCACCAAACCAAAGGCTCCACTGACTGCATAATGATTTTGAACACTGTTGAAGAAAAAAAGATGGTTGCTTGTGCATGCTGGCTTTCAACATCTGCATTAAGCTCATTTTTGTTGTCTTTCATTTCACCCCCCTCCTCTCTCTTTCTCTCTCTTCTAAATTCTGACTTGTGAAACTGTTTCTCCCTGTTTTCTTTTCCTATGCACCTTAAAGCACACACATTAACCATCCTTGCTACCGCCTAGACCAGTTAAGTAAAACAATGAAACCCCAGAACCTCCAAATACTTTATATTTTCCAAAGGGGATCAATGCAGTGCTGTGTGTATGTTAGATCACTGTATGATGCACAGTCTAATATCCCGACAGTTAGATCCACTGCCTAGATAGAGGTTTGTTATAATGTCCCTTCTGTGATGTCGTGGTCCTCTAGTCCCTTCTGTGTATTTGTGGTGACGGTGAATGTTCATTGGCTTCTCATCCCCATTTGGCTTTGTGTACTGTGTCGTAGTTGGTAGCCGAGTTTGTGCTTGCAGGTTGGGTGGGAAGTAGAAAAGAATCCTTGTAAGTAGAAAAGTATTACGGCAGTGGAATGATTACTATGTTTGTGGGTTGGGTGTGATGAGGGCTTACTGTACATTTGTTTAGCCATAATCTGTGGCTTGCATCTCAAAATGTCTTGCGATAGTGGCACTGATCCATTTTCAGATTTAAGTTTGGTCTTCTTCCTTTTTAAATTTGTGTTTTTAAGTTCAAGTGATGTGGTAAGTCCTCCAGTGTAAATCTTCTTCTTCCTTATTTCTTTATTTTGGTTTGATAGATGGTTTAGAAACACCAAACCTTCACTAGGAAGACAGTAATTGATCTGCTCGACAATTACAACACATGCGATCAAAAAACACATTCTTTGCCACACCTCCAAATAGCCTGCTTTCCAGCTGCAGTGCATTGCAATGCATGGCCAAAGCCCAGGTTTGCTTAGTTGTTGTGGGCTTAGTTTAAAACTAACTTTGCAATAGTGTTTTTGTAATCAAGGCCAAATGTACAGATTAGCGTTTCATTCCTATACTTGGGTCTTGCTGTAGAAAAAGAACCATGTAAATATGCAACCACTGGGCAGGTTAAAGTGTAAGGGTGTGGGCACTGCCAGTTCTGTACTGAACTGCATTTTTAACCAACCAAAGATGCTTGTCAGACATTCCTTTGATTACTTTGTTCAGTTTTTGTTGTTTGGATTTATCATCAATGTGTTATATGCACCTCACTCAACTGTTGTGGAGAGTCGCATATGCAGGTGACTGTAATGTGTAAGCGGAGTTGGGGGCATGCCACTGGTATTGAAACTGTTGTAGTTTGTTGCTCTTCATGGGCCTAAAGACAGATGGATGTCCATCTCTGTGTGTTGACTGGGCCGTCCCGCCCTGAGGTAGACTCTGCTGAACCATCAAAGTCCCACCAAGCCGCACAAATAGATTGTAGTATGCTCAATATATTTGAGTACTATTTCTCAAATCATGTCAGACGGAAATTTTGACTTTAATTGAAAATATCTGACAAATGGATCATCAGGGACAAGACAGATCGTCTCACCTGGACTTGTGTGCGTTGGTGATCAGCAGAGGACTTCTTCGGAGCTGTATGTGTACTTTGGCGTGTCTTACTACTTCCCTCACTGATTGTTTGCTACTCCGTGTCCTTTCCTCCACCTGTCCCGTGTTTCTTGTAGGGCGGCTGAGGAGGCCATGATTTCCGATCTGGATGAGAACAACCCGGGCACGGAGTGGGAGCGGGTGGCCCGGCTCTGTGACTTCAACCCCAAGTCCAGCAAGCAGGCCAAAGATGTGTCCCGCATGCGCTCCGTCCTCATCTCCCTGAAGCAGGCCCCGCTAGTCCGCTAGGCGGCCCAGGCTGCTCGGGGGCGTCATTCCATTTCATCGTCTGTCACCACACACACCAACCAACCCAACGACCACAATCTGTATTCTGAAGACGAGGGGGCTTCCACCCGTCTGTCTGTCTCTCCCCCATCCTCACCCCCCCTCCCCCAGTGGAAGGATACAGGGGCCTACCCTCAGCTATCTCCACCTGGCAGGGCTGTAGAGATTAGCCTTGAAGCACCAGGGCCCCCCCGAAGGTTTTCACCTGTCCAGATCTTGTAATTCATCAATTCATCTTCCACGTTGTTTAACATACTGAGATCCGGGCCTGTTGGATCCACACCAGGTCTTGTGTTACAGTTTGTCTAAGGCTGGTAAGTTGGAAGGGTTGATGTTTGTTTAGGCTGACGGCTACACTCGACCTGCTTCACACAACACCTGAACAATATCATTCCAATGATGCTCTTCTCTCTTCCCCTGTCCGTGTCATGAATCCTTCTCTGACCCACGAGGGTTGATTGATGTGTAATGGTTTGTCTTTGTTTCCCATCCGTGCAAAAAAAAAGATCAGAATCTTTTTTTTTAAGGACCAAACTCAATGACAAAATTCCAAATTCAGTGTGTGTACTTTGAACTGTGTGTGTGTGTGTGTGTGTGTGTAGAGCCTGCTTGGGGCAAATTGTGTTCCAATCTATGCATTTCCTTTTGAAAAGCCTCTCCCCTCCAGTCAGGAACTAAACAAAGTCCAGTCATTACAATAAATATGACCTGTGTGTGTGTTTAAACCTCAACTGTGTGTGTGTGTGTGTGTGTGTGTGTATGTACTCTTATGCGTGTACCTATGTACATATACAGAAGGCAATATATATACAATATATAAAACGTTTATGTCACTGAAATTAGACAGTTGTGGTTTTGAAGAGAACTAGATCGTAGCCAGCTGTTGCTTGACCATGCGTGTTCATTGTCCATTTGATTTCAATATCAGTAAAACGTGACTGAAAACTGTCATCTTGTCATTCTTCAACTGGATATTTAATGTATGATTTTTTGTGGTCAGAATTGTGGCTGTCAACTGAAGGTTTCACAGGACTTCTAATCATTTCGCCCTTTATCTTTATTTTGTCGCCAACCAACCTTTTTACTAAAAAGAAGTGCAGTTACAAAATGGCAAACGCAGAATACACAGATTAAATGTGTGCGAGCACCTCGCCCTGATTTTGACAACTGTCAAATGTGGGGCGTGAAGAGACCTGCGGTCTTCTGCCTTCCCGGCTTGTAAAATGTCCTCTCAATGGAAACATTTCTCATATGTGGTATGAACATCATCGCTAGGTCTGCTGTATTTGAGAGGAAGGTTACTCACAACTGGTGTTAGGTTGTCCCCTAAGATTGTTCGAGGTGCCACTTGGGCCCTTTGATAGTCATGGTTTCTGAAATGTTAAAAAGCTGTGTATTCTAGTCGCACACAGTAGTAACTCATCTTTTCTGATATGATTTATGAGAGTCACAGCTTGCTCTTTTACTTCAAATATTGTCTCCCTATTACACACTTTGTCACGGTGCAATAATTCATGGTTCTGATTCGTTTTAATGTTGTAAAGAGATACTTCACATTACATGTGCATGAGTCTGAGGGCGTGTTGCGGGTGTGACAGCCTCGCTGCCTCGGGCCGCCTTCTCACGGTTAGCAAACGAACACACCATCAAAGAAATATGAAGTAGGCGTTACATGGTTTCAAGTCGGAGCTACCACTTTGCCCTCGCTCTCCGCGAAATCGTAACGTTGTTTTCACTGGTTTCGTTGTTACGTTGTTTTTGCTGTGGACAAAATGCCTCTAAAATTCGAGCTGTATCCCGGGAGGATGATTGGAGGAGATGAGCCGTGCTTCATAATCGCTGAAATTGGACAAAATCACCAGGGAGACATAGAGATTGCCAAGAAAATGATCAAAATGTCAAAGGTAAATGCAATCGATACGTACCGCTTTGTTTTTTAATGTAAATACGTATACAGTACCAGTCAAAAGTTTGGACACGCCTGGTATGTGGATTTTTTTCATTCCTTTAATGATGACTATTTTAGAGACAAAAAGTTTATAATTCAGACACTAAATGTATTATTTACATTTGAAATAGTTTGGGACCCAAAAGAAGAAGAAGAAGAATTACTTGTGTTTAGTCAAAGTCCCCAAAGTGTTACATGTCAGGGGAGAATGAGCTTGGGTCATTTATGCAGTACAGCATTCTTGAAACACAAAGGTGCATTTGGGCTCAACATATTCTGGGCTCTCTGCAGTCTACTTAGTGGTTGGATTGAATAGTTTTACACTATGATTTGTTTGTCCATATGATATTCATTGAGCCAATTCAAATACTACTAACCCAATACTAACCTTCTAGTTCTATTGTGATGTTTTAAGAATAGCTGTTAATATTAAACACACCTGTTAATATTCCATATTTTTACAGGCATGTTTGTGCACTTCCACTCTCAGTTCATTTTACCAATGACTTATTCAACTGTGGATCTTTTCTCTTTCTGCCCTTTCAATTGTCAGTCTGGTCTAACCGTTGTACAGCGTTTTGTTCTGGATGTACAAAACACAACTTTTTTTTTTTTTTTTTACAAACCCTTTCATTCAAAATAACATTTGTGAAGAGGACTTTCTACAACCTAAAGCATGACAAATACAGACAAAAACTGAAAATAAATTACAGAGCAGTCCTCTCAGCCATCCTGTAGTAGATCAAGCTTTTGTGGCAGGTGACTCCAAACTTTTGACTGGTACTGTGTGTTCTGATGTTCTTGTCTTTAACAGCCAGGACACACACACACACACACACACTCACACTCACACTCACTCTTCGTATTCTGAAGTCCAGACAAAAATGTCCAGATTTAATATCTTATCCTCGTCTGAATCAGGACTTTGATTTGACTATAAACTAAACAAGACCTTAATGCTTGAATGAATAGTTATTAAGATTATAATGTGGTAATTTAAGTGAGTCTGAAAGGTGTTTGTAGAAAGACGAGCATTGCACCACATTGTAAAATGATACATTGCCAGATGTGTAAATGTGGTCATTCGAGGTAACTGTATCTGTATTGAAGCCAACGCAATATGCCTGCTTTATGTGTATGCATGATAAATACCATAGACACAAAGAAGCAACAATGGGTGAGACGCTTTAAATGCTCAAATAAAACCACAACTTTTCAGGAAAAAAGCATGTAAAAGTATGGCTACTCCTTTAAAACCTTCAGTAGAGCCTTGTATTGCAGGTGTATAATATTAATGATCTCTTGGACATGTCCCGAAAATAACTATGTATTTTGGTCCCAGTTACTTAGTGCGGTACCTTTAATGCCATTCGACTGTCTTTTTCCACCTACGTAAAATGTAAAGGGATGCTGAAAAACTGGTTCACGCTTTTGTTATTTCAAGACTGGATTACTGGAACTCCTTGTTATCAGAAACTCTACTATAGGCTTAGACTGCTGGGGGACATCTTAGGATACACTGAGCTCCTCTCTCTCTCCTTCAGTATGAAATCATGTCTCTTCAATGCACATTACTAAGGTCTAACAGGACACGTATCAAGACAAGTCCTTTATCTGATGCAATTAGAAGATCATTAGTAGTTGTCACCAGTGCTGTCACTGGGCTTTGACGCTTTCTAAATCCTGAATGAAAGTCCTCAAATAAACTATTGTTGTGTAGAAAGTCACACAACTGATTTGCGAATACCTTCTCAAGGATCTTAGAGAGGAAGGGAAGGTTAGAGATGGGTCTGTAGTTAGCCAACACCTCTGGATCAAGAGTGGGCTTCTTAAGAAGAGGTTTAATTACAGCCACTTTGAAAGACTGTGGCACATGACCTGTTAGTAAAGACCCATTGATGATATTTAGTCAAGAGGCTAATCAAAGGTAAAACTTCTTTAAGCAGCCTCGTCGGGCTGGGGTCTAGGAGACAGGTAGAAGATTTAGATGTAGAAACCGTTGAAGACAATTGGTCAAGGTTGATGGGAGAAAAGCCATCCAATCACAAATCAGGGCCCACAGGCACCTCCAAGGCCACTTCACCTGCGGATAGACCAGCAGTATATGTTGTTTATTATGCTGCTTTTAGAAAGGAAAAACACAATTTTTAAACAAAAAATATATTTTCACATTTACAATGTTCTATTTCCTCAGCAAGACCCAAGTATAGGAATTAAAAGCTCATCTTTACACTTGTCCTTGATTTAAAAGGCACATACTTGGCAGGCTATTTGCAGTTTATTTTGATTGCACGTGTCGTTCACTTCTTTTCATGCCCTCACTTATTTCTGCCTCTCACAGGACTGCGGCGCTGATTGTGCCAAATTCCAGAAGTGTGAATTGGAGCATAAATTCAACAAGAAAGCCTTGGAGCGCCCGTACACTTCTGTTCACTCCTGGGGGAAAACTTACGGGGAACACAAGCGCCACCTGGAGTTCAGCCATGAGCAGTTTAGGGAACTGAAGAAATATGCAGAGGAGGTGGGGATCTGCTTCACTGCCTCTGGGACGGATGAGGTAAGAAATAGAGGTTGTGAAGAAGGCGTTACATGGTTTTAATCAGGTGAAAGTTTCACCATATGTTTTCTGTCTTTTAGATGGCGGTGGAGTTCCTCCATGAACTTAATGTGCCTTTCTTTAAAGTGGCCTCAGCAGACTCCAACAACTTCCCCTATCTGCAGAAGACTGCCAAGAAAGGTGAGAGTGAATCGTCATATCTGGGGTAAATGTTTCAAGTATGAAGTTCAATCAGCGGATGTATTTTATGTTGAATATTTAAGTGCTAAAATCATCAGTGCACTTTATAACCATTACATAAACAAATACTATATTAAGTAAAACAATACAAGATGAATGGAAGCGGAAAAATGCACAAATGTGTCAGTAGAAATGAGTTACAAAGTGGGAGAAAACAAAGAAATGAGGCTTGACTGTTGAACTACAGGAACTGTTGCATTTCCCTTTGCCCATGTAAGGCATAATGTTGATCAGGCTGTTGCCCTCCCGTCTGCGTCAGGACGGCCCATGGTCGTGTCCAGTGGGATGCAGAGCATGGAGACGATGCGTAAGGTCTACAAAACAGTGAAGGAGCACAACCAAAACTTTGCCATCCTGCAGTGCACCAGCGCCTACCCTCTGGAAGCCGAAGATGTCAACCTCAGAGTGCTGACGGTGAGAAAAGTTGAATAGAATAGAGCTTTACTCCGATATCAAAAGGTTGCGACGAAAACAAGATCTTAACCAAGTTGTCAAATTAATTAATAAAATTGTATGCATATTAGAAGAAAACAGCAAGTAGTAGTTGGGCTGAGCCAGACTGGCCTTTCCCCCTGGTTTCCAGTCATTATGCTAAGCTAAGATAAGCGGCAGCTGGCGCTAACTCACAAATGTGACTGTGGTGTCAATCTCCTCAGAGATTTAGGATTAACGCTCGCCCACTTGTAAACTACAGGAATACCAGAAGGAATTTCCCGATATTCCCATTGGCTATTCCGGCCATGAGTCTGGGATCAATATTTCAGTTGCGGCCGTAGCTCTGGGTGCAAAGGTCATCGAGCGCCACGTAACCTTGGACAAGACTTGGAAAGGGAATGATCACCACGCCTCTCTGTTGCCCTCTGAGCTAAGCGAGCTGGTTCGTTCTATCCGACTGGTGGAGAGGGCGCTGGGGACCGGCGTCAAGCAGATGTTACCTTGTGAGAAGCCGTGCCATGATAAGGTGAGATATTCTCACTCCACAAAAAAAATCATAGATTTTATCTCTGTGCCATGAGAACAATAATAATGTCACTCCTTTTTCTTCTTCAATTCTTCCAGCTGGGTAAGTCCTTGGTGGCCAAGGTCAAGATCCCCAAAGGAACTGTGCTGACTCAGGACATGTTGGCGGTGAAGGTGGCCGAACCAATGGGCGTCGCAGCGGAAGATATCTTCAAAATGGTCGGAAAGATCGTGACGAAGGACGTGGAGGAGGATGAGAGCCTCTTGCCAGAGGTGGTGGCTGAGTGCTGCAAGAAGAAGAAGTGCTGAGGGTGGCAGGGAGTTTATAAATGGGTAGAAAAAACACTTAATCTGAGAGGAAATGGTCAAATGGTCATTTTGTTTGGTGGTGCTGGGATTTCCCTGCTAGAGTTCAAACAGTTAATATATTTGACCTGCTGCGAGCACATTTCTTGAAGAAACTGATATGAAACAAATCACATAATTATCGTTCTGACACATACGTCACATCGGGAATTTAGCCTAAAAATGACACGAATAACCTTTTATGTCGTATATATGTCACAATACGAAAAATAATTATGATCTGCTCAGTTAATTTGTTTGATTCAATGATATTTAGCTAACATATTTTATATTGTTCAATCCAAAGCATATAAAAACAAATGTAAACAAAAAAATTATGTTATATTAATTAAATTATGAATACAAGTTTTGTACCATTAATGCCCAGTATAACATTTCAGATCTTTGACACTATTTGGAAAACAATGTCAGAAATGTGTTCTATGTGGTCTTTTAATCTGTATTATGTCCGCCATAATTTTACTCGAAGGAGAAATGGGTCCGGGTTCTTATAGGTAGCACTTAGATTGAGAGGAAATGTGGATTCCTCTGGGAATAATGGTCATTTTGTTTGGTTGTGCTGGGATTTCACAGCTGGGGTTCAAACGGTTAACTCCTTTGCCAAAGTGTTTTCTATCGTCTATTGTCTTAAAATCGTCTTAACTCAATACACTAACTTGTTAGCCAACAGGCTCTTTGATAACCACACCATTATCAATACACACAGAGTTTCTGCATTGAAAATATTCTCATGTATGGAAGTGAGTAAATAGATGGCTTCATACCTTTATGGTTCATTAGACAATAATCCAAAACGTTTGGATCTAGTCTTGCTGGGTTGGTACTTAAATTCTGTGTTTTATTGCCATATCAACCGCAGTTCCTCCTGAATTAATTGTGTTGCACTCTACCACAAAAACATATAATCACATAGCACACAGAACTAAAACATACTGCCACAAGTACAGTACTGTAAGAGCCATTTTGTTTGTTTTGTTGTGTTTTACATCCCACCACTTAGGGGCGTAAAGGCCGAGTTCAATTAGGACAAAGGGCAATATGACAGGAGGGGCACTCAGGTTGCTCAATTGAAGGAGCAAACAGTTTTTTGATTGTTTGAGAGTGGATGACAATGTGTGATAACGTAGATAGAGAATGTTTTGATTTCTTGTATTGTTTGATTAGAAGGAAATAGGTTTGTGACAGGACGTGGCTATCTTTCGTTTTGTGTGAAGAAATGTGCAATTATTAATAAATTACCTTTGCGTTTAAACCTGGACATTGCGTCGTTAATTGCACGCGTCAGAAAGTTAACAAAGAGCAACCACGTAGTGACCTTTTTTTTCGATAGGCAACGGGGGCACTACATTTAAGTAAACAAACTTGTGATTATGTGCGCACATGACTTTACGCATTGGTGGCGACTGTATATTAACAGAAAAGACATTCATGGGAAAATTATGAATCTGCAAAAAGAAAGAAAGGGGAAGCTTCAAAGAGCATACAATCTCAGAGAGATAATTTGGGGTTTGATTTGTGATAAAAGCTATGTCAAGGAGGTAAAAGGTACATTTGAAAAATGAAATGTTCTCTGTGGTAAAGCAAAGGTAAAACATGAAACGCTGTTGAGGTTGTTCCCTAGAGAGGTGGAAACTAAGGATGCTTGTGGTGGCGGGGGCGTGGTTGGGCTCAGCCCCTAACATTGTCCATGGGGCCCCTTGATAGTCATGGTTTCTGAAATGGAAGAAAGCTGTGTATTCTAGTCGCTCACAGTACTCACTCATCTTATCTGGTATTATTTATTAGTCTCAGCTCAGTCTTTAACCACACATAATGTCTCCATATTACACACGTAATCACGGGGCAATAATTCATGGTTTCGTTTCGTTTTAATGTTGTTGAAAGGAGATACTTTGGATTACATTACATGTGACAGCCTCGCGGGGTCCGGCCTCCTTCACGCGGTTACGGAACGGGACGTGCCGGTGCAGCACGAGCACGAGCACGAGCCACTCTTCGGTCTCGGCGCTGTTGTGAATTCGTGAAGGAAATCCGGTTTATACTCGTAAAGTCAACGCGGAAGTCCGCCCACATCCTCGGTGTGCAGCACATGAACTGGTCCGGTCGGGTTCAAGTCAGAGCTACCGCTATACTTTCGTTCTCCGCCAAGTCATATCTTTCACTGGTTTTGTTGTTACGGTTTCTTTCCTTTGGACAAAATGCCTCTAAAGTTCGAGCTGTGTCCCGGGAGGATGATCGGAGGAGATGAGCCTTGCTTCATCATCGCGGAGATTGGACAAAATCACCAGGGAGACATAGAGATTGCCAAGAAAATGATCAAAATGTCAAAGGTAAATACAATCGATACGTACCGCTATATTTTGAATGTGAATACGTATGTCCTTATCTTCTTATATTTAACAGCCAGGACACACGCGCGCACACACACACGCACACGCACACTAACGTATTCCGAAGTCCAGACAAAAATGTGCAGATTTAATATCTTGGTTGCCACATCGTCCTCGTCTGAAACATTACTTTGATTTCACTAGACACTAAACTAGACGTTAATGCTTGAATTAATAGTTATTCAGGCGTTTGTAGAAAGACGAGCATTGCGCCACATTGTAGAATGATAAATTGCCAGATCTGTAAATATGGCCATTCTAGATAACTGTATCAGCACTGAAGCCATAATGCCTGCTTTATGTGTATGCATGATAAATGCCACAGACACAAAGAAGCAACAATGGGTGAGACGCTTTAAATGCAAAAATAAACCACAACTTTTCAGGAAAAAAGCTTCAGTTTGGCTACTCCTTTCTAAAACCTTCATTACAGTGTTGTTTAATGCTTTCCTGGACAGTGGACATATCCCGAAAATAACTATGCATTTTGATCCCAGTTACAGAGAAAGTAGAGACAACGTGTTGAGTTTAAAAGCTTTAGAAGAACTAAATTAAACCAAAGTAAATGTTTTCCTTACTTATTTATTTATTAATGTGAACTGAATTCCCCATATATGTTGCTCATGATGCTGCGTTTAGAAAGGAAACTCCCCAACTTTTTGCATGATCAGCTCACCTGGTGAAAACTATTTGTTACACAATACATATATCTCAATAAGCATAATGAATAACAAGTGTTCTTGTTATTGTAGTCAAAATATAACACACTGATACAAAATGCAGTACAGAACTGGGGGGGTGGCACACTTTAAACCTGTCCAGTGGTTGCACATTTACAATGTTCTCTTTCCTCAGCAAGACCCAAGTATAGGAATGAAAAGCTCATCTGTACACTTGTCCTTGATTTAAAAGGAACATACTTGGCAGGCTATTTGCAGTTTATTTTGATTGCACGTGTCGTTCACTTCTTTTCATGCCCTCACTTATTTCTGCCTCTCACAGGACTGCGGAGCTGATTGTGCCAAATTCCAGAAGAGTGAATTGGAGCATAAATTCAACAAGAAAGCCTTGGAGCGCCCGTACACTTCTGTTCACTCCTGGGGGAAAACTTACGGGGAACACAAGCGCCACCTGGAGTTCAGCCATGAGCAGTACAGGGAACTGAAGAAATATGCAGAGGAGGTGGGGATCTGCTTCACTGCCTCTGGGATGGATGAGGTAAGAAAGAGAGGTTGTGAAGAAGGCGTTACATGGTTTTAATCAGGTGAAAGTTTCACCATATGTTTTTTCTGTCTTTTAGATGGCGGTGGAGTTCCTCCATGAACTTAATGTGCCTTTCTTTAAAGTGGGCTCAGGAGACACCAACAACTTCCCCTATCTGCAGAAGACTGCCAAGAAAGGTGAGAGTGAATCGTCATATCTGGGGTAAATGTTTCAAGTATGAAGTTCAATCAGCGGATGTATTTTATGTTGAATATTTAAGTGCTAAAATCATCAGTGCACTTCATAACCATTACATAAACAAATACTATATTAAGTAAAACAATACAAGATGAATGGAAGCGGAAAAATGCACAAATGTGTCAGTAGAAATGAGTTACAAAGTGGGAGAAAACAAAGAAATGAGGCTTGACTGTTGAACTACAGGAACTGTTGCATTTCCCTTTGCCCATGTAAGGCATAATGTTGATCAGGCTGTTGCCCTCCCGTCTGCGTCAGGACGGCCCATGGTCGTGTCCAGTGGGATGCAGAGCATGGAGACGATGCGTAAGGTCTACAAAACAGTGAAGGAGCACAACCAAAACTTTGCCATCCTGCAGTGCACCAGCGCCTACCCTCTGGAAGCCGAAGATGTCAACCTCAGAGTGCTGACGGTGAGAAAAGTTGAATTGATATCGGAGTAAAGCTCTATTCTAAAGGTTGGGACGGGTTCACTCCATTCATAGCATAGTTAGAAGTTTTCAGCAAAGGCATATAGAGTTTTAGGATCCATTCAAATATCACATGTCTCATTGCATTAGCAAATAATTTCCCCAAATTGAACTTAATCTGTTTAAATGGCCATATAGATTAAAAAAAATACGCACAATTCAGCCAGCTAATACTATAACACTATTATTTTATAATCTGGTATGTTCATTTGGGTTAATATCCTTATTTTCTGCCTTCCCAGGATTTATATTACTCATGTATGTATCTCTATGTATAAATGCACTGCCATGATGTATTGTGTATAGTATATTCACTTTTTGTTAGGACAGCTAAATCGGCAGATTTGTTCCCAATGGACAGAGCCAGGCCAGCTGTTTCCCTATTTTTCTATTCTCTAATGCTAAGCTTTAACTTTAGTTTAGTTTTAGTAACTCCCATTATAAAAAAAATAACTTGCACTATATATCAAAGTAATTAGATTAATAGAAAAATGTTAATGCATATTAGAAAAAAGCAAGTAGTAGTTGGGCTGAGCCAGGCTAGCCTTTCCCCCTGGTTTCCAGTCATTATGCTAAGCTAAGCTAAGCGGCAGCTGGCGCTAACTCACAAATGTGACTGTGGTGTCAATCTCCTCAGAGATTTAGGATTAACGCTCGCCCACTTGTAAACTACAGGAATACCAGAAGGAATTTCCCGATATTCCCATTGGCTATTCCGGCCATGAGTCTGGGATCAATATTTCAGTTGCGGCCGTAGCTCTGGGTGCAAAGGTCATCGAGCGCCACGTAACCTTGGACAAGACTTGGAAAGGGAATGATCACCACGCCTCTCTGTTGCCCTCTGAGCTAAGCGAGCTGGTTCGTTCTATCCGACTGGTGGAGAGGGCGCTGGGGACCGGCGTCAAGCAGATGTTACCTTGTGAGAAGCCGTGCCATGATAAGGTGAGATATTCTCACTCCACAAAAAAAATCATAGATTTTATCTCTGTGCCATGAGAACAATAATAATGTCACTCCTTTTTCTTCTTCAATTCTTCCAGCTGGGTAAGTCCTTGGTGGCCAAGGTCAAGATCCCCAAAGGAACTGTGCTGACTCAGGACATGTTGGCGGTGAAGGTGGCCGAACCAATGGGCGTCGCAGCGGAAGATATCTTCAAAATGGTCGGAAAGATCGTGACGAAGGACGTGGAGGAGGATGAGAGCCTCTTGCCAGAGGTGGTGGCTGAGTGCTGCAAGAAGAAGAAGTGCTGAGGGTGGCAGGGAGTTTATAAATGGGTAGAAAAAACACTTAATCTGAGAGGTAATGTTATCAAAATGGTCATTTTGTTTGGTGGTAGTGGGATTTTCCAACATTGCCAAAGTGTTTTCTATTGTCTAAAAGTCGCCTTACTCAATACACTAACCTTTTGGCCAACAGGCTCTTTGATAACCACACCATAATCTTACAAGAGGCCCAGTAGTCTCCCTGTAGAGGTGAAAGAACATTGAACACATGGAGCGGCTACTGGTCATCTCCTCACACAGCAGTGAGATCAAAGAGCCTCTTTGCCAAACAGTCAATGTATTCTTCTTGTGCCTGCTCATTAATGGAAGTTCATGATATCAGACATGGTTCGTGTTTGCTGCTTCTTTGAAAGATGCCAGACGCTTCCCAAAACCAAAAGAAGAAATGCCCCCTCTCACAATTGACCTTGTTTTATTCATGAACCCAAGTCCGTCCGGATGTTAACTGAACGTGTCAAAAAATGCGGAGACTCTGTTGAGATCTGATGTTCAGAAAAGATGAAGCCTCCAAATAAAATGTTGCCTAAATTCCCTCCTTGAGGTTTCCCTCTTCTTTGCTACATCGCTTTAAACTCAGGGGTCGACTCACTTCGTGCAGGCCACATTCACTTTGTACCCTCCTTCTCATGGTAGGTGTATTATTGACTGACAGTAAACAAGTGGAAGTGCATGTGCTTGATTATACAACCGGTGAAGCGAGAGAGTCTTAGTCTTAACACTGCGTATGGTCTTTTTCCCGCAGGTGGAAGGCTGTAGAGAGGGTCTGCTGTGTTCTACTTTGTAGGAAGACCCAGAGACATAGAGACTGGATTGGATCTAGCGCAGCACCGGACACAAGTTTACATACTATAAACTCAGACGTTTTCGTTACAGCAGATGCTAAGGCGATGAGTCCGTAGCCACTTAGCCAGCTAGCAATGGGCTTCTTAGGCACAGGAATCATTACCGCAGATGAAAAGAGAGTAAAAGTTATGTATCGCCCATCTTGAACACAGTATTATTTTTTTCTTTCTGCATTGCATTTTCTAATCTCCTTGCTGAACCGAGGCTTGTTGTTGCCAAACACAGTCACTGTCTTGGTGTTAGCTATAATAAAGAAGAAATCCATAGGTGCAAATCAAAGCAAGATTTGAGCATTTCTTTAAAAACTAGGAATTCTTTTACACCCCAATAATACAAATATAACCTTCGTAATTGGATGTTCTGGATGTGCAGTCGAGTGAGTCTCCAGCTGATTTGGTGTAAACACCATCTGCAGATGAAGGAACGTGTCTGTTATTGCAGGTGTTAATGTTGCTAGGTTTATGTTTAGACTCTTGCCAGTAGACAAAGAGCACTGAGTGCATTAACATGCAACTATTTTCTAAACCAAATCCCAATTTAACAAGGAGACAATCTGCAAGATGCTTTTTAAACAAAACTTACTACAGTTCAATTTAGTTATTGAGAACAGTCAAAATGGTCATTCATTATTTTTTGAGTTAATGCTTCCTGCCAACATGTTTATATTTGACATGTTAAGACTTTTAAACAAGACTTTCTTTTTGGGGGGGGGGGGGGGGGGGGGGGGGGTAGAGACATAAATAGAAGTAATGTTGTACTTAAACCACTAGATAGAGCTGTTGTACAGATGGATTTATCAATGCGACATGTCCAAACTCATCTCTGACTGAATTCAGATAGTATTGTCGTGTTTGTAAAATGTTTGTTGTGTGTATTAATGTCCCAAATGTCCGTGAACATGCTCCAGGACAAGACACTGAACTGGTGTCTGCTGCCGGCCGAGGCTGCTGGACTGGCAGTAATCCTGCTGAGGATCAGAGGATTTCCCCAAGATTATGAACAGTTTTGTGTCAGGTTTGAGGTCTTTCATGGTGGTAGGTGGGCTGCACGGGTTGTCCTTCCACCGGCCATCTGAACGACTGATATACTGAGACAAACAGACATCTACCTCCAGCTGCTGGGGGAGAAACACTCACTCCATCTTAAGATATACAATGTTTCTGTTGCGGGTTATAAGAGTAAACAGGTGCGGTTCTCCTGCACTGAACTTCAGTTGGGTGCTCTGCAAAAAACAAACAGCAGTCTATATGTCAGCTGCGGTTTCTTGGTACTCATTGAATCAGGAGGCTCATTTACCCAGTTCTGTTCTGTTATTGTGTGCATAAAAATGACATACATTTTTTTTGACCTACAGAAAAATAAAAAGTAATTAGATAAACAATGATAAAATATAATGATAAGAACATAATGACAATGACACTATTATTACTACTACTACTACTACTACTACTACTACTACTACTACTACTACTACTACTACTACTACTAATAATAATAATAATAATAATAATAATTAACAAAAATAATAATAACAATACCAGGAAAAAATGTCATAAGTAGAAGTATTTTAGCATATGTCAATTTCAGAGGACGGTGAAACAAACCTGTCCATCCCATCCTCTCAATGTCCAAGGCATCATCCTCAGCCTTCTCACATTGTCAGTCCAAGAGCCAAAGATACTCAGCTTAATAGACATAAACAGAAAAGGGCAAGACATATCCACATGTGAAAGGCCAAAAACAGCATCCTCTAGAGTCTAACGTGTTCTACTCAACAGTGCGAATATTTTAGTCTCCATCCTTCTCTACTTGTCACAGCTGTACGGAGAGGGAAAAAACACTATCGGCTAATATCATAAGCCAACCACATCATTTTGTGAGGTTACAGGTTCCTGTTCTAGCACATCCACTGTGTGGGAGCTGCGTCAGAGTCGGCTGTAGGGGTAAGCGGGTCGGTCCTGCTCTGTATTGGGTTTGGGGAAGTTTCCAGTCGGCCTACACTCAACTTAACCAAGTCAAATACTGAAACGCTATATGAACATTAAAGCATAAATCTGACCTTTGTCAAAATAGGGTTATCTTACTTAGACCACAATAACAAACAATCTTTCATATTTTCAAATCATGTTGGACATGTAGTATTGCCTTAGTCTTGTTGAGTGTGTGAGAATGTCATCAGCTGCAAGTTAGTAAACATGGCTGTTGCCTCCAGTTGAAACGTTCTATTCATAGACTCATTATATAGATCTCAGCGATTACCTGGGCCGTCCCTGCTCACAGATGGAGGGTCTCTCTCTAACGCGTCTATAACTTAGTAGCTATTTCAGGCACAAGCTTGAGCCAATAAGCTGCTGCTGATCCCAGCTTCACAGAGGAACCTGCACTACCTCTCACTTTTCGCTGCCTGGGCACCCAATGAAAATGACTTAACAAGTGAGCCACTTCTCACCTTGATAGAATTTAAAAAATGAAACGTTATTTTGTTCAGGTTTTCGAGGTTGTCATCTATAAATCTCTTGGCCAAAGTTGTGTATGTAATTAGGTTACATCTTTGTACGATAACTCAGCTATACAGTTTTTTTTAAAGAGCATTGCAAGCTTAACCTGGAACAACTACTAAAGGTCTGGTGACCTTCTGTATGCCAAGAGACTTATTTTTATTTCAAGTTCAGCAGGCGATATATCTCTGCCTAACTAGAAGGAGGGTTATGTTAATGTGGTTGGTTATGTAACAAGTTCAGCCATGTCACGACTTTACATGGCCCTTAATATAGCAGCTATCCCAATGCAGAATCCTTACTGAGCTCAAACACCTCTGGCCCACACCAACTGTCACTGCAGGCCATGGCATTTCCTCTTTGTTTAACAGTTTGAAAATAAAGCATATTGTATTTAATAAGGGGAGCATGCAACACCTCTTATCAAAGTAATGTTTACACAATTTGTATTTTCTCTTGTTTCCTTTACGTGAGATTGTCCACAGACCACCTCGACATACAGCCTGAGGCCATTCAGCAACTTCATCATACTTTATGCAGAATATTTTTGAAAGAATCGCGAGCCTGTTCCCAGAAGGTAATGGAGCTTGACTGGCTGAGTAAACAGACGGGCCGTAAGAATCAAGAGCAGCTGCTTGTGAGGGAAAGCTAGCGGTGCATGCTATTAAGTATGCTCTTGTTTAATTGGATAAAAACAGTAGGAGGTGAGAAACGATTGATAGGCCTGGTTGGATGCAACCCCTGCAGGGTTATGTGGTTTAAATGATCTTTTCACCTGCCACAACAGCATTGCTGCATGGTGTTGTTTTCACCTTCAAGATGAAGTCACACAACTTTACAGGTGTGTAGAATAGATGATATCAAAATAAGAAGATGGGTGTGGTACAGGCATGGCGTCAGGAAGACGCACCGTACGCCCCTGGTCCGATTTGGCGTTGAAACTGGTGGTATCCCATCCTTTTCTTTTACATCACTCTCATAAAGCTCCATCTCGACAATAACATTTCTGATAGTCTTTATTGTTAAATAAAAAAATCTCATTCAAATGTGTCTATTCCTAATCTTCCATTGTGGTGGGATTATTTTTATGTTATTTTATTTGGACTTTTATAACACTAGTTCACACACACACGCATGCACGCACGCACGCACACACACACACACACACACACACACACACACACACACACACACACACACACACACCACACACACACACACACACACACACACACACACACACACACTGCCACTGTAGAGGTATGTCCCAAACCATGTTCCCGACATGCTAAGTAACAGAATAGGTCACATCATTTAACTCACCTTCATGTGGCTTCTGAAGTTTACAGTTCTCTTGTGTAAAACCTGCCCTGACTTGAAGTATGCACACACATACACTGCTCGAATGTGTTATAATTTCACCTTCAAGAAATTATTTTGTTATTTTGTATAATTATTATTCTATAATATTTGTATAATAATGGTATTCTTTTTTTGCTTTAGGCAAAATAAAGAGTGAGACTTGATACCACATTATATCTATAGTCTGATGTATATTCTTATGTCCGGAGACCTACATACTGGACATTAGCATGTGTCAGTGGGTTTAAGGGTTGTGCTACAAATTAAGGATTCAGACCAGGTGTTGTATCCAAAAGCCAATTACAGACATGCGGGAAATGAAAGACAGCAGAGGCCGGTGATGTCACCTCCAACAACTGGTTGTTTAAAACTGGAACATGTCATGCAAACTGTACATTCTCGTTAGCAATTTTGCAAACGTTCCAACAATCTTTTAGTAAGAAAGCTGCACAATGATGTCAATAAAAGTATCCAAATATGGTTTGAAAAAATAATACATTTGTAGTCAGAAAGAAAATGCAAATAAAAAAATATATTTTTCATGCCTATTTCATTTGAAACATTCTGACCCTAATTGAAAAGTTGTAAAGCTCTAATACTCAGAATCATCATGCAGCATCCTCCCTGAACTATGCTGCAGCATGCCACGTCACGGAGCAGTTGGGATAGTTTTCAAGGACTTTGTGCACAACACTATGATCTGATAGCACAGTAGGCTTCAGCCCCATCAAGCTGTAAGCTCGTTGTGTAAGACGCATTTGCTTGGGTGTGGGGCTGGGAAGAAATGATACATGGCTCTGGGGGAGGTGGGAACAGGTAGAGGTGGGGTGGTGGAGAGAGGAAGATGGCATTGATCCTTGTTCCTGGACATGTGAGGGAGAAGAGAAGGAGGGGAAAGGTAGAGGTGGAGATATACTGAAGCAGGGAAGGAGGGAGGCCATATCAAAGAGAGGAGGAACATTGAGAGAGAGGGAGGAGCCCATGGTTTCTGGGCTTCTGACCTGGCGTCTTGCAGCTCCACCTCGGCTGAGGGAGGACAATCTCACTGAGGATTTACTGTTGGGACCTTCAGGCTGAACTCTGAGCTCTCAGGACTTTTCTTCTTTTTGGATGACATTTTCTGGAATATTCATTCACAGACTCTGACCTGCTGGAGTCCTGAACGGGAGATTTCCAAGTGTGGTACGAGAACAATATATATTTAAGTGTAGCTGTTGTGTGTCTTTGCTCTAACGTCTTAATAGAGTCCAGCTTGATTCTTCAACCACTACTACGACTGTGCAACTTTCAGAGCATGGTTGGTTTTGTAATATCTTGGTTTCTCAGATTAACAATTTGGATTGTGTAGCATTTATGAGATGAAGTTTCAAGATTGCAGCTTGTCCCAGTGTAGCTGTAGCTAACAAGTATGTTCTTCAGTTCTTAGTTGTCACTCAAATTCACTGATCATTTTCTTGGTGTCTACTTTTTGACTTTGTGCAGCGGCATCAGTGTGCTAGGCCTGCAGCTAATCTAAGTATATCTTCTCAGGGATTAAATAGCTCCCTAATCAGCTTTCGCTAATGTCCAAGCTTCACTTAAGGTCGAGATCACACTGCAGGTTCTCAGCACAATGACAAGAAAGCCACACAACTTTAACAGAATCATTGCTCGTAATACCATCAACTGCAATTCAGCACTGACCTTAGTTCCAGCTACAAGGGAATGAATCATTTGATGAATAATAGTTATTATTCATCTGAGCGTTAAAAGATAACCTACATGAAGTTAAATCCTGGAATCTATCAGCAGCACACACAACTATAAACCCTTACAGTTCAAATAAGATCAGTAGCATAGTATTGAACCAATACAGTGAGTAGAATAGACAGTTCAACAAATATTATTGGGTGCTTATTACTGATGCAATAGCATGTAAGCAAATTTAAATGGTGTAGCAAGTCGCAGGGGGATAATGCTAGCTGTTTAATCTGTTAGTTTAATCTATAATAATATACCATATTGCATTCATCATATGTTTTGCATTTAAAACCATCGCCTGCTGAGTAACTTTAGTTGTTAGATACATCTAAAAAGTACAATATTTTCCTCTGAGGTGTAGTGGAGTTGTAGTAGAAAGCAGCAGCAAACAAAAATACTCAAGTGTCTCAAAATTTTACCTAGCGACAGAACTTGAGTAAATGTTTCACTTCTAACGAGGCCTGTAAGTGGATAGATATCAGCAGTGGAACAGTCAGAATTAAGACACTTATTAGGACACTTATCTGTATGTAATATATTCTAATTGTGTACACTAATTGTTTATAGTTATTTTTTTCTACTCACCAGGATTAAAACAGTCTTTTCCTTTCTCTGTCTTGCAGTGAGTAATATGAGGATGCCTTTGAATGGGCTAGATCCTGGAATCAGACTGCAGGGCTTCCATTGTGCTTAGACTGGGAAGCAGCATGCTAACAAAACGGTGAACCGTTGCGGCCTGTCAAACCCTCGTAGCCACCAGCGCCACCAACCCAGCTCCGGGGGTGACTCCAGACACTTCCACTCTGCCTGTCAACCTGCGCCAACACCATGGAGTTCCTGCTACCTATAAGAAGTCGAGACAGGATGGATTCCTCCAGCTCTGAGCCTCTTCTGAGCCCTCACAGCAGCTGCTCCAGGCACTACTACCATGGCGTCAAAAGAAAGCTGCGGCCCGGGCGGATTCTTGGCTTCATCATCAGCATGGTGGCGGTCTGCTCATTCTGTTCATGGAGTGCCTTGTCGCTGGTCACAGCAGTGGCCAAGGAGCTGGGGTCGTCCGCTGAGGGCTCAGCAGAGGCGGCAGGGCCCCAGAGAACTCTTTTGCAGTACAACAACTTCTCAGTCGCACAAGAGGACAAACCGGTGGCCATGAAATCATTTGAAATAGAGATGAACCACGGGGACTACCCAACAGACTACTTTAGCGTGGAGGATAGACGTCAGGGCTATGTGTGTTTTCATATGTTTGGCATGCTGTACATGTTCATAGCCTTAGCCATTGTCTGCGATGAGTTCTTTGTTCCTGCGCTCACTGTTATCACCGAGAGGCTGCAGATATCTGATGATGTAGCAGGAGCCACCTTCATGGCGGCAGGTGGCTCAGCTCCGGAGCTCTTCACTTCTGTCATAGGAGTCTTCGTCTCCCACAGTAACGTTGGCATCGGTACCATCGTGGGCTCCGCTGTCTTCAACATCCTGTTTGTGATCGGGATGTGCGCCCTGTTCTCCAAAGAGGTGTTGAACCTCACCTGGTGGCCTCTGTTCAGAGATGTCTCGTTCTATATTGTTGGCTTGCTCATGCTCATCTATTTCTTTCTGGATAATGAAATCACGTTGGGGGAAAGTATCAGCTTGCTGTCGTGCTACACCTGCTATGTGACATTCATGAAGTTCAATGCCAAAGTAGAATATCTCATCAAGACCCTCCTGGGCAGCAACCAGGTGGACGAGCTGGAGACTGCACCAAAGGTGAGCCTGACTCCATTCATCATTCCATTCATCTTTCTGTCCACTTGTCCATCCATCCATCTGTCCATTTTTCATCAATACATTCATCCACTCATTCATCCATTCATCTTCCAATAATACTTCTCTTTTGATGCCCACTCTACCCTTTAATTTATTTTTTCACCCCATCTCGGTTGCCAGCATCTACTTCATCCATCCATCCATCCATCCATCCATCCATCCATCCATCCATACATACATACATACATACATACATACATACATACATGCATACATACATTACACAGCGGCCCCGTCACCAACAACTCTCAACAGTTTCTAATGCAGGAACAAATATCTCTCAAAGCTGAAAATAGCCAACTAAGATTCTGGATGGGAAAGTACAGCTCTTCTTTGTGTCTTTAAGTGAACGTTTGTGTCTCTTGACATGAGTTTCTGAATGGTTTCTGAGTGGAGTTTCAACATTTCTAGAATGGAAGCCTGACGGTTCTTTTGTTAGTATCCTTTGGCTGTAATCTGGGCATCTGTTGATGACTGATCAATGAATAAGACCCCAGAGTGAACCTGTTTTTGCTACTCACCCTGAGAATAGTAGCGCTCTTGTTCTGGGAATCAGACAGGGTGTTGTACAGACAGCACTTTGTCAAGTAGCCAACCCCTCTTGACTTCCTCTCTGGGAGGATATAAAGCTTTGTCTTAGCCTGCCACCTGCTCGGACAGTGCTAGACACAGCGCCAGACTGCAGCCTCTTGGTGCTGACTAAGCCTAGGAACGGGCCTCCTCTTCCGTAACTACTTTAAGTCATCAAGTCAAGTAACCAGACCAAAGTCTCAGATAGGACTGATGTAACAGAGCTGGTCCATAAAATGTCCTCACTTCAGATAATGTTTGATGCTATTGAATATTTGATACATATAAGCCCTACGTGTGGACTGAATTACACCAGTCTGAATTTATAAGAAATATATAACTTTCAGTCAAAATTTGGTTATCCATTTATTCATCCAATTTAGAAATTTCTTTCTTATAGTGACAAGAAAAGCACATTATAGCATTAACAATCAGGTTTATAGTTATGTAGTTACAGTTATATTGTTACATACATAGCCCGTAAGAACACCATAAATAACATTGCAATATTGCAAAATATCACACACACGCATACATAGTATTATTTCTAAATTCCATGCGAGGAGTATACCCTGACTATTTGTAGACAGTTACTCCTGTATGCATCTCTTCAACTTCATCAGCACGCTGCCTCCTTCAGGCCCCCTCGTCTTTGTCCTGACATTGGGAAAAGTGGTCTCTTGACTCTGGAGGAAGGTCGCAGCTCTGAGTGTTGTTTGTCTTCTATTTCAGCTCATTGAGCATGACAAAATATAATTGCTGAGCATCTCTTCACAATCTGGTCACAATGTTAGGAAAGTAAGGGACATCAGAGAGTGTTTTGATTATTTATGAGTGTGACATTAGTGTTTTTTCTTTCCCAGTATGAGTCATACTAACAGGATGTTGACCTATGACAAGACACTTACCAATCACTAAACCAATCACTTCATGCCAGAACAAGATGATGGGGAAGTGTAATTTTGAGATTAGCTTGCAGTGCTCTTTGAGCAGATTCAAGACAGAGGGGGGAAATGATGTTGCGTTGTAAAAGGGTCAACTGCGGCACATGAAAACACAAAGAGTCTGTCTCTGCGTCTTTTTCTGCCTGTGTGTGTAGTTGGAGTTTTGTACCGATCTGTTGCTCTCTGATGTTGTAATCTCAAACGGCGTCTCAGGTGGCAAATACTAATATTTCTCATTATTAAGGGGCAGCAGTGTGCTGCTGCACATCATCTGGTTTTTTTTGTCTGGATTCTTATAGACCTTTTAGAAGGAGGCAACTATTTTTGGGGTTGATTCGGGCCAGGAAAGGTTATCACGTTATAGGAAACAGATGATGTCATGATCACCTGTTTTAAAAACACTCCCCTTAAATGCTGAGGTAACTGTTTTCTTTTGTCTTAATAGTGGATTGGTAAAAGCAATAGTAATAATTGTTGTACTTTTAGTGACTTCATCATCGTCAGGCTCATGTTTTTATTTCAACGTAATCCATTCACCAGGAATCAGTTACTGTCAATTTCAACAAGACTTTTTTTTCCCAGACTCTGAATGTATTATCTGAACTGTGTATCTTATCCACTTTTGTATATTTTTGTATATATATATATATATATATATATATATATATATATATATATATATATATATATATATGCAGCATATTTGGGTGCTGATCAGTGTTGTTACAGAAGCTCTGTTTGACATGCATGCCCTTCTGGGAATCAGCTGTTCTTCAGGCTGCCTCTCCTCAGCCCAAGAACAGCTTTTCTCTTTCTGTCGTCCGGCACTTGATGTCCAACTGCCTTGCCCTCATGTGTCGGTAGCTGCTTAATAATCCCTCAGGTTAATGCTCTCCAATCCCATTAGGGCCACTAATAATAGTCAGTTGCTCTCTGGAAGGAGCAAGAATCAGCAGATCACTGAGAGAAAACTGACTGGCTGCTCCGTCCTCAGCCTGCTCATAACCTTGGTGTGGTTTTAATGTTGATTATAGTTCAATGTTTCAGGTGGTTTTGCACAGTGCATAGAGTGTCTACGTATATAGACAGAGAGAGAGAGAAGATCTGATGGTTTTCTTGCTGATGGCACTAAATACGACAATCCTCTCTGATCCCCTTATCAACTGCTTACCTGCGGTGACGACAGCAAACATGCAGCACTCAGTCTCTGCGGAGCTCGAACGAAATGTTCAAATTGTTCCTTGCAATCATTAATGTCAGACCTGGATTGCAACGCAGCAGCGCAGTGCATTTGGATTCAACTTCATGAAAAAATTAGATTGAAGGTTTCTTGACACAAGTATCTGTACAGAGAAGGAAGATTTATTCGTCAATAGTTGTTATGTATTACTTGTTACTAATTACAGTTATATGGTTGCCCATAAGAGAACGTAAGAGAATCTAATATTCATGACCCAAAGTGCAGGTGCACTTTTCTTTGTTTGATGTAATTATCCAACAAAGAACAGCTGAAATGACACTACCTTTATTTAACAATAGTGACACTTCATACAGTCTATTTGGTTTTGTTCTGGGGTCAGCACAAAGCTCATCTAATGGATTCTATACTTGCACAGCAGTCCTGACTCTTAAATTTCAGATTATTGTGATCACGACCAAAACCCTCTATCCAATGCCGCAGTGAAAATAAAACTGTAAAACACTGTCATTCACCCATGACATTTCTGTTAAACTGAGCTGTGTGGCTGAAAATGATTTCAATATTTGCTGACCGATGAGAGTGAAAGGGGAAAAGACAGTGACCTGTGAAGGTTGCTGTGAGACTCACACGCAGGCTTGAGAAGTAGCAGTCTAAATGTGGTGATCTCTGCAGATTAATCCTGGCTAAGTCCCACAGCTCGGACAGTCAGGTGGAGAGAGAAAGAGCAGAGGGGTGGAAATAGAAATGTGTGGAAAATCTGAGAAGGACTGTTCCCCAATGATGATGAGCGGGATCAAAGGTGTAAATCTGTAGGATTTTAGGATTTGGCATTATTCCAGTGTTTGTTGACCGAGGACGAGACAGCAGCTCAGTCAAAAGTGTCAAAAATATTTTAAGCTTGAGGCTTTTGTCTTCTTCTCATCACCTTCGGGTCTCAAACAGCTCTGTTATATCAACAAGTCGGGATTTGCTTGTGGAAACTCTTTACTTGATAGATAGATTGAGGTACCTAAGTGCTATTTACCATAGTTTGGATGATTATCATCCAGTTTTAATGTACACAGTTTTAATGTACAAAGAATTTTAATTTGAAATTCTGCTTCGTAATTTACAGTTTATAAAAACGGCCTGAGTTTTATCTGTAACTGCAAAAACAATGCATCAAATCTTGAACAATAAATGACAACATGCTGTTTCATACTTGGAAGCAGAATTTGTATATATTTATATATTTGAGTATCCAATCTGTAAATGTATTATTATATCTATCAACATATAAATATGTCTACATTATCTCACAATCTTAACCATGTAGCACATTGTTTTTATCTGAGAGTAGATGCCTCTTGATTATCGTAATCTGAAACAGTTTCATTCAGGTCAGGCTAATTTAGTTATCTTTATTTTATATTATTCAGTTATCTGAGTGTCGTATTGGATTCTTACAACCTTCTGGGTGACAAGCAAACAAATATTTGGAGGATGTTCTGTTTTTTCTTTTGAATCCCCTCAGTTGCTGGAATTGATTTGAGAGAGGTTTTTGGTGATTAGTCATCAGTGATTCATGAAGGGAATCTGAGGAGAGGTTTAACCTCACAAACACATCAGTGTTGAGAGGAGTGACATAAGGATGTAAGATGACAAAGATTAGCAGCTTTTCAAAATAAGTCACAGTGTGTCATGCAGAATATAAACATGTTGCACAAAGCAGCAATTATCTGAGTATACTGCTGCACAACTGGTCTAATTAAAATCCAGTTTCAGTCTCAGCAGAGCAGGTTGTGAGTGTCTTTTGTCACTAAGCAGCATGTGAGCGCCAACCAACGTGAACTAATGCCCAACTGGCCCCTGCCTTTAGAGCTGCTCAGCAATCACATGGGCAGGTGTGCACAACTGGTTCTGTTATGTTACTTGTTAACATTAACTTAAATATATTTACATTCATTTTGGTGGATACAAATGATTGCCAACATGAAATACCTGATATTTAGTCAAAAGAACTTGTTCACATATTTATGAAATTACACCCTGAGCCAAAACTAGACTGGACAAACATGTGACTATAGAAGTGGGACGCCTTGAAAGACAACCCCCTCCCTTATCTTTAGCTTTGCTTTTTCTGCTATAACAGCAGCAGGTGTCTTGTCAGATGCAAGCTAAAGGGATTATCTTCTCAAACTGAGGCCTCCATCATGAAAACGTGTCAAACAACAAACCCTTCCACCTCTCTGCTTGTTGTCTGTGAATGTCTGTGTGGAAAAATACATTAATCGTTACCTCGGCTGTGTGATATAATCGTTTGTGTAAGATAACGCTGTAATAAGCTTAGCGCTATTTAAGGAAAACGATGAGGCACAATGAGTACCATTCACCTGAGAAGGTGCTGTTGCAGCTCTTTGGTTTGAATCTGTTAAGAGGGTGTGTGAGCGAGTGAGTTTACTTTAAAATATTTAGCATAGTAAAGGTTCATGAAAACCTTTTTCTTCTTGAAGACATAACATAACAGACATGTTGACTTGCTGTTTGCTTTGGAAATCAGCGTATTTCATTTCTTACGTTATTTTTTTATTTAAAAAAGTGCAAAAGCATCTAATATGTTTAAAACCTCTGGACATAAGATCCAGAGAAACTGAATGGTTAGACAAACTGTGCCTCAGTTTATGAAGATCCGCTGTGAAATATGAATTAAAATGATAAGTTACACTGTTACACTACACTGTTTATAAAAAGTGGTTTTGGTCCTCCATGTATTACATTCTAACTCCTAAGCTTTCTAAACTGACCCAAACCTCATGTTTAGTTCATTTCTAACCACAATATAAATATGTTGTGGTTAGAAATTAAGTAAAATTGATTTGCTTTATTCTTCTCCAGTGTTTTTAAAGTGCAAACTTGCATCGATTCATGACATCTAAACATAAAAAAAGCTTATTTATTGAGCTTGCTTTAGAGCAATATGATATTTGTTTACAGGGTAGAACGTGTGTGTGTGTGTGTGTGTGTGTGTGTGTGTGTGTGAGTGAATGGACACAGCTGTACCGTTAAATGTCCTCTGAAGAAATGACTGGTGTTGAGATCAGTGTGGGAGTCCTCCTCTGTCTCGCCTTGGTGATGTAACAAGACTCAAAACATCTGAGAAGAGGAGGTCATGTCACATACACGGGTGACACTTGTTTTCTCCAGTGGAAGCTTTTAGATAAAGTAAAATAACTGTAGAAGTTAAAGACCGTGGCTGTTCTTCCTAAAAAAGGAAATATATACATATATATATATATATATATATATATATGTATATATATATATATATATACATAGGCTATATTGCTTTCGGAGCTTGCGTGTGTTTTCAATGTTCCTTCATTGTTTACTGAATGTCTGGTGAGTAAACATGACATAAAGAGGAGTTGGAGTCAGCTGTTAGCTGAACACTTAGGAGTTTATTCACTATATTGTAACTATCGATTCATTCTTTCACTAATGGCTTCCCCACCCTGTCAGATTAGTCCAATCCAACAACACTACACAGTCTGAACTTAGTATTTAATGCAGGCCAAATGTATTGGATTGCATATAATACATGTGCGTGTGTTGCTTGTTGATACTCAATTGTTTATAAAAAAGATATAATGTCCATATATTGATTTCTTTCTCTGTGTTTTAAAAGGCCAATGAACCTGAAGATGACGAGAACAAGCTGATGGTGAGTTTGTTTTGTGTGTGTGAACTTCTCTGTATGGTCCCTGTAGCATCTGCTGCAGGTCATGTTAATGTGTCTGCATATATATATATATATATATATATATATATATATATATATATATATATATATATATATATATATATATTTACAGTATGTATCTGACAGACATTTGATACAAACGAACATCTAGATACATATCCTACATGTACACTAGAAAGAAGCAGAAGTAGAGATATGACATTCAAACAAACTGCTCATTAGTTTTTTTCCATCACCATCTTATTTGGAAATATTTTAGAAGTGTCGTGAGATAACAACAATGTTAAATCAAACAAAATGTAGAACAAGTATTTACTTATTTTGCATTGAATATAATGTTTATTTATATATATTTCTGTATTTGGGATATTTTTATAGGCCAAACCGAGGCTGCAGAGGGAAGGCAGCTGTGCCTCTCTACACAACTCACTGATGAGAAACAGCATCTTCCAGCTCATGATACACACCCTCGACCCTCTGAGTGACGAAGGTATGGGTAAGCAAAAAAACACACAACACCACACAAACATACACGCACGGACACAAATGCAACACGATACAATGTTACTATGAAAAAGAGGATGCGCTGTGGATGTGAATTAAATGAACAATATATTTTGGTGTTTAGGATCAGAATTAGGTTCAGAACAGGTTTATGGGCACAATAGTGTTTGGTTAAGGTAAGAGATTGTAAGATCTTCATTCATCCAACCATTCTCCACTTCTTAGCATTTCCCTACCTCTTTCTTAGAAAATATTCCTAGCAAAGTGAGAAACACATTCCCCCATTGCACTGGCATGTATCTGTAATACTTCATCACAAATGTTCAGGAGACCATACTGGGCTGACTGAGTCCCTTTTGTTTCAGGACGTTTTAAAGAGAAGGCCTCGATCCTTCACAAAATGGCTAAAAAGAAGTGTAAAGACGAAGCTGGCTGTGCCAACGGTGTAGGTGAGCAACAGCGTCCTGTGAAACTACGGGAGTCTCTTTGTCCCACTCAAAGATCAAGTGACGAATCCAACATTTTTTATTTTATGTTAAAATGTATGGCTGAAGTTATCACTTAACTTCCTCCTCTTTTAGCTTGAAACCTGTTTTAAAGTTCATGATTGCATGAGTAACGTGATGATATCTTTCAGTAAGTGAAACACAAAGTTTGTCATTATCACCTCAGAAAATTAACAAGTATATTTTGTTTGTCAACATAGGACCCCTCTCCCAGACACAACCTCCAAAAAGTGCAAAATGTAAAGTTATAGCTCTTCTTTTATTGTCATTAGACATCATCTTTTTTATTTCAAATGAATACTGTTCTTGTGAACAAGTTCCTGAAACTCTGTTCTTATCTTGCTTCTTTTTTCTTTCCTCAAGCTGATAAAAACATCCCCAACAGTTCAAATGTTGCAGTGGAAGTCACACCGCCCATGAACGGTGTTGCAGGGGGAGAGGAGGTATGGCCTTTATCTTTCAGCTCCAAGTTCACATGTTAAACATGTTTTTCATAGAACCTCAGCCAAGAATACAAGTTTTTTAAAAGGCATCATGGAAAATGTTTATTTTATAAATTATTATCTAAATATAAATACAGTTGTTGTAAAGAAATTCATCTTTCTTCAGGGGGGTGAAGAAGAGGAGGATGAAGACCAGCCTCTGAGCCTGGCCTGGCCCGACACCAACAGGAAACGCATCACCTACCTCGTCATAATGCCCATCGTCTTGCCACTGTGGCTCACACTGCCCGACGTCAGGAGAGAGGTGACAACACACACACACACGCACACACGCACACACACGCATACACACACATATACATATATAATGTAAATCTAATTTGTTTTCCCAACTACATATTCACATTCTGGATTGAAGAGTTTCTGGTTTTCACTGCTGTCATTCGTATTTGAAGCATGAGGAACTTATAAAAACTAAGATTACATGTGCTGCTTATTTTGGTAATTTACTACATGACCTGCTAAATAGTTTCGTGAGTAACAGCAGGTTCCAAAATACAGTTTTATATGTTGACATTGGTACATCGGGCTCTTGACTGGGCCAAAGAATAATTGATTGAGTGTCAATACACTAAACGTTTCTCTTGTGGTTTTCAGAGCTCAGCAAGGTTCTTCCCCATCACTTTCCTCGGCTCCATTAGTTGGATTGCTTTCTTCTCCTACCTGATGGTGTGGTGGGCTCACCAGGTAACACACACACACACACACACACACACACTCTCTCTCTCTCTCTCTCTCTCTCTCTCTCTCTCTCTCTCTAATAATAATAATAATAATGCATTTCATTTTTATCGCACTCTTCCTTCAAAAGAATCTCAGAGTGCCACACATATAGTAAAAAAACCACACACAAAAAACAAATAAAACCGATTAAAACATAGTTAAAGCAACCCATAAAAATAAAAAATAAGAATGTAATAGCTGACAATAAATTAATTCAAGGTAAAAAATGCCTTCCTGAATAAAAAGGTTTTCTCTCTCTCTCTCTCTCTCTCTCTCTCTCTCTCTCTCTTTCTACATACACCAACTGTAATGCATATTCTATTCTATTACTGAGGCCTTTTCTTATAAATCAGTGCAGCAGTCAGAGTGTTGAATGTGTGACCAAGGCAGCTAATCCCAACTAATCTGCCTTGATCCTCGGCCAGATCAACCTGTAGCGCTCTATTTTAACAGCAGAGATGCAGGCAGACCTGAAGCAGGACGTCATGTGAGCATGGAGGAGGCGCACCAGCTTTTTTAGTTCACACGAGCACTGTGAGCTGTGAACTAGCTGAGGTGTGCTAGGTGAATCTTTATCGTCTCAGCTTGTCGCATTACTGGTCTCACACCTTTGAGACCGCCGTACCAAACACAGGGGAGCATACAAGAAGAAGGTCTTCTGTCAGTTTCTGGAGATCTTCAAAAATGTTACGGTCTCCATGTAAGCTGCTGGGGGGACACAAATACCAGCTTTTCAGGAGATCAACATTTAGGAGCACTGCTTACACTTATCTTTTCCCTGCCACATAATCTTCGTCCTGCCACCTTGAAACTCACAAAAGACATTCTACTAATTATAACTTCAAATCTGCCTCTACAGTCTGATCCTGTTTGCTTTTTGTTTGTACATTTAGTATATGTATATTTGAATATTTGGTGTATACTGAAAATCTCTAAAATCCGTATGTCAAAACAATCTTTTTTAGCAATGTGTAAAGGACATGAACACCTTCTTCTTGCTTTCAGGTCGGAGAGACGTTCTGGATCACAGAGGAGATAATGGGCCTCACAATATTAGCAGCCGGCACTTCGATCCCTGACCTGATCACCAGTGTGATTGTAGCACGAAAAGGCCTTGGTGACATGGCCGTGTCCAGCTCTGTGGGCTCAAACATCTTTGATATTACTGTGGGGTGAGTACAGCAAGAAACTACACAGTGGAATATCTGTTTTTAGTTGTGAACAAGTGCAGTTTGTAACCGAAGTAACTCTTCTCTTCTCCCTCCAGTCTACCGTTCCCCTGGCTCGTCTACAACATCCTCAACGACTTCAAGCCAGTAGAGGTGAGCAGCAACGGCTTGTTCTGCGCCATTGTCCTCCTCTTCATCATGCTCCTCTTTGTCATCATCTCCATCGCGGCTTGCAAGTGGAGAATGAGCAAGTTTTTGGGCCTTCTCATGTTCCTGCTCTACTTCGTCTTCCTCATCGTTAGCGTCATGCTGGAGGACAAAGTCATCACCTGCCCCATCACTGTCTGAGGGAGAAAGAGGGCCAGAAAGTAGGCGCGAATGGTCTTGTGTGTACAGCGGGATTTACAATAGGAGAGGAAAAACATGCTCACACAGACGCAAACTTTCTCTTATCTGTCTCACTTACATACACAGTTGAAGACTGCATGCACACAGACACACACGCACAGGCACACACACACACACACACACACACACACACACACACACACTCAAGTGAAAGGATGAAGAAACACACACACACAGGTTGTGGATGTCAGTTGGATGTCAGAGACGCTGACTTGAATCAACACTGGAAATTCATACCGGTGCATCACACCAGCAGCTGGCAAACACGCCTGTACATCATCAATGGACTGTATGCCACCCAATAGGAGGGACTCCTCTCTCTTTGTACCATGTGACCACATTAAGTAGTCACTTTGGATTGACAACTGATGAACAAGTTATGTGAACGCCACCTGGGATGGACCATTCCAATTGAAGATCACCAGAGATTGTGTTTTTTTTTTAACTAAAGGACTATTTGGCAGTATAAGAAGTACCTCCGCTACTCATGCAAGCAGCCAAGTTAATCACATAAACTGAATGTGGGGGCTCAAAGAGACTTTACTTTGTTGTTGTTTTTAAAGGGCAGCAAAGCTCCGGAGAGATCCTGTATGTCTGTGGTATAAAAAGAAGAAGAAAGGGTCGGGCAACACATAAGTGTGATAAGTGCTGCTTTAGATTTGTTCATTTACCTCCTGTAGGCTTTGCAGTGACATCAAAAGAGAACTATCCAGTGTTAAAAAACCTTGAGTGTGTTTCAATACAGTATATTCAAGGACATATTTGGCAGAAATGGTTACTTTACATCCTATTCATGATAGGATACTATTCTATGATAGTTACGTTAGAGCTTACACAGATAGAAGGTTCTAAGGTGTTTTCATGGTCAATATATTCCAATTTGTTTGGGTTTTTCATAACATAAGCTTGTGAGCATGTATTTTTCTGTTCTGTCTGCCTTTGCGCTGCACTTTGTGCATGGAAATGTACAAACTTGGTCAGTGTGGCATTTCCAAATAGATGATGCAGTCTGGACAACAAGTGGTGGACTAGTGTTCTCCATTTTATTTTACTTTATGAACTCAAAAGTTTTTTGTTTTTTTTCAAATCATGTATTTATAAAAAAAGAGTGTTCAATATCAACAGGTATCACCAGGTTTCTTCTGTCATGTTTTGATGTAAAACAACTCATGTACTGTATAACATATCGCACCGCTACGTTCACATGCTACATTCTTGTGTTCAGTGGGACGTAGAGGTTGAATTCTTTGATTAAAAAACAGCAAGTAGGCCCACAACGTTATTGTAAAACCAAACATGGACTGTTGTGACTTTATATATTTTGGCAAATTTAGTTTTCTTCTAAACGCTCTCTATTAGATTCACGGTGAAATAACATTAAGCAAAAAGCATGTAACTTTATTATCACTAGGTAAATCAGTAGGTACCTTTCCATTCAAATATGTCTGTTTCCATTAACTCATATATTTCAAATATTCTGAAGCGGTTGCAAAAAATATTTAAAAAAATCACACAATAAAGAGCTGTCTGTAACTCAATGAATCTGTTTCAATTTTTTCTCGCTGTTTTGCAAAATTCTGGTAGATTTTTTCATTGGGTATCCTTTGTTTCCTTTAATGAGCAATGTCAAACTGTCCTTAAAACAGGCAGGACACTACTTACTGATGTAATGCAGATATAGTAACCTATTAGTGTCACACCAAATCAACGTCTCAACGTCGTCCATCTTGTCTTCATCAGTTCAATCCCCTGTTGCATGACTGCCTCTTACGTATTGTAACGCTTGCCATTGGTTTTCCTTATGTTGCATGCTTTCAAATATATGAAGCCCATCTGAATGTGGGAAATATTTTACACTTGATTCTCCCCACAATATTCAACATGCTCCATCAGTCTTGGAGAAATGTTCTAGACATCTCAGAATAAAATTCTCCACTGCTTTTTATTTCAGTGTTACAGTAAATTAAGAATAAATAAATGCAAAATATTGCTTCAAGCATTCTTGAACTTTTATATACTATATCCTCAAGAACACTAACTTTTATTCAGGGGTGAAATTGCATTTGCGTTTATCTCAGTTTACCATTTTGTTTTCTTTTTCGATAAATTTGTGTGTTAAAATTGGTTTAACACTCCCAAAGGGTAAATAATTAATATTGTGTGTTAACTACTTTTTTTTCTCATTAATTGCACACAAAAATTGTCCCTTCAATTTACCCTAACTATCCCCTATTTCTTGTAAAGTATAAAACGTTTGGTTTATTGTGTGAAAATTTGTATAAAATATTTGTAAACTGTAATGTATATCTGTATATACACCTGTATGTAATAGTCAGCATGCAAACCTCAACTCAACTTCTATTCTCACACTCCATATCGTATCATTTCTAAATCTTCCTTGCTTTGGTGGATTATGTAAAAGAGAGGAATGTGTGTATGAACGAGTGCATTTAGAAATATCTGTAAGAATTCCTCCTTAACCAGTTTGAATACCACGACGAATGGTAAAATGCTTTTGTATTTCCCTTCCACGTTATGTGTTAAGTTTGGAATCATATTCATGTACTACTTGAATTGTGTATTATACTGTAAAAAACATATATCAATCATTTCTGTATAAAGTGTTATATGATAAATTAAATGAAACCTCACATTTTCATTTCAGTTTGGAGTCAATGTTAACTTTGGGATTGGTTTAGAAACCTTTTTTCATTTTGAAAAATGGTTTGAAACATGTCATAATCTCTCTATCATTTGGAGAAGCTTCCATGATCTTAAAAGTAAAATTCTAAAATGATTACTATTATTATATAATTACTTTAACACAGAAAGAATAAATAGTCAGTATAATTTGGCAAATCTGTAATAGCTGAGTCATATACATTTTAAATGTAACAAAGCACTTCACTTTACCTTTCATCCCCCTTTACAACACAGGTCAGATTTGCAGTGTCATCTATCAGGATGTGATCTGCTTTACTTCGACACAAGCCTCTTACAGCAGCATGCGTGGCCCGCTGCCATGATCCGCGTGATGCAACAGGGATTCACTGGACACCTGGTCCACCAATAAAGAACATGCTTGCCTGCTTTGTGTGCGCGTTTCTCTTCACTGACAACTGAGGATATGTCACTCACTGTACTGCACTGAACTAGTCTGCAAACCAGTTCACACTTCCTTGTCTGCAAATGTCACGGCTGTGGGTGAGTCCTCTTCCCTCAACATCAAGGGAAGAAGATAAACCTGCTGAATCCATTCGAGCCACTCGTAAAAACCTCAAATCAACTTAAAAAGGTGCTTTGACTGAGGGCTGTGGATTTTGTTCCCCATCACTTATGATAAAATGTATTTGAAGGGGACCCATTTAAATTAGTTTTACATATGCTTTGTACTGCTGTTTGATAGTCCAGTTGTGATGTCATAAAAGTGTGTAGCTGTTCCATCTACAATGAATTGTAAAATATTTAATAGATGACACTGAGCGCACCAGGGGAATGTACATGTATGGTACATGTTCTGTGTCACACCTGCCGACACTACAATAGAATAAAGCTCATTAGTTTGGGTATTAAAAAAGAAACCTGATATTCTGTGTGTCCACAAAACCATTCTCCCATGCATTGTCCACGGAGCAGCTCCAGCGTCATCACAAGTTTGAGACTTTCTTCTCTTGTTTCTGGATTTGAGAGAGAGGAGTTCATGTTCACAGATATTGAGTGAACTTTCCGAAGTCATGCATAACAAATTCTTAATTTAGGTGGCGTTCCCCTTGATAAAGATGCCAGGGTATTTGTGTGGCTGGTGTGAACACACCAGGGATGAACATAAGATGTTAAGACAGACTCAAAATCCAACCAGTATCAATGAACCATTGACCATTCAGTCAAAGTGAATGGTAGATATGATCAGGAGAGACAATTAAAAGAAGCTGGATTTTGTAAAATGAAGGCAGGAATGAACTTGTCAGGTGGCAGATGCAAGAGACTTTGATTGTGTTGTTCACCATTAGGCTCATTCGAGATAAGCCAGTTCTGCGCAGAATTGATCGGCGGCCATCGGCGCGCAATGCATTTGTGTCCGACTTGGTCCCGACTTGCTCTGACGTCATGCACACGTGGTCAACGATACTCTCACGAGACCAAGCCGGCTGTCGATTTCAGAGTCAGGCGCCGCAGTTGCTAGGCTCGTTCGTTAGAGCTGCGCCTCCCTGGAATCCAGACGAGAGCAGGCGGCCGCAGCAGGAGGCGTTGACATTAAACTGCGATCAAGTCGGACAGTTTTCAGCTGACTTCAAAGTAAACACAGGAAGTCACAGACAAAATGACTTCCTTCTGAAGAGCCAGGCGTTTCCCATCATGCACTGGGCCAAGCAGTGCCGAACGAGCCTGATGTTACTGATGCTGCACCAATGAGTAGGATTACGTCTCTGGTGCTTCACATTCTCGAGCAGTAGGAGGCAGTAATGCAGCTACAACTTGAAAATGAAAAGAAGAAGAAGCCACCGGAAGCATGCTCCTGTTCGTTTGGTAACAACAGACCGACAAGCTGCGCTTTGCGTAAGACTAGACCCGACTGTTCCGGTGTGATAGTGGAGAGCACCATGGACCCATCGGAGTCCGGGGGACTGGCAGCTGGTCTCGGCCCAGAACAGAGTCCCAAACCCGAGCTTTCTGCAGCGATGCGGGCTAAAATCGAGCGGAACCGGCAGCAGGCGTTGATGCTCCGGCAGGCGCGACTCACGAGCCGCCAGCTGTCCGCGGTGGAGGGGGCGACCTCGGCGAAAATCTGCAAGACCATCGACTCTGGTGCCGGCTTCTTCATCGAGGAGGAGCAGGGCGGGGAGGAAGAGCAGAGCAGCAGGAAGGTTGTGCATCAGCCAGGTGCGTTGTGGCGTTTGGTGACTTGAGTGACCGTGCGCGCGTATTTACGTGTTGTATTGAGCGTGGGTGTGTTTTGTTGTTTCCAGCCCCTGTCATCGAGCCAGACTACCTGCTGTGCGATGACTGTCAAAAACCCTTTATGGACTCGTACCTCAGTAACAGCTTTGACCTATCTGTCTGTGATAAGTGCAGGTATCATACACACACACACACACACACACACACACACACACACACGAACATTCCGAGTCCCTAAAACAAATAAAAGTAGTTTTTCATGCAGCTTTTGGAAAAGCAAAACATGTCCAATAAGTCAGTTTTGAATGTGTCAAATTTGACATTGTAATGCAAATAATTAACAGGTTTCCCCAACATTTTAATGATCTGAAAGAATGTGGCGTTATTTTTTGTTTTGCTGCAGCATTACTCTTATTATAGATATTGTATGCTAAGTGATACTATGCATTTAACTGTTAAAAGTATGAATGAACTCGCATACAATATAGGTTAACTGACTCTAATATATGCCAACAACATGGGTTTCGTCATCAATGTTCTTTTCACTTAGTTTTCTCAAATCTTTGAGTAGTGATGTTTAATCAGAGATAAACAACTTTGGTTTTATTCTTTGGTTTTAAATTCAACTTCAGCTAGTGTTAAAAACACATCTGAAACCTACAGATATCTCGGGCTCATAGATTCAGATGTTTACATTGTATTTGTATAATGACATGCCAGACAATCAAATGTCAATGAAATGTATTAACAGTATAAGCCTCTTTTCCCCTCAGAAACAATGAGGAGAAGCATAAGCTAATCTCCAGAACTGAGTCCAAGCAGCACTACCTGCTGAAGGACTGTGACCTGGACCAGAGAGAGCCTCCACTCAGGTTCATACTGAAGAAAAACCCTCATAACGCGATATGGGGAGACATGAAGCTTTACCTCAAACTACAGGTACTCGCTGGAAGATGGGGACTGTGTGCATCACAATCTATGCGATCTTATATCACACCATGCTAAAACTTAAAAAGCAAAACATGTTTGCATATACACAAATTAACATTTAACTAAGAGTATGGATTTAAAAACTCACAACTAATTCTGTTTTTATTGTCTCTGCTGTATTTGCTGTATTTGTCCTTCTCATTGAAGGTCACAGGTGGCTGTCAAGACAGCGTGCAAGCAATCTGCATTACGACAATACAAATAATGTATAACAATAAAATATAATGCAAACTTTGAATGCGTTTTATCAAGCAGTGAACAAATTACAGTAGTGCTGAAACGATCAGTTAGTCAATCAACATTAACTGCTTTTCTCTGTTTTATGTCATTGTAAATTGAATTAATGAAATCAATTTTAGTTGCAGCCCTAAATCAAAGTATGGACTTTTTGGTCCAAATACCCCCTCATTTTTCTGTGTGTTTGAATGAGTCTATGTGTATTATGTATTTGTATGTGTTACCCAGGTGGAGAAGAGGTGTATGGAGGTGTGGGGTTCAGAGGAGGCCCTGGAGGAGGCCAAAGAGACGAGGGAAGAGAACCGAGAGACGCAGAAACAAAAACGCTTCAACAAGAAGGTCAAAGGTTGGTGACCTCTTTGCCCAAATACCAAGTCAGTTACAATACGGAAATGTGTGTAAATGAGCGTCGACTCCATAACCTCTGGACATGTGGATGTTTCATATGTCTGTGTTTGTGTGTCAGAGCTGCGCAGAGCGGTGAGGAGCAGCATGTGGACCAAAGACACCAGCGTTCACCAACATCAGTACGGAGCAGAGGAGGTGGTGGATCCAGAGGAGGACCTCTACAAGAAAACCTGCACCACCTGCGGACATGAACTCGCCTACGAGAAGATGTAGACGCTCGCGCACACACAATACTGATTGGAGAAGATATTCGGTGCTTTTATGGGGAACCATACACCTCACAAACCCTCGGTCCTTCAGCTCTATTTCCTGGATTTTTACTGGTATTTATTAATAAAACACTGCATCCTGGTGGCGTACAAGGGGCCAACATATCACTCTCCTGTGTGACACGTATGGCTGTCAATAGTAATGTCTGTAAAACAGCTGTTACTGACCTCAACTTATTTGTGGCAATGTCCAAATCAAGGAAGGCACGATATTGACACTTGAGAATACCATCTTGCATTAAATAGTGAATTGTGAGGCCAGCTTTTTGACTGGAAGAGAAGCGACCAGTATGACAAACTTTGCCTGCCTTTTAGAAAAAATAGTGTGTTGAGAAGGGGGATTTCGTTTTTAGGATCTCATGTTTTTGTACTTGATACTTGCAGAAGAGTCCTCTCAGATTTCAGTCACATGATACCTTGACGTGTTCAGTCATGTGAAGTAAGTTAAACTTCTCCTCGCCTTTGTGGCCTTTATAAAACTTGACATATTTCATTGTGACTAAATGCTAAGGCTTTCTGGTAATATATGCAACAACCATTGTTATTGGAAAGTTCTTTTCTCAATTTTCTTGAATTGAAGACCTTCCTCATTCAGCTACTCTTGGACAGATTTAACGATCCACAGACCTCAGTCTGGTCTGAAGTGGCTGGGACATGGACTGTTTCTATGAACTCATGTCAGCTATAGAGAGACTGTTCAGATGTTCATACTATGATTTGGGTTTGACAATTCAGAATGAACAGCATGTTTAGCATTTATTCAATGTGGTAGAACTAGTATTCATGTAAATATGTAGGCCTATTGTTAACATTTGTGCTCTAATTCTGCAAACTGTCAAATTCTAAATGTTATCCTTCAATGTTTTGTCACCTGTAGTGGTTATAGTGCATAACCACGCACAATTCAAATGAGTAGGAAATTAATGATAGTTTTGTTAAGTTCAAATAAACTTAACGGCTCTAGTTCCCATTCATTCACCACATTGAATTTTCAGGAAATCCTAATTCAAAGGAAGCCTTCCCCTGGCGGACTGCTCATTTAAAGTTGTCAGATTAGTCTTCATGGCTTTGAGGGCACAAAGTTTTGTGTATGTGGAGTGCAGACCTTCCCTGGTGCTCCTCGGGAAGAAGTGACGTTTTCACGATCAGAGCTTTTCACGTGGACTAAGATTCAGGTATATCAGACTTGTTATGTTTGAAACCAATCAGCAAGGCATCAATCATTTTAAATGACACACCAAGAATCATGTTGTTTTACAAATTGGTGAAACAGTGGAGATTAATGGCATCAGCATCTTTTATTTTACCGTCTTTGCATTCACAACACTTATCCTCACACAGAATAACTCTCCTTCAACATGATGGAAGATAGCTAAAAAGGAAACAAAGCAGTAACTGTTCCTGCCTATCGTATACATCACAGGGCTGTATTTAAGTAAATGGTAATGCATTAGTCAGATTACAAGCCATTAGCACCAGACATCAGAATAGTATATAAAAATAACTATGTGATGCCCCAATTATAGCATCGACTCAACATGATGCACATAAAATATGAATGGTCTTACCATGCATTTGTATATAATGCCAGTAATCTTTTTTTAGTAGTGTGTCAATACAAATCTCCTGTCATGTACTTACCAAGGATTTCCCACAGATTGTTTTCAAAAATGTATACAATTAACACGAAGTAGACATTTTGTATGAATGTACAACCTTTAATTTTAACATGAAAAACAAGTTTAAAATTCAAAGGATCCCTGAAGATCAGGGGTCTTAAATACAAATGCCTCATCTGTATTTTCCACCTTGACTCCCACAACTCCACTCTAAGGGGAAGAAACAAATGTCAACAATGTTAGTCCGTTTTAAACCTGCAACAACATTACATTAGTGCTCACTTACTGTCAGATATGAAACAAGCTTAATGCAGTCTTCCATGAATTTCCCAAATTTATGTAATGTATGATGAAATCAAAATCTGCCTAATTGGCCCAATCTTAAGTGTACTCTTAAATATAAGATTGGCAATTTGTCATGTACTACGCTACTTACATCACCAAAGTACTTCTCTATCAGGCCACGAGCAGCCTGGTAAACCGTATCGTTGTCATGGTTCTGCAGCATCTCAATGCGGTCCAGGCCTCCCAGCTCTTCAACCAAAAGGCTAAGCTTCTCCGTCTCGCCAAGCTTCTCTGCTGCCTGAAAAGTCAAAACCAGCGCTCTCATCTGCCCATTTCAAGTCAACTGTAGCAAGATTCATAATTAGGTGTGTTTGTTTAGAGTCTCCTCACCAGGAAAATGTTATTGATCGCTTCCAGTATGACCAGAATGACTTTAGCATCCTTGACCTGCAACAGGTTAATGATCCCCTCCAGGGCTCCACTCTGCACCAGATTGACCACTTGCTCCACAGTGCCCCCACTGGTGAAATTTGTCACTGCCCACACTGCCTCCCTTTGGGTTTTGAAGTCTCCCTGGGAAAATAAAGTTGAACTGTTTCTCCAATTCAAATAGTTTGCCATCTAGTGAAATTAGTCCCTGCATGCCTTTGGAATATATTTGTATTAATGGTTCAAGTACCACAGTACAGCAGAAGCAAAATCAGAGTTACATTTTACTTTACGCACATTTCTCAGCAGTGCTACCAGAGGAGGGAGCAGGCCGCAGGTGATGAGCTGCTGGATTTGTCTACAAGGTCCAGCAGCAATGTTGGACAATGCCCACGCTGCCTCCTTTTGCACACTGGCCTTGGTGTGCCTCATCAGTTGAGGTAGGGCTTGCAAAACTCCAGCGTCAACTGCCACCTGGGTCTGCAGGTCTGAGCCACTCACTATGTTCCCGATTGCGCGGAGAGCTGGGGTCTGGAGGTCAGACAGGAAACTGATTATTGGCTAGTTACGTGGCAGTTTTGGCCCATCAACAAGCTTTGAGAAAAACCTACACGTGAACATGCTTCCACTAGAATCACAAGCAGCACTACCAAGGCAATAACAATCTGGTCAGAGTCGCATGCAGATGGAAAATCTAATGCAGTGTTTAAAGTTGGAGTTATATACACTTTTGTCAGACAGAGGGTTGAATGAGCCAAGAGCACAGTACCATGACGCCAAGCTCATTGTGGCTCATCAGCTCCACCAGCCGAGAGACAATGCCAGTTTTCACTACAACATCAATACGGTCATTGTCACCATCCGAGAGGTAAGAGATGGCCCAGCACGCGTCAGACAAGATGTCCTTATCACTGAGATGGAGCAACTGGATCAGAGAAGGTAGCACCTGAAGGAACAGCTACACATTAGTCCTGCTGGTATTGTGGAACCGTTCTGGTCTGAGATTGAATCTTCTGCCACTGAATGTAAAGCTGAGCTACTTATGCAACGTAGCATCTGGGATTTCACTTACATGCTGGACTGCCGACAAGGGTGGAAACGGGTTCTTATTGCGACACAAGTTGGACAACGTCCATGTCAAGTTACGCAGGTAGCCAACCTGTGATAAAAGCATTATGAACAAGAATACAGCAGCAACATTTAGACTTGACTTTGCTGTTGATATGAAAGCCATTTACTTATGTTCTCCTAAATCTATTTACAGTGCAGGTCGGCTGAATGTTATTCAAGCTTGACGAAGTTTTTGCCAGTTTCTGAGAGGTTGGAGTAAATTTAGTCCATGAAGATTTAGGTAAAGTTTAAGCAAACTTCAGAGTTTGTGAAGCGGTTAAACTTACAATAATTTCCCCCAGACACTTTGATGAAGTTGTCGTTGAAGTACAATGGAAAAACTAGAGTGCCAAGTAGGAGCTGGTCTTGTAAAGCTTTGACTTACTGGTGTGTCTGGAGCGATGCGGGCCAGTAAGGCTGGGATAACATTGCACTCAATCAAGATGTCTCGATAAGCTGCACCATCACCTGTAACAAGAAGTTACGTTTTGTGATGTTAGTACAGGAAGCCACATTATTTGCACCAGTTTCATTTTTTTAAATCCAATGTTTTTAGCTACAGTGTGAGAAAGACCACCATATCAACATTTCAAAGACAGGGGCCTGAGTCACGTTAGCTCAATACAGCAAGAGTTAATGGTCCATAAAGCGAGCAACATCTTAAGCTGTCATTTTGGAAACCATTTTAAAATGATAAAGCTATTAGCTGCATTAAATCCAGACATGATTTAAGACATTTTACCTGCAATGTTTCCAATAGCCCAGACGGCCTGTTCACTGATGTGCAACATTGGTGATGCGAGCAAGCCGATGAAAGCTGGTACAGCCCCATGTTCCACCACCTGACACACAAATACCATTCTGTTGGACCGTCAAGCCATTAAGAAAACCTAAAAGCCTTCAAAACTTACGACCATTTTGTTAGTCAGTTTTAAAGTTTCTAGATAATCAAGGTACCCGACAACCTGTTTCACTCAAATCCCAATTAGGCTAGCAGTCGGAGGTTCAATACTGTGTTCTCGCCTGTTGAGTGTGCCAAGATGTTCCAGAGGCGATGTTTGTAAGGGCCCAAGCCGCTTCAAACTGCAGAGTCGGGTCATCATCCATACACAGGAAGGACACAAAGCGGGACAGCAGCCCTGCATCTATGATCTCCTTCAGAGGAGGGTTACGCTCCTGAGACAGCAGCTTCCTGAGGCGGAGATTAGAGGAAATGTACAGGTTACTTTGTTTCCCCCTACTTTCAATGGATGTACCATTGGAGATAGTCCAAGTAGCACATTAGGTTGCAGTATAAAACATCCATTACAATACCCCAGAAGCCAAAGGTTTTTTCCCCTTTTACAAGCCAAAAGATTCATTAGGACATTAAACAAAAAAATGCAGTCCCCAACTTTGATGATGGAGACAAATTGTCATTGTTTAACTACAGCAATTGCATCTTATGCAACAAATTACGGTTTATCAAATAGCCCCTGCTGGCTCACCTGGCTGCCTGACAGCCTCGGGTTTGGGAGTCCTTGCAGCCGGAGTTCACGTCTTTAATGATGTCCTCAATGGGTAAACAGGCCACCTAAACAACAGACACCGTTAGAGGCTCCACCAGTTAGAACGAGCTTGTAAGCGGTTTCTGAACTGACCATCTCGTTGGACATGTAACCAGGAGAGAGGGCCTCCTCGTCGGGGAGAGACGACAGCGTTATGTTTCTTCTCTTCAGGAAACTTTCATTCTTGTGAGCTTTGCGAAGCTCCACGCACACCAAGATGCGTTTCTCTCGGAGTTTCTGCAGGAGGTCGAGATGCATGGTCAATAAAAGCATTAATATGTACGCCTAAGAAAATTAAACATCTACTTACTGCTGGGTCTTTCCCCTTGTTTTTGAATTTGGAGATCCGCTCGTCAACAACGTTCGTGGTAGGCATTGTGGACGTTAACGCACTGTTGGTGGACTCCGCTCTCTGCTTGACTGAGACTGATGAAAACACATTCGATGAATGACACCTTCCGCTGGGAGCTTATGAGGCCTCAGGTGGATCTAATTAGCTGTGCTTGACGCACGTGCAGCTGGGCGCGTTTCAATCAAGCAAACCGCTTTCCCTCCAGCGCCAATTAACAGAAAACCGGTCTGTGAACTCCTTCCTTTGCAAAACATGTGTAAGAAGAATGGTATGTTTTATTAATTAAGTATTAATGCCGTGTAATTTGTACTATTATAATATTTTGTACGGTCTTTGTTCAGATGTTTATGTTTCTAATGTCTCTTATAGCTGAACCTGTACGATAATGAATTGCTTGTCGGCCGTTGTTATTAAAGTCTTAATGAAAAAAACTATGTGTGCACGTTTCAAAGAACAAGATACACTCCTGATTTTACTTTCTTTAGGACTTGCATACATGTTCCGTATTAAAATCGTAATAGTTATAATAATAATATCCAGTTAGCCTAATATATAATTTACAGAATGACCTGAAATTGTAAAAAAAGAACAAAAACAATAAGCCTTGGAATTCCACCATATATATTATTTTGTGTGGTAATAACCAGTCATTACCGTTTTTAGACAGTAGATGGCAGCATAAAACCACTTTCTTCGTGCCTCTGTTGGAGTGTGTAAATATGATTGAAACTAAATCCAATGTGTTGCTAAATCATTATGAATCAATTGTATTTTAACTTAATCTTTGCACGAAAAATAGTTAAATATAGAGATAAATAGATCTAATAAGTGAAAGAGGGGAAAGTGAGGCAGAGAAAGAGTGTGACAGTGATGGAGTCTCGCCTTCCTCTGTAACAACCAGGAAGGGCTAAACAATAGCGTCTGAAGTGAAGCTTTCCCACTGACCAAGTTATAATGATTTCCTCTTGATAACACATGCACACACACACACACACACACACACACACACACACACACACACACACACACACACACACACACATGCACATGCACACAAGGGTCATGTGGCTATGAGTGCTCACACTCATGTATAATCACACTCTTTCTTTCTGCAACCTCACCACCACACTGAGTGTATAGGTCACGACCCCTCATTGGTCGTTTCCTCTAATGCAGCACCTTAAACCTTCTTTCTGACACCCTGCCGTTTCACACACAAGCACGTGTCCACATTAATGACGATACGTGGTGTTCTCGACCTACAAAAGTTAACTTGTACTGTTGGAAAACCCAAAAACATTGCTGTCAACCTTCACAGACAGAGCTGGGTATACATGTGCGCCACAGCAACATTACCAAACAAAATGTATATTAATATTAAATCATAGTATTCCATGTAAAAAACGCCTGTTGTGACAAACCCACAAATAATGAATTATTCAAGTGTGCAGCTCTGGTCTTTAGCCTTTGTCAGTTCATTGTTTTGGTTTAAGAACTGCACATTTTCTCCATGGTAATTCTAACTGTTCACATTAGTCCCGACTCCCCACAGACAGCTAAATGCAGCACGAAGCCCCCCAAAAAACAACAGTTTGTTACCTGCCCAACGCGTAGAAAATAGTCCGACATTTGGCAAACTAAAAAGCCAGAAGACCAAAACAGAGCAAAACTGAATGTTTTACTTGCATAGGTCAGATGCCACGGGCATTGAGAGACAGATGAATGTTAATGTTGGTGAAACATTAGCATAACAGATACAACGGTGATTTGATGATGTTAGCAATGTGTCTGTCAGCTTGTTATACACCTTTCATGGAGATCTACAAATGCTTAAGAACACGTGGGTTTGGTTAAAAATAGGCTAGTAAAGCAAAGAGGCGGCTGGACCATGATTAATCCGCTGCTGTTGAATTATACCCGCTCAAATTTAGTGCCCAGTTCATTTGGTTTAGGGTTGAGCATGTGTGTGTTCAAATCTGAATTTTGCTGCCAGTCCAGGATCATTTAAACGGAATGGGCATGAGTTACCTCACAGGGTGACAATAAAATAATTAGGGAAAAAGACAAAAAGGTTATTCCCCTTGTCGGACATTTCCTCTAGCTCTGCTCTGTTTTCTTCTCCGTGCTTCTCTGTTCATGCTTTCCCTCTGTCAGGCGTGGGAACACAGAGAGAATAAACAGAGATGGATGATTTCATTTGTTCTCATGCTCTAATAGCTACATTCATATTATCATTAGTGTAAAGGTCAGAGTGTACTTCAGAGGACAACTGTGAGCTTTTGCCAGAGGTATTAATACATAATGTCATTTCTGCTTCAATAGATGGTGAGAGACCATTTCTAACCAAATACAAAACGTCTAGAAATAATTTGTGGCATAATTACCTGTTGATTTGAAGTTTTCTGTGGTGTGTGTATGTGTGTGTGTGTGTGTGTGTGTGAGACCTGCTCTCATTGCCCTGTTGTGAGATCATGCTGCTGGCCTTTTGACCTAGAAGTGCTTATGGTTCCTCAGAGACGCCCTGAAGGGTGTGTGGAGTGTCCCTGCCTTGTTGTCTTTGACTCCTTGTTAGTCTGAACAATGTGAAGTGATTGGAGGAAATTCCACTGTGCAGGTTCAAGGCCTCGCAAACACTCACACACACACACACACACACACACACACACACACACACACACACACACACACACACACACACACACACACACACACATACAGGCAAACCCAAATCACTGTACGCAGAAACATTCGCTATTACATGTTCCCTTATTTAAAGACATGCAGTTTGAGTGGATAATTATTACCAAACGTACATAAAAGCTACTGCTTCAAGTCATAGCTCGGTGCCACTTTTTAATATGTGTCTAGCTAATGGCTATTATATTAACAATAAATAAATAATGTGTCTTGCTTTGTCTTTTCAGTTGCAACTCAAGCATCAGGGCCACAATGTATCACAAATCATGTATTATATTTACCACAGACTTATGATTTATTAACATCTACAATAGCAGATAAATTAACGTATTGATTAAGTGAGAAACTCATCAGCAAGTTGTCATTGATGTGATTATTAGTGACTCACCACTAGAGATGTATAGCAACCTGGCAGCCCAGAAGTTGCTCCTATGAATTACTTATAACTGCAATGAGAACCTAACAAGGACAAAAGTGAGCACAGTCAACACCATTCTAATTGAGTTTCAGTTGTAAATCATGGGTTTACATCACTAGTATTTATCCTTCCAAACTCTCCTTCCATCTTGGTGCTGCCTGTTTCCTTTGTTCCTTATTCCTTTCCTTCCATCTCTTCATTCATCTCTTTTGACATCACTCCCTCTCCTCTCATTCTCCCTGGTTCCCAGATCAACTTGAGGTGTCTATGGGAAATCATTAGTATAGATCGTTCTGCAGTGCTGAGTCAATACACACACACACACACACACACACACACACACACACGTATGCATAATATGCCTCCCTGCATTTAATAGTGGAGGGATGTTTCAACCTTCTCTTCTGTTTACTGTAAACTGTAATACCGAGGACAAATCCTTGGCAAATAATAACTGGTGTGTGTGTGTGTTTGTGCATGTGTGTGCGTGTGTGTGTTACTATCATTATGGTAGGAAGAACTCGGACACAGTCAACCATACACACACACATACACACACACGCATGCACAAGAGATTGTGAATAATGATGACAAACATTCATGCAGTGTTGTAAAGACAAAGGTGTGCTTTGTCTGTCCACGTAAATGAACGGTTCTTAGATATCAAAGCGGAGGAGAGAAGAAGAACCACAACAGGATGTGGGTTGTGGCGGAGAGCGAGAGGGAGAGAGAAATTGAAATGTTTGTTGTGCACATGAAATCAAAGATGGAGGGAATTTCCATTGAGAAAAGAAAGAATTTCACACTGGTATCATTTTGAATTCTCAGACACACGTGTGTGGTATGTGAGTGCTTGCGTGCTTTTCTAATACTCATCAGTCTTCAGGCTGTCATGCCTCAGGTATGACTACTGTCATTGCAGTATTTCAAACATCTCTCTCACTATTTCTCTCTGCCCTTCTCTTTCTCCTTCACATTCTTAGACACACTGGGGTTCAGCACCACTCTATTAATATTTCATGCTGCCACTCCAATACCTGCCTATCAATAACCGGGATAAGACACACCTCGGGTACAATCTATCATACTCACAATGGGCCAGGCTGCGTGCGTGCGTGCATGTGTGTGTGTGTGTGTGTCTTGAGAGATCATTTGTTTCTGCTGACGAAGCACTCGTCGTTGGTTTATATAAACAGGCTGAGGGCTCAACGGCTGAGAGATCGAAATAAGCCATTTATCATTTCCCACACACACACACACACACACACACACACACACACACACACACACACACACACACACACACACACACACACACACACAAACACAAACACACACACAGATGTTTATTGGCAGGCGGGGTTAAAAGATCAATATACATTTTCTCTGATGATGGGTCAAAAAACAGGACGTATAGACGCAGGAAACAAAGTTAAATCAAATGAAGTTCACAAAACGCCTCTTATATACATATGAAATGTACAAAGTGTTCAAAGTTATTTCATATTGAACCTGTAAAGTGATGCCAACTCTCCCAATCACAACACGTCTTTATACAGTATCCATTGTGTCCAGTTTCGTAGCGTGTCATCATAATGCAGATTCATGTCACTTGTCTGTCATTTGCTGTTGATATTCTATCCCTTACATGTAGGATGTGTCCGGTTGTGTGTGTATTCTAATAAATTATACGCACACCATTGTATGTATTTGTACCTTGGAATCTACGTTTATGTGTTCCTGCTTGATAAAAGTTCAGACGTGATCTGTCTGACATTAAACGATTTATTATACCCTTTAGTAAATTGTTTTCCTTGATACATCTCTTTTGCCTATTATCAAATATGCACATTGGATATCGCCACCAGTGAATTTAAAACATTGCAGACACAACTTCTAAATACTAGATGGATCTAGTGGTGAGTTTTTTTGTTCCAAGCTCAAGCAAACATGGATGAGAAACCCAAGTGAACAGAAATGGAAATTTGAGCATCCACAATTTCATGACAACTGGAACAACTACAGTATATTTGCTTATAATAAGATCATCCCATCAAAACTACAGCAGTGGTGTTTTTTTGTTTTTTACATATAGTTAAATAATTACATGGTTCATGATATTACTGTGATGATATTTTGCAATCCTGTTCAATTTCTCTAAACTGCACAGTGTGCAGGCAACACAAGAAGAATGCCCTGAACAAATAAACAGGATGGAGATGCAATATAAGACCGATGCATTGTGGGTAACTCCTGTGATAGTTAAGACTGTTTGTGAACGCAGTAAAAAAGCAATGACAAGATTTCATTGTATTGTCCTTAAGCAAGCCCAGTCAAACTATCATCAGCATGTAAATGTGAGGCTTCGTTTAATCCACCTGTGCGCCTTCAAAGTGACTGTGCTATTTCAGCACATTGGTGACATGCAGTAAAAAGTGAGGGCAATAGACAGTTTGTGTAGAAAGCACACCAGTGATCCAGTGCAAACAAAGAGACGGGTTTCAAACCATCCATCCATTGTTGTACCCACCTATCGTGTGCAAGAGTTTTCAAACACTGATCCAAAATGTTTGCCTTTATTTGTTACTTTATCTACATCGTCACAAATGTAAATGCACAAATACACAGAAACAAAAGATGAAAATTCTCCATTTTCTCTCCATATGTATGCTGATTTTCTCAGAGACATGTAGCCTGGAAGAGACTGAGTGGCATTATCTGTGGATCGGCCAACTCCCCGAAACAAGAAAGGGAATCAAAGCAGTGGAGGAGAGGCGGGGAGGTGCGGAGGGGGCGAGGAGATGCATGGTAGTGAACTTCAAAGGTGAACACAGAGTTCATACAGATATGAGGCTCAGACAACAGGGCAGAGCCCTCACAGACTTAAAAAAGAAAAAAAGAGACAGGGCAGAACTGAGAACATACACATAACATACTCTTGGTGGGGGGCAAAGCTGCCAAATACTGTCCACAATAACATCCTTCATTCTCGGTGTGTGTCTGTCAGTGAAGAAGCCAGCTGGCAGGCAGACACAAGGAGGAGGAGCTGGAGTCCTCCAGTGAGGACTTTAGAGGGTTGGGTGGGTGTTGTTTTGGGGATGTGAGCCAGGTATCAGGTGTATCTGGCCTGAGAGGCCCCTCGCATGGGCATCCTATTCACCTGCTGCCCGGGCCTGGACAAAGGCTGGAGCTCTGGGGCTCCGCTCGGCCACAGACAGGCCAGGTAACACTAGAAGGTCCTAATGGCTGCAAGGTGAAGGGAAGATGGTTAGTCGAAGATTACATGGGAAAATGCTAGGTTAGAAACAGTGCTTTTTCATGATCTGAGGCTCCACCATCAATAATCACCTTTTCCCCATGTAGCTGGGGAATAAATCAGTAATGCTAAACACAATGTCAGTATAGTGTTGAAATGTACAACAAAGTCAATTTTGAAAGAGTGAACATAAAAGTGCACACACTTCATCCGTGTGTGTGCTCATCATAAAAGATTGTGTATGAGTAATTGTGATACTGATCCCCCCTTTTAGCGGCACTGAGTCCTCGTGCAACAACAGTAGTAACATTTATAAAAGAAAAGGGGTGTTGATTTCTACATTGTTCTGTGCATTTTACTGCAGACACATACCGACTGCAGAGGCCTGAATCCAAACAGTAATTACCATACCTGACTGACATACAGACAGACAGATGTGTGTGTGTGTGTGTGTGTGTGTGTGTGTGTGTGTGTTTGTGTGTGTGTGTGTGTGTGTGTGTGTGTGTGTGTGTGTGTGTGTGTGTGTGTGTGTGTGTACAAATAATTATTCTTGTTTGCTGTAACTCATAAAGACTTTTTGGGATTTGTAAAATGTCTCTTAGACAAAAGTAATGCACCAAAGTATACTGATTATAGAATGACATTTAGATTCACGACAACAAACACATTTTGTATTGTATGTTTTAATTTGCACAGCCGGGAGAGTGGGAAGCCCAGGTCATTTGGAAACAAGGATAGTACTAACCATTTGACCCGCAACCCACAACAATAATTGTTTATAATCACAGGTTTTTTGGGGGGGTGGGCTGGATTGTCTGAGTTTTTTTAACAACTAAGATTTCCAAAAAGACTTCTGTGGAAATTGCAGGTTCTTAATGGACCCCTTCGTCTCACAAAGAACCCTTAGAACCCTTTCATCAAAAAAGGTTTTTCCAGAAGCAAATGGTTCCTGTTTGGAACCCTTATTTCTAAAAGTGAAACTTCCACTGTTCCCAGTGACGCTTTCATTGTTGTAAAAATGTTGGTCATATTGCAGAATATTTTAACCAATAGTAAACCAACCTGTTTTTAGGCCCTTTCCTCGGAAATTGCATACCCAAACTAAAAAGGGTGTATTTCTGCAACCACTTTGAATAATGTTGGTGTTATAATAAAAGGCTACACATGTGAGATTTTGTTCAGAAGTGTAAATATCAGTCTATATGTTACTGGTTAAGAGTAAATGAAGATGACACACAGCAAATATGAAAAGCTTTCAGGTCCGCATACAAAAAAAGCACTTTCAGGATGATTATTTCTTTGAAATGATGCAGCTGTAAAGTCTAACTCTAACCCAAATCATAGCACAAAATGTGAACATTCCCTCTGCAAAGGTTGGTTAGAGGATGGTCAGAACGCAGTCCACATTGGTGGTGGACGACACAGCAGCACACGCCTTGTTTGTAACAAGTGACACTTACGTGAAATCATATTAGATCTTAACATTTAATAATAGACTTAATGACTTGCTAAGATAGGGGTGTTTTTGCAGGGTTGCGTTTATATGATAGTGTACGTTGTCTGCTTACATTTTGACGTCAGACTCTTGGCCACATTGTTTATTTAATTATCTATCTGTGCAGGACGATATAGTGAACAATATTATTAGTTTTTAAAAGTTTGTGAACACTCTCGTGTGTGTGTGTGTGAGATAAAGAGAGAGAGAGAGAGAGAGAGAGAGAGAGAGAGAGAGAGAGAGAGAGAGAGAGAGAGAGAGAGAGAAAGATGCACGGATGGAAAAAGTAGAGACATCAAAGAGCAATGGGAGAGAAACAGCTGGTCAGTGTGTGTGCGTGTTGAGGTGTGTGTGTGTGTGTGTGTGTGTGTGTGTGTGTGTGTGTGTGCGTGTGCATGTGTAATGCATGTGTGTACATGAACACACCTTCAAAGGGGACCCTAGATGTGCCAGCCCACCTGACTTCAAGCATCGGCATAGGGACACGTACACACGTATGCATACACTCTTGCAAACTCACAAACACACACATACTCTGGAATAAACATACACTGACACAAAGTGCACACAGTGACTGAACGCTACTTTCTCACATACACACTGTATATACAAATCTCACCTGTCACTATGTCTGTGCATGTACCTTCATGTGCGCGTGTGTGTGTGTGTGTCTGTGTGTGTGTTTCTTGTCAGCGATTAAAGCGAACTAAAGTCCCACACATAAATCAACAGTTCTGTGGATGTTCAGGGGTGTGCATGTCCTGACATGCCCAGAGTCAACGCTACAGCTGGGCAGGATCGACCTCAATTCAGCCTCTCTGGAGGAGAGAACCAGACTGGAGCAAGATAGTGGAAAGAGGAGCAAACCGATGATGAGGCCGATGCTGTGCATAATTTCTGCTTTGTAGCTAGCTGCACTTTATACGTCTGTTTTAACATCTTTATAATATTTAAATCACAGTTTTAGTCATTCAATTCATAACCGCTTTGTCTGCTGGGCAGGCATGTCCAAGTCACCTCATTAATGAAATATTAAATATCCAAGTCATGTGCTAGGATTTCACACAAGTCTATCAGCCTCAAGTTTTGGTAGTTTCTCGTAAAGTCTTAAGTCCTTGTTGTAGTGACATGAGTCTATGAAGTCAAGTCAATTTTATTTCTGCAGCTCAAAATCAAATGTATGTTCATCTGAGTTAATATCTTTGACGAAATGTGTTTGTGAGATACTTTGTTGAACTAGAAAGTAGCACCGTATTAGTACTTTAGTAGCACTCAAATGGCACTTACTGATAGCATTTGGTAGTTTAACTTTCTTGAAGAAATTGCACTTTCTAGATTCTTGTTGTTCTGCTAAATGAAATGTAATGTAATAATGTAATGTAACTACTTGTATGAACTTATCACAACTACATTATAATTACATGTCATTGATTTTGGTACCCAGTAGTCCACCAGATTTCTTCTTAACAATACTATTCGCTTGTTAACTGGGACTCGCTTTGCTTCAGCTGCTGGCCGGTCAGAGGCTTTGCACTCATAACTCTTAATCGTAGTGTTGAAGCATGTGATCTACGGTGTCATTTACAGCTTTGTATTGTGATACGACAAGTGACAGAATTACTGAAAGGAGCTCTTGATGAGCGAGCACACTGCTTTCTTTCACTTCCAAGGTTCGTCAATGAAGAGCAAAAATATGATACACTGCTTCTCTGGAGAGAAAGAGAGCGAGTGTGTGAGTGCATGTGCTTACCTGCGCTCATGAGTGCGTGTATCTAAGAACAACCTGAGGTGACGAGGTTGTTTATCTCCTGGCAGGTCAAAGCTGCTTGGAAGTGGTGAGGAGTACACGCACACACACACACACACACACACACACACACACACACACACACACACACACACACACACACAAACACACACACACACACACACACACACACACACACACACACACACACACACACACACACACACACACACACACACACACTGTTTTAACAGAGCCACAGTCAGGAAAGGAAACTCCCTGGCTTAGAAAGGCAGTGATCACTCATATCCTGATCTTCTGATAACAGCATGTGTGTGGTTTTTTGTGTGTGTGTGTGTGTGCGTGTGTGTGTGTGTGTGTGTGTGTGTGTGTGTGTGTGTGTATGTGTGTGTGCATCTGCATGATTCTTACAGTGCTCTTAAGTCTCTATGTCCATAGTTACTGTCTGTAGTGATTCATGAGGTAGCCTATACGTATAAAACAAGTATTCCATATCTCTGCTGACATTTATTCTGCACACAAACACACACACACACACACACACACACACACACACACACACACACACACACACACACACACACACACACACGGACGGACGGACAGACGGACTGACGGATGCTTTTCCAAATATTGTCTGTTACCTCCACATGTCGTAATAACTCAGGTATGGGTACTGTCATCACAGCACCCCTCTCTCTCTCTCCCTCTCTCTCTCTCTCTCTCTCTCTCTCTCTCTCTCTCTCTCTCTCTCTCTATTTCTTTGTTGAGGTCTCTCCATTTAAAGAGAAATCATCGGTGAGGCAGAGGTAACACAACCACAAAATAAGACATGATCCGATCCCTTCTAGCTGTGTGCGTGTTTGTGTCTGTGTTGAACAGCAGCTGTGACTGGTAAGAACAAGCCCACTGAGTGATAACATAATCATTATAGTTCACGTGTGCATCCAGTGATTTCATTGCACATGCACGCTGTAGTTGTATTAGGGCTTAACTGCCGTGTAAGTTATTGTACTTCCTTTTAGGTGACATGCAAAGTATGCAAATAAATTACTCAAACTCTTTGTTGAGTCTTTAATATTTTACATAAATAAGAGATCGTGTGAATGTATGTGAAAGGGAGCTCTCATAATGATAAACCCAGAGAACATTATTACCTCAAGCAAAGCATTTTAGTTTTCCAGCTCTGAACTTTATTGGTTCATTACCACTATACCAAACATGAAGACAGACAGATACTGTTAGCAACTAGCTGTTGAACATAGTTGAGCATTTCCCTTCGGAGCTGGTAGAGACCAAACACAGAGCTAAAAGACTGGAAGTAACTATTGGACTTACACTCAGCAGGTGACAAGAAGCACGTTTACAAATTAAGGATGATGTTGTTATGTTTAGGTGAAAATACAGTAATGTCAGAGTTGGGTTGACAATTTGTTTCTTCTGCCTCCAAGAGGCCAAAAAATCTTTTTTTCACCATTTATTTCCCAGAAGAAATTAACCAGATGTGACAAGCGAGATCCTGATGCATCTTGTCTAATGAAATATAGTTTGCACACTCTAATGCTACGTTCACACCAAAAGTGTTGCGAATATTTCGTGAGTTTACTCGCTCGACTATAATTTGCGTCATTCGCTTCATTCGTGCCGGAAAGGGGGCGTGGCTTATCTCCAAGGCTTATCTCCTTAAAAACAGTTACTATTTCCGCCATCCACCATTGAAATAACCACTAGTTCTGCTTTATACTTGTGGAAATTCCACAAATGTCGAAACATCGAACGCCCTCCTGTCTGGGTTCATAATATTATCCGTAGTCGCACACAGCTCCGACTCCTCCAGGAAGAGTGTCTGAATGAAGCCGCTTCCAGCGTTACTTTGGGCGGACCAGCAGCCAGTTTGATTCAGCAACAACAGGACGGCAGTGATGACGGGCGGAGCATCTCAACGCTGATTGGCTTTCGCAACTCAGCGCATCTCCACACTCAAATGAGCCGAATTTTTGTCAACGTGCCATTTGCACGCGTTGTTCACGCCATTCGCGCCACCCGACGGAAATTTGTGTTGTTCGCATCCATTCACGTCTGTGCATTGACTTTGCATGCAATCTACTCGCGCGAAAAATTCGCAACGCTTTTGGTGTGAACGCAGCATTAGAAGTAAAGGTGCTGAATATAACCATATGTTATATTGATAACCCATTTATATTTTCAAAAAGATCCAACCCAGGGTGTTCGACCAAGATCCACTTTACTTTATTACTTTTACAAAATTTATATTTTATTTGGCAAGAGACTTTTAATCTTTAATGATGTTAGCAGACATGCTCTTTACTTCTTCCATTTATACAAATCTCAAATGTCTTGAGATGATCCCTTTAACCATTCTACTCCAGGACCTCCACCGAGTCAATTGTTTGACCTCTATCTCTTTGACATGACATTGTGTATCAGCATATAATGTACTATAATCTCTTAGAGGCGTTAATCCAGAAATATTCAAAAATCCAGGTCAGTTGAGCCGTGTTTGTGTGTGTGTGTGTGTGTGTGTGTGTGTGTTTAAGGTTTAATCCTTCGTGTTTGTACCGACAGCTCCGTGTTTCATAAAAGAGCAACAGATAAAGGTATCGAAGACGGCTATGTTGTTATAAAGCCATGTTTTGTTCAGCCTGTTGTCTTCACCTCTCCTAGCTGAGAACACAGTTATACACACACACACACACACACACACACACACACACACACACACACACACACACACACACACACACACACACACACACGATCATACACTTCTTGCTTGAAAAAAGGTGTAATAAAACTTCCCTGTCAGTCTTTTATGTGTGAGGCTTAAGAGCTGTCACACTAACAGGAGGAAACCACCATGCTTTGATAGGCCGTCCATATGGAACGGAAATCTGCACCCAGCATGCATGGACGTGTGTGTGTGTGTGTGTGTGTGTGTGTGTGTGTGTGTGTGTGTGTGTGTGTGTGTGTGTGTGTGTGTGTGTGTGTGTGAGTTTGCGTGCCAAATACTTTCAGGTTCCATTGCTCAATAAGGCCGCTTGATATCTATATTAAATGGTGGTGAGGCTAAACAGCACCGACTGATTGTTTGAACTCTGCAGGACATGATGTATCATTGTATTAAATTACTAGTTGCTCTTACATGCACGTCTGGTATGAACACTGTGTTAATAAACACTAATAGACGAGTCATTCCCTAAAACTGCAATGATTTTGAGATTTTATAGGTACCCTGTGATTTTTCTTTTCAGTTTTTAGTGGGTCAGTGCCAGTAAATCACTTCCAATCAATTCCACTGACAGCAATAGGAAATGTAGAAATACGCCATCAAAATCATGCTCGCTGATGTAAACAGTGCATGGGCCTCATTTATCAAAGCATGCTCTAAATATATAATTTTCAGATGATTATAAAGTAAAAAAACGAAAAATGTATTTAAATTATATTCCTTTTCCGCCAATAGATCTCACATACTGGACCTTTAAGACAGAGTTGCTTAAAAAAAAGAGAAACCTTCACAGACAATGAGGGTAGATACTGTATATAAAGGAAAGATCCTTCAGCATCCCAGGAGCATTCATGTGGGAAGATTTATCAGTTGGGGTAGTCCCCCAATTATGGACATTATACATGATGTGTTCACTGGTGGTATTGCATTTCAAATTGTGTTCTTCATCATTTCAACTGTTTCCATAATTCAGTGGTTGCCATACCAGTGGTTATTAAGAGCAAATGAGGCTAGACCGCAAGTGATGTGGTGTGCACTTCTCCTTATGATTTCCCTGCTGTGCAATATTATGTTATTTTAATGAAATACCGTGGTGCCTTTAAACATATTAAAATACACTCATATGACACCTCCTCAAGTGACCTGTTCATGGGGAGAGGCGATTAATTATATGGTCAAACAAAAGATTTGCAGAGCACAGACATTAGGACCACTTTTTTAAGGTTTGCTTTATAATTTTTTACTGTTTGTAACAACTGAATGTACTAACAGATCCTCTGCATCTCTTCTATTAATCAACATATGTCAGTGGCGCTGTAGAGAAATAGAGGCATTCACTTACTTGAAATGATAACCTTGTTTTTCAAATATAAACTAAAATACACGTCTTGCGGTGGAGTTGGTGGTTGTGCACCTGTAATTTAGGCCCATAATTATACCTGTTTACCACTAAGAGTTTGTTGGTGTGCCTGGTCAGACATGGTTCTAAATGTGATTACATTTTAAAGCACAAAAATAATTGAATGAATCATGTTTCATGCATAGAAATAAGTGAATGCATGTTTTAAGCACAAAACTGGTTGTGCACACATAAATGAGGCTGCAGGTTTAACATATTTTATGAAAATCTTTCATGAGGAAGGATTCCACACTAGTTCGGCCTCAAGGATGAATGTTTTGTTGAGAAACACCAAATGTAAAGCAGCCTTACTGCCACGTTAACATTTCTTTTTTACAATGACTTCTTTATACAATTGGTGCACATGGTTGCTATGTGGTTATGGTTTAGGCAACTAAATATTACTGAAAAGCCAGAAGAAAATGGGATATTATGTTTTTAAATGTTGTCCATTTTCTGAGTGATGGATCCTTCCAGAGGAACGCTAATTTTGTCAGCTCATTTCATTTATGGAGCTGACTTAGATTTATTTAACCAACAATTTTGGTTTACTTGTTTCATTTAGTCATTTACCTATTCATTGAATAAATGAATAAAATTCAAATCAACTCTCACCAAAATTGGATTATCAATATAACTCAGCCTTTCAAATCATATCAAACACATCACGAGCATCAGATAGAGAGAGAGGAATGGAGAAAGCGGGCAAAGAGAACAAATGGAACAAACGGAAGACAAAAGGGTTAAGAGGAGGTGGAGCTCAGACAAACAGTGGAAGGACTGAGCCACTGGATGCAAACCCACTTAGGATTGATCACAAATAGGAGATAATCAATTCAACTCCAATTGAATTCACATCAAGCAGAGGGGAAAGGCATTTCAACAGAGCAGCAGAGGCATGCTTCTCCTCCACCATTGATGGTGTGTTTGACTCACATTTGTCATGTCAAGACCTTGTGGAGAATTCCTACTGATTATTCAGTAAAAATCCATAGCTTTCTGCTCCCCTGCCGCTTCTGGAAAATCTCTGCTGTCATTTTTTTTCTTGTCGTTTCTCATCTGCATCTTTGTCCTCGGTGCAGTGCGGAGTCACCTGGGGTATCGGGTATTTATGATGACTATACAATCCAAAGTGGACTTAACAAACACACACTCACACACACACACACACACACACACAGACACACACAGTCACACACACACACACACACACACACAGGCATCTCATGATGGACACACATGCATTGATCCACTAATCTAGTGGGGTGGGGAAGCACAGACTCTCATTTAGTTAAAATCATTACCCCTCCCACAAGATAGATAGCGATGAAGGGATTTAGAGAAAAGGGAGAAAACAGTGAGGTGGGAAAAGAAGAGAGGGCAGATGAGGTGACAGGAAAATATGAGAAAAAGAAAGGGGGGATGAGGGATGAAGAGTTAGAATAGCATGATGGGCAGTCCTAAAATTAGCTTTTGTCATTTCTGCTGCACAGAGCATCACTTCCTGTCTCTCCCTCTAACTACATTCTGCTATTCTCTCTGTCCCTTTCTATCATTCCTAGCTCACATCACACAAACACACACACTCATGCACACACTGCAAAGAGATGTGTTCGAGGGAAGTCTTTGCAGCGGTCGATAGCACTTGGCGAGTGATCTATCGACAGAGCGGGAGCATGTGAGAAATGAGTTCAATATACTTCAATTTAGGTCCACTTGCTTTAATTACTTCCACCCTGTGTGTGTGTGTGTGTGTGTGTGTGTGTGTGTGTGTGTGTGTGTGTGTGTGTGTGTGTGTGTGTGTGTGTGTGTGTGTGTGTGTGTGTGTGTGTACCCCTAGAGGCTGAGTGGTGTTAGACTACCCGTGACGGCTGATAATAAAAATACAGCTTTGGCCATTATTGAATTCAGGGTCTGCTGAGTATTTAGGAGCGTCCTGGGGTTTGTGACCCCTCAAGGTGTGAATTTATTTCAAGAATATGGTAATTTTTTTAATCATATATGTCCATTTCATACTGTTTGTGATAGCTTTATTTTGTGGGTGCTACATTTCCTCCAGTGATCGAGAACATGGAATAGGTTCAGGCTGGCCTGCCTAAATAAATGGCAGCTTTCATGCTGTTGATGAGTCCTGAAGGACTATGATATATGTAATGCTGGAATGGCCAAGTTGTAAAGGCATTGTGCTCAAGTCCATCAAGAGACAGGTGTTTTTGTTCTAGTCCATTATCCAAACCGCTTATCCTTTTCAGGGTCGCGGGAGCACTGACATTGGGTGAAGGCAGGGTTCGCCCTGGACAGGTCGCCAGTTTATCACAGGGCACAAGCCCTATGACCTTTGTGTCTCAGAAACAAAGACAGAAGTATTATGAAGTTTTGACATTGCCCCAAAGCCTCTTAGACAGGAAGGGTGGCTGTAGCAGTGGGTCAACCATAAGAAAAAGTTCCTACTTGCATTTTAGGACCTCTAAAACTTTCTGATAGGCAACCAGCAGAGAGTATATACGTAACTTTCTATAAAATCATCAACAATAATGTCCTTTACATATCTGTTTCTGTATAGAGGTAAATAAATACAGTATATTGTGTTAGTTATTGAATTTGAAAGGTGAAATATTATTTAGTTATTAATTATTAACTTATTTACTACAGAAACAAATCAAGGCTCTAAGTATTAGTGTTGAACACATTAAATACAGTATAACACATATTACACCATATATATATATATATATATATATATATATATATATATATATATATATATATATATATATATATATATATATATATATATATATATATTTACATTATTCCCTATCTCTCACTGTATATATCAAACTCTGACAGATTTGACCCCTCCCTGATCTCCCTCTCCTTCACCGTACCTCTCCTCATCTGGCATGTTTATGGATGTTTCTGCACCTATTAAGAATTTAAGAGTGAATTTGTCTGTGAATCCATAGCATTGAGCGAACATGTCCGCTGTGAAGCAGCACAAATGATTTTTCACTGCAAGTGTGGTGAACCACAGGGGAATAAGGGTCTGCTGTCGCATCTCTATACCCTCCTCTTTGCTCCCATCAGTTCCCAGTACCTCTTTCTCTGCACTCTTAAATGGCCGTTTCACTGCCAATGATCTCGTATAAATTACAAGAAGTTTGAAAAGAAAATCAGTTCAATGCACAAATGTTGGCAATGGACATAACATTCCAGTTTCACAATTGGTGTTAGCATGTTGTCACAATCTACCAAAAATAATGAATATGGTGGACACTTTACCTGCTAAACAAAAGCATGTTAACAATGTCACCGTGAGCATGTTAGCATGCTGATATTAGCATGTTAGCATGCAGATGTTAGCATGTGGATCAATTCACTGCAGTGCCAAAGTGGAGCCTCAGAAAGCTGCAAGCATGTCTGAGATGTCACACAGTAACACTAAATAGAGGAAATTAACTTTAAGTCTCTCTCCATCTATAGAGGATGTCCAGCTACCAGCTTAAGTGGTTATTCTGCTTGAGTTCAACATCACAATGATCATTTCCTGAACAGGTTTTTTTTCTCTTTTAAACAATCTGAACACCTGCAGGTTCAGCTGGGTTTGCTGTCGCACCCAGAAGCATAATTCAGTCAGCTAAATTAATTAAAATTAGACAAACACTTTTTTCATGTAAAACCCTTGCACCACCAATTATGGACTGTTGTTATGTTTACACGACTAAAAAGGGAATTCATTTTTTTGTGCTGACACTGTTTTGTGACCTTAGGGCCAATGAAAATCGTAATTGCAACACACATTGGAAACTAAACTAAACTGGTGACTTTTATGATCATCTAAGAAACTAACTTCATTGTTTTTTAAAGAAAAATATAACATTTTCTTGGGATATGAAAGAAATAGCTTTCGTTCTCTGCCCAATTTTATTCCATGTTGTTTGTAATTTGTGGTTAGTGGATATGAGCTGAAGAAAGTGGTTAGATGGGTGTTTGACATGGAATCCATGCGGTGCCTTCTGCTCAACAACATGTTGTACGGCAACTTCTGAACTCTCGTTGATAACAGGGTTGAAAATATGTGCACCGGTGTGAATCTTTCATCTGCAATATGTCAGGTAACACTCTTTCATTGAAACAGACCAAGAGAAAATAGCAAGAGGGTTTGGAGGTGCACTCGGTTTATTTTAGCCCGTGATGTGGTTTGACTGGTGCATTGTTGGGTCCTCTGGGATAATTTAACACTATGTTTTGGTAAACGTCTTAATACTGTTTAGGTATTCTAAATGTATTCCCTTTCCTTTAAACAATGATTTTGCTATTCAGTGTAATAGTCTTCAACATTTTAATTACAGCGTAGCAAATACAGAACATCGATCTTAAACCTGCATCGGCTGATTTCTTTGGCCACTTGGGGGCAGTGGAACAAGTTGACAACACAAAATTAACTCAGTATCACTTTATTAAGCTGCTAAATTAAAAATGTTTACCAGGTCGTTGTTTTACTTTGTCTGCATGCCATTTAGGGCTGGGCTGGTAGCAAACAGTGGATTTTGAATGTGTTGAGCTAAAAGAAGTTGCATTGCTGCAGCTAAGGTTGATGAGAGCGCTGCGAGTGAACAAGACAACCGTCACATACTGACACTTTGTCCGACCCCTCGGTGTCACTTTCTAGTGAACATGTGGTTAAAGTTGTGAATTCAAACACTTGTGTGGTTTAAACAACAAACTGAGCTAAGTTCAGGGAAAACATAATGGACTTAAAACCACAATGTGAACTAAAACTACCCGTGTAACACAAATTCAGAAAACACGTCACAAACATTCCTAACGTCAAAATAGCTACAAATATCGCTACAAATCTCAAATACCGACCTCCTGGAGTTTGTTTGACCGAGCTAACACTGCAAAGCCGTTGATAGTGCTCTGTGGTACATCACAACAAGCGGTATATTTCGTGCTACGCATAGTCATATGTCATCCATTGTTGACATAAAATATTGTTTAGAAATAATATGTTCATATATTTTCAGCAGCAAAATGTGGAAGTACAGTCGTGTGACGTTATATTACCGCAAACCGTGTGTGCGGAAACGAGGGGGATGGTTTGGCATACAAAGCATGTGACTTAATAAGAGACTGTGGTTCATGTGGTGCCAACAGTCAACATCAGGTTTTTTTAAGGTGATCCTTCCCTTCAAGTTCAAGTGCACTCATGACCCATGAGCTTTCTTAAAACAAAGCACACATGGATTATCGTCAAAGGCGTTGGGCGCGTACTGTAGAGATGTTTCAATTGGCATATTTGAACTCTGTGTATTGATATTGTCTTATGCTACTTTTATGTAGATTATGTAGGATAACATTTTCAGTGTGTTTGTACAGTGTCTCGCTGCATAACGTGAATTAGATTTGAAGATGAAGTCACTGGTGGATAGGTTTAAAAGGTTAAGTAATTTGTCACTCCAAAGTTGGATGAGTTCATAGCTGTCTAATATGTCTAAGAATTTGGAAAGGACACATAGTTTTATTTTTGTCTGAATTCACCACAGCTGAGTCATTCACACAGCACCATTAATCTCACACACAGAGTGGTGATGACAGACTGTGCACGCATGTCTTAAGTGTGTGTGCGTGTCTGTGCGTGTGTGTGTGTGTGCGTGTGTTGACGACTTCAGGAAGAACACCTGTGTGGACGTAGATAGGTACCAGCAGAGATCCCTAACTTCTACACCTGCCTGTTGAGGAAAACACTCACACACTTTATGGCACATAAAAGGGACAGTGGTAAAAAAAAATTGAACGGATAAAACAAATTAGGGAATTTAAAAGGGCCTTCAATGTTGCTTGTATGTAACCATTTCGGCTTTACAGATGAGATCATTTTATTGCTTCTTGGGAGATTGAATACTTTTTATACACCTACATCAAATAAACAGGAAAGATGCAACGAAGAGGTGAAATGATTAAAAGAGAAGACGGTATTTTTCCCTCGTCTATTTCTTTTGCTCTGGTTATCTCTTCATGGACCCTTACCTGCTGGATCTAAAAGTGGAGATCTAACCAGTCGATGGAAAACCCCACAGAGGACAGACAGAGAGTGAAGAGAGGGGGTGGATGGTGGAGATACAGCAACACACGCACACACGCACACACGCACACACAAGCCTTCACACATCAGTCAGACAGCCCTCTAGTCAGGAGAACCCCTGGCTCACCTTCACACAGATTCACAGATCACACACACACCCACACACCCCCCCTACACACACACACCCACACACCCACACACACACACACACACACACACACACACACACACACACACAAGTTGTACTGACATGAATCTACGCAGTCACTTTGACTCACATAAACATGCCTCCCCCTCCCTGCAAACACACACACACAAACGAACACACACACTCACACACACACACACACACACACACACACACACACACACACACACACACACACACACACACACACACACACACACACACACACACACACACTTCAAAGGAAGATTGTAACCTGACAGGCCGGTAACACTAAGAACCCACATGCAGCTTTTTTTTTTTCTAATTCTTCCTCTCAGAAACCCACCTGTTTCTTACAAACTTTCAAGTCATATCTCTCTCCCTCTCTTGCCTGGTTTTAAGATCTCTGTGTTGTGTATGTGTGTGTGTGTGTGTGTGTGTGTGTGTGTGTGTGTGTGTGTGTGTGTGTGTGTGTCTGACATACACTCAGTCAGTGTACGCATGCTGGTACTCAAGGGCTGTCTGTCTCATGTTCTCTCCGACTCATCCTACACTGTATGCCCTTATCAGAGGATTACACACACGCTGACCCATGTCTTAACTAGACACAATGTAGCCATGCTCCTGCCTGCACAACTGGGCAGATGTGAACCGCAGATCCCTGTCATCTTATCTGAAACATGTTGCCAAGCGGATGAGCCTATATGCTGGCACCAACCTGGCCATATCTCCTTGAAGTGAAATGCAGCTGGAGACATGAAACAATTTGAGACAAATCTGACAGAGCTGGTGTTTCCCCAGTATCAGGCAAACATAGGCCAGATGTTGACGGGTAGAGGCTGACAGGTAACACCGAGATCTGCTTCAGTACTCTATGAGGTCAGTCTTTGTTTTTCGCTCCAATCCCCAGTACGCAGGGGTTCTTTGGGTGTCACAGTAGGGGGTCCAAGCATTGTGCTTCACTCACATCACCCCATGAAGCCTGTTAGAGCACTTATCCTGTGCAAAGTAGAACAAAGGTTACTTCACATTTCGTGGGGGTAAATTCCTACATCACACGTGGTCCCCAGGTAATTCTAGTGCTTTTGGTGCGCCAAGGTAATTCAAAAGATTGACAAGTTACTGAGCTCTGGTAACTAAATTATGCTTACTCCGGTTTCACTCCGCTTTACCTTAATCTGATTACACTTGAATTATTTGAATACCTACAAACGAACGCATTGAGAAATAGACACATACGCAAAGATTGACGAAACAAGCCCTATTTAGTAGCTTTAGTTCTGCAACTTCTGATCACACCACAAGATTTTCATCAGCAGATGGAGTTTGCACAGTTGTCAAAGAATTATCTTTTTCCATGTAGTTAAGGTTTCAATGCCTGTCAAGCTTTCAGTTCTCGCAATGCACATATAGACACTTGAAACAGATATATCCATCTAAATTTGTCGTACTTTTTTAAACAATGGGTTAATAATTCCCCACATTAGTAGTGGCAGCATTGTTTATTTACTACAAAGGGCTTGTCGGCCCATACAGTGAAGTATCTGACATAGCTTTGTTGGATGTCCCATGTTCCAATCCTGAATGGGGCTTTTACTAATGCAACTTGTAACCACATGAAATAATGTACTTCACAATTAATATTCTTCTTGATTTTGGAAGTGACTCAACATATTGCTGTTGTTCTTCCAACAGCCCCATGCATACTTCAACATGGAGAAATCCAGAGCTTCACAGACCTTGTTACGTTTGCTAAACTGGGATTGGAAAATCCCTGTAAGGGGGAAGGTTTAGTGAATTCTAGATGGTTCTCTCCATTCTATCTGTTGCGTCTAGATGGTAACCTTAACCATTCAAGGTCAATTTCTAACCTCAACCATCTTGCCAGAGTTTAGCAAATCAGAGGCTGCCATCTAGACATGACTGAATTACCATGAACGTGTCATCAAATGATCAAACGCTGCTAACTGGACCTCGTAAGATTGTTTTCAACTGCTGTTTCTACTTAACACAGAGCTGCCTTTCAGCAGGCTGCAAAATAATTATCCCCTTGTTTCTCATACTGTGGTATCTTTTTCTTAATCATTTCCTAACTCTAGCGCCCCTCTTTCTGTCTCCGTAGACGTCTTGCTCTCACCTAGAGTGACATATGGTCAATTCAGTCTCAGGTGTCATAAGAAGAAGGGATGACTAACCCAGGGCAGGCGGATGAGGAGAGAGATAAAGGGATGGTGAAGGGGAGGATGAAAGAGTGTAGTGCACTCGGCCTGCCAGTCACTTGTCTAATTGCAGTGTCTGTCATAGGAAGCACGTGCTGTCTCTTTACATTGATGACTTCATGTTATTTTTCTCCACCTTTCCCATTACTGCCGTCATATCTCTTTCAGTTGGAGCATACTTTTAACTATTTGTCACCTCTCCCTCAGTCTCTATTTTCAAAAGTCTCTCTTTCTCCTTCTTGTGTTTGAGTGAGACGTTCTGACAGTCATCCAGTTAAAATATAAATCTAAAGATTCCCCATGATAACACTGGACACATGCCCACAAGGACATTTTAGAATTAAACCAACTTGTTTTTTATTCTTGAAATAATTCAGTAAAACTCAGCTTTTAACAGTCAGTGAGTTTTTTCTCTAACTAAAATTATTTAAAGGATAGTTTGATCTAGAATTCAAAGTTTCAGTGTAACATAACTTTAAATTCCAGATCATGGAGGAATTTGTAGTTCAAGTTTGTAGGTGGTTTTTCATTTTGTTCATAAACAAACGTTTTGACAAGGATGAGATCACCATAGCAAAAGGATGGTATTTTAGGTATTGGTGCTATTGTAGGGTGAGAAAACGCTTACAACGCTTACTACCCTAGCCCTCTGTTCGTTTTGGTTGTTAGGAGCCCTGTTACAACATGATGCAGTCGAAACCTTGTAACATCTAACTTCACCAAGGCATATTGGTAGTCCACAGTCTTTGTCAGCAACAGCTAAAGAAAGTTACTGTACAAGTGAACCGTATGTCAGCACAATTAAACAGAAAAATGCAGACCCATTATTTATTTACCTTGTGAATCCAGGCTGTTGTAGTACAAACAAGATGAGGAGCGCTTTATCTCACTGACAATTCGTTAGACTTTATGAGTATTGTCACCGGCACAAGTACGACAATCCTATCTCAGTAACATTATATGTGGAGCCTGCAATGTGCAGATTAGTGCAGTGTATGGATATACTGTATAAATAAAGGGTAACTACAGTGGTATTGCATGTTTACTGAGCAGGTATAAAACTGGTGTATTATGGCGTCTGTGGCTCTGGAGGAGCTGGAGGAGCCTTGTCAAGTCTGAGAAGTTACCCAAGTGACATAATTTGAATACTTGAGAATGGGTCAAGAGACTACAGATATTAAATACATGCTGGGGTTGTGGAGACATTTTTAGGAAAACTGATATGACTAAACCTTTTCAATCCTACTGTGAGAATGGAAAACAGCAGTTTATACGATGAATACACAACAAAGAAGAAACATTCCATGGCTTGTTCTGGATATCTTTTTTTATTTGATCTCATACCTGTAAAAATATATTCTCAAAATAAATAAATATATGAAATAAATATATGTATGTCCTAAGAAACAAAAACTTATAAATAAGAATACAATCTGTCAACAGGTTTGTAAAGGTGTCCCGTGCTCGTTTGACCGCAGGCAGTGGAAGAACAACAGAAATCCTTCACTGGGTTCTAGAATGCATCTCTAGAGTTCCAACAGAACACGCAGTGTTCCCACAGGACACCACCAAAGAAGTCCTTATAAAACTCCATTGGATCCGCATTTTTTTAAAACTTGTTCCTCACACACTTTGTAGAAAAGTCATATGTTCTGAGCAGCATCTCTCTTTGGAGCAGTTTCAAAGGAGAATCCTTCCGAGCCATCCCCCAGCTCTTAGATTTGTTTCCCACAACAGATGTGGCTGATTTCCAGTGCATGAAACTACCTTTTAGTGTAAACCAGCCAGTGGATTAAGCATTTCAATAAATCATTTACTTAGCAGCTACAGTAGTGTTTTGAATAAAATTAACTGAAAACAGTGGAATGGACAAGACTCAGCCACAGCAGTAAAAAGCAATGTACTAGCAGCCGGTTGTTTATCTCGCTTATTAACTCCCACACTTTTGTCCTTGTGAACATGCATTTTTGGACTCGCAGGAAAACTTAAACAAATCCAAAAGTCATCTGTTTAGCCGAAGGCTCTGCATAGCCAATAAAGGGGCAATATAAGGGGCCCAGATGTCTGTGCCTGTCAAGGGGGCTTTACATCTTCCACAGAAGATCCCCGGTGCTGTTTAGTCAAACTCCCCGGCTAGTGTGGTTCATAGAGGGTCTCTTTCCTTCCTCCATGCCATTGATGGGGAGTGTTGATTTGGCACACTTTGTATGATCCCCAGATCAACAGGGTCTTCCATCTTCCTCAAGAAGGGGTTAGGAGCACTTGGGTTGCCTTTCAGCTCAGACTGACTCTGACAGGGTCATGGTAACGCCCCGTCAGTCTCAGCTCTGGCCCAGTATATCCCGGTATAGCTCCGGTACTCTATCCGGGTCTACAGGCCTGGGTAGGAAGTGTGTGAACCTCTGATGTCGCCTCGATCTCGACCCATCCCGGGACGACCCATCTTTGTTCAATGCAACAAAGTAAAATGCTCCTTTTTCTCCATGCCGGTAAATGTTGGATGAGTAGGTGTTGTACCAGTTTTCTTCAAATTGCTCCTTAAAAACGGATTCTGCAGACAGCTTCTCCTGCAGAAAGAAAGACAAGCAGAGGAAAATCTGAGTATAGCGAAGCAAAATATGTCACCTTTCAGCAATGGATTACAAATCAACAATGTTGAGAATTGGTACAGTACAGTCTAATGGTGCTTAGTGAGTAGTCAATAGTGTGTGTACTCACCGATCCATACAGTTCTCCTTTGCTGTTCATGGCGAGGTAGAGGCTACTGTCCACCCCTTTGATGCTAACCAGTCCCACAGCTAGACTGATGAACTCCAAAATACCTGCACACACACATTATTTGACATTACATTAACTTGTCACACCATTATTACAAGAAGCACAATAACATGACTTTCGTCCTGCAAAGGTTTGTTCCATTGCTGCTTGAGCCATACCATGTATTTGTGAAATAATTACAGTTAGAGGCATGGGCCAAATGCAACATATCAGAGGAAAGATCGATGTGACACTAAGACTCAACTGCGCTCAATATAGAGAAAGTACAGTAAATAGCTATATGGGTATCCAAACTAGCTGACTCTGACAAGCTAGGCTGGAATGGCCTCTGGCATGAAGTTCGACCAAGTCTCAATTGGAATAAATCAAGTGCTACAGTCTGCTGCACTAAAATAAATCTCTCAGAGGTGTACTTTTGATCTGCAGTAAGCAGCATGACTGAAGATAAACTGCTAAAAGCAAAGACACATTTACAATATAATCTCAAGGAGGAAATGTGGTAAAAAAAAAAGTAAGTGCAAACATGAAATACTCAAAGCATTATAACATCCACTGTTAGCATATAGTTCAGGTTATAGCAGCAGCTGCCATCACAGTGGGCTACTTCATGTGCTATCAGCATTTGATTATAGTAACCTGGATGGCTTTTTAATCTCTCTCTCTCTCTCTCTCTCTCTCTCTCTCTCTCTCTCTCTCTCTCTCTCTCTCTCTCTCTCTCTCTGTGTTTTCCAGTGCCTCCACTATAAGGGTACCTGTCAGTCTGCTGCATCTTACAAAACATCCTATATCAGAAATTCTACAACAGCCTATCACTACAAATAATCCAATAATAATAGTAGTTTATTTGTGAAGGGCTGTGTACCGAATCTGCTGTGGTCCTTCCTGGTCCCCTGCACGGTGCCGTCGGGACGGATCTCCAGGTGGAAGCCGGTCCTGCAGTAGAGCTGTCGCCGCCTCAGAATCCCCTGCAGATGACTTAGGTCCGCCAGGCTCCGGGACAGCCTTTCCGCGGACACCAGGTGGTCCGCCTGCTGCCCCAGTCCCCCCATCATCAGTCCGGACACCGAGTTGTAGTCCATCGCCCCGGCTGGCGTTAGAACGAAATGAGAGCCAACGGGAGCCGGAGCGGCGCCCGCGGGGCCAAAGCTGTCCACAAATCCGTTGACGAAGCCCCCAACCTGCGCCGCTTCCCCCATCACAGATGAGACAGCCGATCCGGTTCACAGCACGAAAGATTTCCAAGTCGAGATCCAAGTGATGAGCAGAGAGGAGAGCCTCGGTACGAACCAGCGAACGAGGGACAGCCCGTGATAAGAAGGAAAAGAAAAGTTGGACGTGCTGGCAGAGAAAATACCCAAATGAGTGCGCGTTTTGGCGCAGTCAGAACCGTTAAGTCATCTAATTTAGAAGTCCTACGCTGTATCTTGATGTATGCAGATATCCCCGGTTGCAGCAGTGTTCCTTCTTCTCCCCTCTTCTCCTCTGCTATTTATCCCTCTCCCTCTCCTCTGCCCGCTCCCTCTCTATCCTCCTCACCTCGGGATACTCCCCTTTGCTCCGGAGCAGGGTTCCCCCTCTCTCTCTCTCTCTCTCTCTCTCTCTCTCTCTCTCTCTCTCTCTCTCTCTCTCTCTCTCTCTCTCTCTCTCTCCACTTCAGCCCTTTATTTCTGCAGTACCCTCCACTCTCTCCTCCAGCGGCAGCATGTTGCGCAGTGAGACCAGCACGCTGCACTCAACAGCATATCACGCAGTTCTCTCCCTTGCGAAATTCACCCCGAGTTGCCTTTTTATGCAAATGCACCTTGATCTATCCTCTCTTTACGGCTCATGTGTTCTCGGTTCTCGGTGCCCCAACAGCCCTCTGCTCATCGTTCTCCTGTCTCACCTTTGATGTTCAGATTCAGTGCAGAGAGCGCAGGGACTTGGAGAGGAAATGAAAAACTACTTATACAAATTAGAATCGGAGGCTTACCCCCCCCCCCCCTTCACCTTGCAGCAGCACAACGACTTCACTGAAGCTCATTTAGACACTGTATGTTAAATTGCTCATGGGCCCTTCAGCAGTGGCCAGTCAGAGGGGAGTGCGCATCTCAGCAACAACTTGTGTGTGAAATGGACAGAGGAAGAGTGTAGGTGTGTGTGTGTGTGTGTGTGTGTGTGTGTGTGTGTGTGTGTGTGTGTGTGTGTGTGTGTGTCAAACAGCATGAAAGTGATATTGCCATTACCCTAAACGCTTTACAGCCCCACGCCTCCTAAACGAAATGACTCAGGTGCGGCTAGAGAGAGAGGAAAGCCCCCATTTGCGTAATTTTCGCACTCGGCTGTTGATTTATTGCCCCCCTCGTTTTATGTAAGCCAGCCGCACGTTAACAGCGCCCGCACAGACACAAACATACACACGCACCCACACACACCTGTGCAAACGACATCACTTGACTGTCAATCCCTTCATTGATCTTTCCACATGGGCTTTGAACAGCGCAGGAGCCCATATATCCTTAATTGTGGTCTTAAAAGACGAATCAAAGACACAGAGGCTTCAAAGTGCAGAGATCTTGTAAGGGGATCAGGCAATAACAACCAGAAGAAGGGAATATACCTGTTTGAACTGCGAGCTTAGATAATACCCCGATACTTGACACTTGAAGGGCTTCAGAAACTCTTTATGTAAATTAACGGATTTTTTTTAATGCATATACATCTTTATACTGATCATAACTTTGAACATGTTCCATATATACTGGCATAATGCTGGTCACCTGGAACTCATTGCAGATAAAAGATCTTTCATTTTCTCCCGGAAATAATACCATATTCATTAATTGTTTTATTGTTACTTTGAAACAGACTAATGTACAATCTGAATCTACATGGATATCAAATGTGAGATTTTGCTCGGGGTCAACCCGCAGTGCAGCCTATATGTTTGATTAGACTAAACAGTGGCACAGGGGCCCATGTTCGAGCCTATATATGGCATTGATTTTGGCAGCTATATAGACACGCGCTCGTGCACACAAAACACGCGCGCACACACAGCTGGCCCCTCCGTTGGGAATTGCGTTGATAAATGAGTTGAAGGTGGAGAGGTGTTTTGTGTGCGCGCCATACGCCGGTCATTTTGTACTGTGTCGATTACTGCTTGACAGGGTTGTGGTGCACCTTTTATTTATTTATTAAATCTACTTCATCACAAATATATGTAATTTCGTGAATGTAGTTGTGTGCGTGTGCCAGTGTGGGCAGAGTGGGGCATCTATGTGTGGCGTGCTTCCTCCTCCCTCTTTCCCTCGCTTCATTATTATTTATGACCGAAAAAGGGAACTTTTTTTTTCAAAGGGTACAAAATCGATCGGAATCGCCGCAGGCTGATCAGATCCTGATGCATTGGATATCGATCTGGCCACGATGGAGGTGTCAACTACAACGCCACATTTCCACTCGTGCTTACAAGGTGCATGCAAACAGTTCCCAGGGTAACATGGTTTGCTTTAAAACACAGAATGAAGAGAGGGAAAGAGGGAGAATGAAGCAACCAACAGAGAATGAAGCCAACCATGTAGACATCATAGCAGCCAGAAGAGGAGGAGGACGCCCCCAGGGTTACACACACACACACACACACACACACACACACACACACACACACACACACACACACACACACACACACACACACACACACACACAAATAAATTACAACCTAATCGAATGCCTGGATAATGGAATAACTGAATAAGTAGCCTTGAGGTTATTAATGCAAGTGGTCCATGGGTCTCGGGAACTCCAGGGGTCCTTGAGAGACAAATTTAGAAAGCCCCAAAACGTAGACTCTTTATTTAATCTATATGCCACTAGAAAATGCATGAGCATTTGAGTTCTCGCCACTTTTATGTCCCCAGATTCAAATCCACCACAAAGCCTTTTTACCTTGATTATGCAAACAAATGAGGGCATGCATGAGCTAATGGGTTGCTTGGAGCTCTGTTGTATACTTGAGATTGACAGATTTTATGCAACAATCAATATTTAATACAATTTTACAGGTCGGCTGTAATTTAGCATTAATAATTAAACATTTCTTCCTCCATCAGTCAACCAATTATGAAGCCTATTAGTCACCATAATAGGCTAATCTTGTTTTGATTGAGACCAAAGTAGAAATCAAAGGAACACATTTAAGGCTTAATATATTCAGCCCTTTAAAGGGTGCATTTGTAGGTTCTGATCATCATTGTTTGATCTGTTTTCAACTTTTGGCTAAATTGTGCTCACAGGTGAGAGCAATCCGCATGCTTCATGTGTGAACAGGTGACAGGCCCATGTGTTCGACTTCTTTCCTTTATTCCCTCAGCATCAAAGTAATAAGAAAAGCCCCATCAGGTTAACATTAGTCTCACATGTAAAGACTTAAATGAAGAGTTCATCTTTGATATTCGTTTGATATCTGCACTCATTGGCTTCTTTGATCCTGAACTCTTCCCACTGGAAATAGGATACCACACTGACCCTCAATAAAAAGTGAAGATTGACAAATGTTGATATCGTTGGTCACTTAGTTTCCCCTGTAACCCAAGATGTCTTTCAAGTTCATTCCAGGACACTTGCAGTGAGGTATTTAAGCGAATAGACTATAATGTGCTCCTGCACACTGCTTTTGAATGTGATTTGAGGGAGATTTTACATGTAAAGAATGAATGCAGTCAGTTTAGGGGTTTCTAGTGGGAAGTATTAGCCTTGGTTTAAAGTACATTTACAGAAATGTTGAGGTGGTATTACTAAGGCTACTTTTAATCCATTGTATTTTTCTGACAGCCATACTGGTTATTTTTGCTATATTTGGAGAACACCTCAACATTGAATGCAATAGTTGTATAGGCTACTTATAAAAGAGTAATAGTCGATTCCTATTTTTTTATAAAGCAAATATTAGATTTTTATATTTCTTCCACCACTAGTAGTGGATAATGTGGTAAACAATGATCTCCAGTAGATGTATTACACGTGTTCACTGTTCATCTTTGACTATTTCTGGTTTATAATTGACCACGCTGCAAATGAACCGCTCACTCTCACTCTTTACTCAGCGAAGCATCATATCCCCTCCACTCTGTGTGGGACTCGCGCACATCTCGCGATGAAAGCGAGGAAACGCGATACTTTTTCTGCTGCCCGCAAAGTTATAATCCACCAGCAGCACAGCGGCAGCTGCAGCAACAACAGCAGCAATGGCCGCTTTCCGCAGAGTGGCAGCGCTGGCCGGTAAGATAAACATCTGGTCGGCGGCGAGACACGAGCTCGTCGGTGGTCAGGCGGCCGGAGGAGGAAGGACACGGAGGTGTCTGGCGGTCGGGATGTGTCTCGCGACGGGAGGCGCCGTGGCGCTTTACTTCTACAACGACATGCCGAGCTGCAGAGGCAGGAAGAGGATGGGGAGTCACAGCATCAGCGGATTGCTCCCAGTCATCCCGACAGTGGAAGCTAAGGAGAAGGTAGGACGTTGCGCTGAGGCGCGTGAGGCTGACAACAAACAAGGCTTTGGGTTGTCAGGATATGTGTGTTGTCCTCAGTGTTGACATGGAGGCATCGGTGTGCAGAACTGTGGAGCAAAAACAACAGACCACTGAGAGAAAAAGGCAAAGAGCGCTTCGTGTTTTCACGTCTCCTTCCACTAAAAGTAGACCCACGTTAGACGGGCCTCCTTGTGTTTCGTAGCCACGGTGTGCGGCTGGCAGTTTATAGGTTTCCTCTTGGGTGGAAACAATGTGTCATTCATTCCCAACACGCCCAGTGGAAACAGTTTACTCACTGTTTGGCTACAAGATGATGTGCGCGCGCAGATGCAGGAATGGCGCTCTCCGTATGAGCTGGTGCTGAAGTGACAGAAGGTTTGGGGTGTTACTGTAAGGTAAAAATAAACCCCTGAGTAGGTACTAGTTCCTAGTTCTAACTAATGTAGTAGTTACATGAGTTTAATGTTACATGCTAAGTTACTTGAACAGGCAGCTTGATACGAAGAAAATCAAACCAGTGGTGGACTAAAAGTACTTTGATCCTTTAAATACCGATACCAAACATTGAAAAGTTTCGTTTTTAATTTACTACTTTGAGTAGAAAAATAAAATAAAAGTAAAAACCAAAAATTAAGGTTACAAGTTATGTAGAAGGAACCATTTCAGAAGTTTATATTATTATGTTTATATTGTTGTGGTATTAATATTACATTAACTACACTATATTAACATGTAAACATGTTTGTTATAAATATGAGAATCTAAGACATTAAATAGGTGCAGTCAATGTATAGGGATGAAATATAACAAATATAAAATATAGAATTAAATGCTATAAATCTAGGTTTGACAGGTTGTGAGAACGGTAAGTTTAGTAAGATACATATTTGGCCTATATTTTGGAACAGTGTTTATTTGCTATTTTTTGGCTTAGAATACACTTTTTAGTCATTAGTTATTTCAAGTTAAAGATGATATAATTGTAACATAATAAAATAGTTAAAGTGGTGCATCATATTTAAGGAAATCCTCTAGTTTGTAATTGAGACAACAGAGAGACAACAAAATACTCATTGTATTCAGAGCACATTAACATCAATAATCGAATACATATGTCATAAAGACTATCAACTTATGACTGGGGACATTAGATGATGTTTGTTGATATACGCATCAGCTGCTTTATGATCAGTCGTGATGTTCCGATCAAGATATTTTGGGCACATTCCTGATCCAAATCCTTTGATATTGGGTGTCCGCCGATACACAGTCTAATCTGATGCTTTTGTTGACCTGTATGAACAGATACAAGCTACAAGAACAGCACATTCATTTGATACCAAATAACTTAATTTTCGAAGGTATGCAACATATGTATCTTGCACCTTGAAATAACAGCTTCTTTCTGTCGGCCTACTGAAATAAACAGGCACCAGTGGTTTATCGGAGTGTAGTAAATCTATCTAGAACGTATGGTAAATTAAATCAATAATGTAAAGTATAGGTTATAAGGTTATGTCTTCTAAACTGCCAGGGATAAAAGAGTTGCCTGCAAGGGCACTGGCATAAAGGAGAGGTAGCCAGTTTAGAAGCAGGAGAGACTATAAGAAGACAGACGGGATACCTGACTGGAGAATATGGTGTCTTGATAGCCACCCAACTTGGAACAGGATATCTCCAGTGGGAAAAGGGAAACACAGCTTTCTGTTACTCAGTAAGTAAAGGTAGCCTACACGGATTCTGAAGGATAAGGCTTAAATAAATTGTGAGAACTCAGTTGCCGGAAAGGAGAACAAAGCTGCAGGGAAACAGTTCTACAAGCTTGAAAATAAGGCTGAGAAACAAGAAAACCATCTGCCAGAAAACAAGAGTGGGTCAGTTGAGTCTCCAGAGACCTGCAATTGGGAGACTTACGAGCAATATCTGTTTGCTCTGGGGAACAGAAGCCTGAGATGGACAACACCAAACTTACCTTATGTTTTACAAGATCTAAAAAATAATCATGTCTGGATTCTGAATCATTGGCACACAGTGACTTGTGGCTGGTTGTGTGATTGGCAGTCTGGACTCTAGAGAATCGTATGAGGAGACGATGGAAAGAAAATTAGCACCAGCCACCTGCAGGGTAACTGTTGGCTGTGGTAGGAGTTCAGGCCATGTTTTCCTTATATTAAGAAACATATTTTCGAAATTGACTTGAAAATTAGCGATTGAGACCATAAAGTCAAATGTTCGAGTCCCACCGCCACAACAAAATTGTAACAAAATGGTCCAACTTTTTGTGACTCCTCCATCCGTGCTTTTTCAAACAATAGAATAAAGAAAATTGAAATCCCTCTCAAGTAAACCAGATTGCTCCATCAGACAAAAACTAATAACATGTGCAATCACTTTGTTAGAACATTGCAAATAAAGTTCTTTATGTGCAAAAAATTATTTATATTTTGTAAAAAAAAAGTACCTATTGTGGCTGCAAATAATCTGTTTTGCACTGAATATATATATATATATATATATATATATATATATATATATATATATATATATATATATATATATATATATATATATATTCAAAATAACAACAATAACGTTCAACCTGTGCAACACAAAATGAGTGCAGATGTGTGAGTCATCACGTTGCATCAGTATTAGTGGTTGCAATGAGCTGCTTTCCTCTCCAAATATTTTTAAAACAGGGTTGTAGATTTGATACGGCCACTCTCAATTCATGCTCAATGTTGACCTTAGATCTGTATTCTGTTTTGAGAGGTAGTATTCCTACAAATTCCTATAGAGGTAGGCTTTTGGCAAAATGGCAAAATTCGGCAAGTTGCGCATGTGCTGTTGACGACGTAAACATTTCCACGAAAGTACAGGCATTTCGCCATGTATTTATTAATGACGTTGTATGTCCTTGTACTTTGTACTTCTTCTTTTTTTAAAGAAGAAAAAAAAAGGTAAATTTTTTAAGAATCTGCATCTCCCCCCCACACCCCACCTGTAATACCTCCGCGCCCCACAGTTAGAGAACCACTATGTCACAGTGTTTACTAATAAATAATAATAATAATAGTAATAAATCAAGTGAGAAGTAGGGTCGTTTTCTCATAGACTTCTCTACAATCAGACTTTTTTTTGCAACTGGAGACTTTGCGCCCTGGTGGCCATTAGAGGGAATGCAAGTTTAAGGCATTTTTTCAGACCCGGATGCTGCTGCCTGGCTCAGATGGACATAGGACCTGTTGGGAATCTCAACATGAGGAAAAGCCACGTGGCTTGGATACCCCTAGTCTTGGAGACACAGACTCAGCGTGAAGCAGGAGTTGAAGAAACAGCAACACACTTTTGGCAAATCATGTAGCATTGATCTACACTTGCCACTTAAGAAGCAAGATCAGCATCAGACTTTTTGTATCACAAAAGAGAAAACTGCTACTTGCTATTTGTATTTGTATAATACCTAGCAATTAGAAAACAGAGCTGACTGATGGATTTCTGACATGTCAGACTCGAGCTGGGACCTCAGCTGGCTAGATTTGACTAACATTAAATCATTAAAATAGGAGAGAACACAGGAGGGTTTGGACAGTTTAGCATCTGAGAAAACTGAGGAAATGTACTAAAAGCTGTGGCTGTTAATGGAGAACACTGAGTTGCCTGAGGGGGAATCACCTGGAGCATCTGCTCTGCAGTCTGGAAGACAAGACGAGGCGACAGGAACAGATTTAGTTTGGGCTACATGACATTATAACTACACACAAGAACACAGTGTACTACACTATCATTTCAAATGACTGCCACTTAATTATTTTTATAATATTTTTTTCCCCCCAATTATATATATTTTTGCACTACTTTTAACATTATGTTGTGCAGCATGGCATGTGATTCTAGCTGCCTTTACAGAACTTTCTAAACTTCATTCATTAGTGAGAGCCAAGGCCATGGGCGCCTGTGCTCATACACTTGATTACAGTGCATTCCTATGAAGCCGAGCGCTCATCTCCTATTCATGCCTTCAAAAGCCCCCTCGGTGAAGGGAGCATCAAAGCTTTATGAATGAATCCGTGCGCTCATTAGCATGTTAGCTGAGCTGAGCAGGAACCTGGGTGTGCTGGGCCCTGCGGCCAAACAGGTTTAATTTTGGAAACCGCTCTGCTAATTACGCAGCTTCATGCAGCACAATCTGTTGGCGTAGCATCTCTCCTGCGCGGCAGCTAATCAAGTTGAAGCCCTGGATCCTCACAGAGAGAGAGAGAGAGAGAGAGAGAGAGAGAGAGAGAGAGAGAGAGAGAGAGAGAAAGAGAGAGAGAGATATGCTAATCAAGTAGAAAGTAGTGACACAGTATTTGTGTGTGTGTGTGTGTGTGTGTGTGTGTGTGTGTGTGTGTGTGTGTGTGTGTGTTTAAGAGAGATTGTACTGCGCCAGAGGTGCTGACTGTTTATAATCTCAGAGAGCTAAATGGAGAGAGTCGATGCCAAGAATAGATGGATCTCCTCATTATAGAGGTTCAAAAGCAGTGAAGAAGCACGAACAGTTTATATTCTGCTGTCTATGTGAGAGACCAGAGACTTTTCTCTTCACAGATGGGAAGTCACATTTAAACTATAATTATTAGGGCACATTTAGACCTATCACTCTGTGAATTATTTAAATCTGCTGGTAAATAGTACAAATATGTTTTATATGTATCTTTACTACGGCCTGCACTTTTCACATCAGTAACTATGATATTCATATTTCCAGTAATGTTGTGCAAACTCTTTTTCTCTTTTGATAAAAAAAAAACAAACACAGGACAACACTAATATTTAGTTTTGCCTGTTGTTTTTATGTCTGCAGGAACGTTCGTTTGACTTTGAGGAGGGAGACGTGTACATGTCGTCCCACGAGCATCGCTTCCGCATGTTCAGCTCGGTGGAGTATGACGGGCAGCTCTACATGACTCCACAGAACTTCATCGAGTCGGTCACCATGAGCCAACCCAGAAGTATGTTTGCTGTTCGTATATTGTGTAGAGACCACACTTTCCTGTCCCAAAGTATCTTTAAACGTCAGTCAGAAAATGTTTAAAGAGTGTTACTTTGAGATAAATTACATTCTCTGGTTGCATCCAAGCCATTTCACTTTGACGTAGTTACACGGGTATTGTTATGACCGTGGTCCCATTTTCACCTGTACCTTAACATGTGCCTTATTTCTGGACTGTATCAAGATTTTGATCAAAGTACATTTGATAATAAACTAAATCATACTTGTTATTGGTTTGTAGATGGCCATCTCTGATCTATAATGTGTGTCACAATATGGATCTCAGTGTCTTATCTATTTTTGTTTTATTGAATCCAAGTTTTCAAACACTTTATTGTGTTTTAAGCACGTCTTTACTGTTTCTGTCAGCCTGCTGCTAGTCGTAACAGATTAGTCCCGGCCAGTCAGCCTCAAAGCAGATGGCTTTATAGCTATTGTTTAGTCTGTGGTTAATGTTAGTCAGACACACACACACACTCAACTTCTCCACATTCCAGTTGCTCATATTTACCTTTATCTTAACCAGTAAATATCTAAACCAGACACTTAACTTATTTTTACTTCATGAAAACTGGTTTCAAAATGCCCCTACAAGTTGAGGTTATCACAAACACCGAAATAGCAACTCCGTTCTTCAACTGGTATGCGATTGTATTGCGTGCAGACTGTGCACCTGTATGTGTGTGTTTACATCAGCCCTGGCTCACTGACACACGATACAGCCGCACATACCCTCTCAGCAGCCGACATCCTCTAATGCCCCCTTTGAAGTTGAATTAAATGAACTTTGTTGTATAAAACAGAACAAAAGTAGTGTGTGCTTTTACGGGGACATTCCACATACTACAAAGACAAGCACGGGGCACTTTAGACGGTACAAATGGGCCTGTGATGATGACAGTGTATATACAGTGAGTGTGTCTGTGTGTGTTGGTGTGTGTGTTTTGTGACTGTACTCGGCACATTAAGACCCATTTCTAGATCATACAGATGCTATCTGACCAAGCCCACCCAAACTCTCTTCTCCTCTTTCCCTTCTTCTTCTCTCCTCTTTTGTCTGGTTCCCTGGCAGACAAGAGGCCCTGGAGGTCCCTGGCCAAGCAGGTGGGAGACACACTCTTCATACTTCTTGCTTCTGCTGTTGCAGGCATCTGTTGCATGTTATATCTGTTGCAGACCCTGCTAACTTAAAATTGTGATTTTGCTAGGATTGTTTTTTTTATGTAAATGTAGTAAATGTTATCTACATGTACAGTAGCATTAATGCATAATTGCATGTCATCATCAGTAAAAAAAATAAAATATAAAAAAGAACAAGTGAAGGCAGATTTGAGTGGCCACACTGCAATTAACTTAAGACTGTATGTAAAATTAGACTCTACAGAGACGTCCAGGTGTTTACAGTGTGATATACAGTGTCTCCAGGGCACCCAGATCCCTTCTCTTTTTGAACACTTTATTTTGTTAGAATCTTTAATTAATATGTACAACTTCGAACCATTCATTTGGCACAAATCAGGTGCTTTTATTTCATATTAATGCAACTTTGTTTGTTTGTCAGTGGTGCTGACTGTAGTCAAATGGTATATCAAGAGTTTTCCATTTAATCTATAAATACAGGAAATCAGAGTTTACCCTATTTATCAGTGTGAAATCTTAATACAATCTTATTTTATACAAGCTGTGGAGTTTTCTTGTAAACAGTTGTGTTTTTTTTTTTAACCAAAGGTATCGTGTTTATCACACGATACGGTGACAAACGTGTTCCATGCATTTCCTTTCTCAGAAAATAGTGTTGCATATTTTAAATCCTGCATGCTTTTACATCCATGTTTACATCAACCTGCAGTCTTATTCTCCACATTCTCCGAGCGTTACCTCCACCATTTGTTTATCAGCGGGAAGTGTTTTCATGCATGCAGTACACATTTGCATTACTGCTCTCTGCAGTACCACAGAGGTTACCAATTTACGAGCAATGGAAGTGCCCAGCTCATGTTGTGTTATAAAAATAAATAGAAAATGGCACTCCACATATAACATATATTTACAATACACTTTTTACTTGATTGAAAGAAAATAACTTGTCATATACAACACTGGAATGAATGTCAAGATGGATAGTTTTGTTGTGAATCCTTTCCCTCTTTACATGGCATGGTACCTTCCCTCTCTCTGTTTCTGTCATGGTTTGAAGTATGAACGTGAAGGTCTGTGGTTGAATGATGTATGTCAGGCAACTGACTTGTAAATTGTGTATTTTTGTGGCAGGAGCTGGAGAAGATTTTGTCCGAAACTCCCCCAGTGTGGAGAGGATCCTCCAAACTGTTTCGCAACCTGAGAGAACGAGGTCGGAGAGAACACACACGCACACACACAAAAAAAGAGCAAAGGCACCTTGAGTACATTTGCACGCAGTACACACAGTAGTCAGATACTAACAAGGTCAGTGGATTTGGCTATTGCAGTTCAACTTGCTTTATAGATATATTAAACATACATTTCACTATAACTTGTGAAAATGTAAAAGTTTATCTTGATATGAGTAGTAAGTGAGGACCAGTTCTATAAATTCTACAGAATTCTTGCAGTTTTCAAGTGCACGGATACCAGGTTTTACCTACCGATGTGTGACTAAATAGTGCTTGTGAGCGTGTGTGTGTGTGTCACTGTAGGTGTCTCTAATCCGGGGTTGGAGCCATGCTGTCCTTTCTTATAGCCAAACAACCTGCTGAAAAAACTAAAAATAAACCTCCTCTCTTCTCTTCTCCTCTCCTCTCCTCTCCTCTCCTTGCATATTGGAAAATAACAAATAATACAGCCCCAAAGACAGAGCAAGCGGGAGAGAAGCTCCCCCTAATTAATGTGTTTGCATCAGCGTAGAACAGAGGAACCACGCAGTCTGTGAGTGAATCCCCATAGAGATAATATAACACACTCACTGGGAGATGCTAAATATAACATTCCCTCTCTTCCTCTCCCATGATAATGGGTTACACCTTCCAACTAATGTTGTGTCTTACATTTACACTTCAGGGTGCATTGCCCTTATGCTAATTTTTTTTTTTATTCAGAGAAAAGGATAGAGAGAAAACCCAGAGACAAATAACTGAGAGGAAATTGAATAAAGAGATGGAGAAAAAAAAAGGGAGCAGAAAAAAGGAAGAGGACGAAAAAGAGACGAGGGAGTTTAAATTGGACATGTAAAAGAGGAGTTGGGAGACGAAGAGAAATTGAAGAAGTAGTACAAAGTAGAGGGATGAATGAAAGAGCAGGAAAGAGAGAAATTCTGTAAACCTATCCTTCATGGCAAGAGGAAGACAGTTATATACAGTGCATGTCTATTCAAATTGCTAGTGGCAGACTGCCAAGACCACACACACACACACAGACACACACCGTCAGCGTTCAATGATTACTATTTATACATATTTGTTTTTATTACCGCCAAACAACTTGTTTGTTCATTCACACATTTATTCAATTCAACTTTCTTCCAATGCCGTCGCTCGTATAAACTGTATATACGTGTGTTTATATTATGTATTTCTGTGTGTGTGTGTGTGTGTGTGATGTCAGGATGCTCTCCTCTTCATGCCCTGATGAGCGAGGATAGTTGACATCCTTGGGATGGCTCTGGATTTCTGAGAATGACAGAGCTATGCGTCAGACAAAGGAATGCTGTTGTTTGTGTGTGTGCTGTAAAATATGTCAGTGTTTGTTGGCTGGAATTACAGTTTAGAGTAAATGTAATCCACTGTTATCAACTGTCATTCATTTCAGTAGTTGTATGAACATACTTTACTCAGTATAATTAGTTTATTTGTATCTGTGGTTAAAGCATAATTTATAATCCCAATTTATCTTCTTATAGACCTATAGATATGGGCCGTGAAGGCCATTGAGATATTGTGTCTGATATTGGCTCATATTACACAAATAAACCTGACTTTTCTATATTTTACATACTATCATTATAAATCCAAAATATATTTGCCGTTCAGCTCTTGTTTGGTCCACCAACTCTTGACTAAAATATCTCGCAGTTGTTTTGTTTTTTACTTTTTACTATCCATAACCCTCTTCTCCAGCTATTGTTTTAATGGTGTGGCCTTTCACATTGGGCAGGCAGTTCATTGTGAACTTGAGTAAATGTGCAAGCTATTGAAGTCTGCTGTATGCTTTACACTTGGTGTCAATTGATCTGGAAGCATTTTAAAGCCCTCTGACCAGTTGAAACGCATAGCAAGGATAAACTCAGGTACCTGCGGAGTGGCAGTGACTTATTTGATTCAAGTGATCGTAAATCAATGCTCTTGTTCTAACATAACATTTTAAAATGTACAACTCATAAACTCTCTGGCGAATAGAAATAAAATGAATGACACATATGCAAATAGCATACATAGTAGTACCAAGCCATATTTACTTTTATTTAGACTGATCATTGACCTTGATTGATAATTACTGCCTGTTAACCCATCTTTTAGTCCAGCAGCATGTCACCAAACGTATGTGAGAATAAACATGCAGAATGAGCTTGAGAAACCCGAGTAGTTTCAGAGTGTATCTCCTGCTCTCAGGCTACACAGGGAAACGAGAATTCAGTTCCAAACCAGCTGCTCTACACAAAGCAGCCGGGCATCAGGAAAACACAAGGCTCACACTAGTGGTTTAACTGGTGTCATGTTCCCCTACATGCATATACGCACACACACATACATACATGGGAAAGCAGTCTCCCGTAACACTCAAGCGAGTCACCCTGAACTATCTGAACGATCAGACAGAAAGCGAAAAAGAGGGAGAGAGAGAGAGAGAAAGAGAGATGAGATGGAGCTACAAAGATTCCTAAATGGGCCTGAGGCAAGAAAGGATCACCTCCTAAAACATTTTTCACTTGCTTATCCAAACACAGACACATACTCATGCACACACCCCTGCCAACCTGTGTCTTTACTTTGGACACTTGGGGTGTAGAAAAAGAAACGGTGTGTGGCCGAATGGTCGATGGCAGCTGAACTCCAGAAGACACATTTTAAGATGCTATCTTCATGAAAGGAAGGATTATGTGCGTTAGTGTGTGTGTGTGTGTGTGTGTGTGTGTGTGTGTGTGTGTGTGTGTGTGTGTGTGTGTGTGTGTGTGTGTGTCAGGAGGCCTATGGTCTTTGAACATCTGTAAACATTGTGTGTGTGTGTGTGTGTGTGTGTGTGTGTGTGTGTGTGTGTGTGTGTGTGTGTGTGTGTGTGTGTGTGTGTGTGTGTGTGTGTGTGTGTGACCTTTTCTTTAACTCCCTCTGTCTTGGTCTCATTAGGCATCATCTCATACACAGAGTACCTGTTCCTGCTCTGCATCTTGACAAGTGAGTCAATTCAGTCTCTCTACACACTTCATCTCATCTTCTGCTTCCTTGTTTTATCTTTCTCCCACGTTATTGTTGTAGTATGCTGTGCTTATTTTGGGAACATAGCTTTTTTTCTATGGTATATGATATGAACTATACTGAAGCCCACCCAGGACTTAATGAGAGGCCATTATAACAGACATCCGGTGGCATTCCCCTTCCCGTTGGGGTAAGCAAGAAATTGAGGGAGAGAAGATAACAACAAATACCTATAACCTTTCAAAACTTGAATATAGAAAGGAATATGAGGCTTATTTCCAAAGAAAAAAAGAAAAAAAACTGCTGCACTCAGTACTCTCTGAGAACATTAATTATCTGCACTGAATACTGATACTGTATTCAATGCATTGTATAGAGACGTCCCCATTACACACAATAGTTCTGCTCTTTTCCCCCTCAAAATCAAGATTTAGTATTTTTTCTCCTCTGTAAATGATCAAGAAAACATTCTAATCATTTTTAAGGGAGTTTTACGTATACTGAGAGCAACCATTGATCATTAATCAGGGAGGTATTTGTGTTATTGCTGTTGGATTGTATTTAATCAATAAAGATAAAGAAAAGTATTGGTTAATTTTCACACAAGTAATTATAATAACTGAAATTGATTCAAACTGTAATGTATGCTGTGTACCTGCTGTAGTTTCAAGAACAAAATAAAATAAAAATATATGGTTTCTTGGGCCTTCTTGCTTGGGTTGAAGGACCAGCAAGTAGAAAAAGTACTTCAGTTCTTTGTGTTTATTTTCTGTAGCAAAAATGCATTCTGGTATTTTGAGAATAAATACATAAAGTGAGCCAAGCTTTATTTGATTTGGTCGATCTTTACCTGATCTCTAAAAAAAAAGTTAGGGTGGTATAGAACAATGTAAACATTGTGCATAGTCTATATAGTTTTAACCACCTGCCCCACCTCCCTCCTGTCTAGCCTATATGCCATTCTTCCCATGCTATTTTCTGGGTTTAGAATTGCTTTCAATACACACGCAATACACACGCACACACATACGCATACTCAGCCTATGTGCTCTCCTCTCTGTTCTCCAGAACCCCATGCTGGCTTCAAGATTGCTTTCAATATGTTTGATGCAGACGGCAACCAGATGGTGGACAAGAGGGAGTTCTTGGTGGTGAGTCTCTGACACTGAGAGGAAATCCATCCCATCACTGAATTAATTTGTTATTATTAACATCACATTTTGCTCCCGTGGCAAAAGGACAAGCTCAGGATATTAAAGATATCGACAATAAGTGTGAAGTGATTATCAGTGAAACAGGGATTTATGTTTTTATGTACCTTCGATCCCCACTGACTTAAGATGAAGCTGCCCTTTATTACATTTAAAGCATTTAATGGATTATTTTCAGTTCCCTTTGTCTGAGACGGTGTATACATTTTTTTTAATAGCCTAACTGTAATAGCATTTCTTTAGATTAGAATCAATAAGGGCTACATGTGTCTTACTTTCCTCTGTGGGATGGGACCAACAGATTTTCTAATAAAAACACTGCTGCAGGCAGGAAGTGATCAGAATCCCTGTGGGGGCTGGTGGGAGTAGGATGGTATATCAGCAGGAGTGGGAGGTAATGGTTGATGATCCTGTGGGAGTGGGCAGGTGCCGGCCTGAAAAAAAACATTTACCAGATTGAGGGTTTGGCAAGGCTATGTTTTTTTTTTTATTCAGACTTTGAAATCAGCCAAAAACACGACATCTGTTGTCAAATGAAGGGATTATTAATTTGACCTCAAATGAACAATGTCAGACACTTTTGCAATCACTCGTTTTCAAGTATTCCTGAAGATATGCCTTCATAAATCATACTGCAGTGTTTATTTTAGTGCGGTAGGTAAAACTGTCATTATTAATTCAAATTAATAATAGAAATGAATGAAAATAGACCGTTAAAGCTGCAGTTGATGATGCTTTCCTGGGCCAGTACACCGAAAGCGAAATACAAAGAAACCACTAGTTTCTCTCCAAATTAAGAACATCTATTAATACTTACAGCTGCAATTTTCTGCCAGATGTGATTCAGCATTGAGTTGCCTTTTTACCAACACTCTCCTAATCATGTTGTCAAAAGGCCAATGCTTGAGTGACATCTGAGACACACGCTGCAAAGGTGTACAACTTTGTGAACTCAGTAAATGTTTATGACCATTTAAGCTTCATACAGGACTTTGAATCTGTCTTTGCATTGTCAAGAAGTCCCTCATTCTCTCTTACATTACAGCTTCAGGAGATCTTCCGGAAGAAAAATGAGAAGAGAGGGAGGAAAGGAGATGCTGAGAAGTCAGCACAGTTGGTAAGAAAGCTGGTAACGTAGGAGGAGGGTTTATGTTTGTGTGCAAGGAGATGTTAATTTGTAAGGAGATGTACTTCTGTCACTGATCACTGAGTGATGCCAACAATGAAACAACCACCTAGTCTTTATGGACATGGACTTCAGTAATGCTGCTATCATCAGTGGGGTAAACTTGAAACAAGAATATCCTACATGTCCTGGAGGTTAATATAACAGTAAAAAGTAAACATTACTTTAAAGTTACTTCCCTCTTAAAATGGCATTTCCATACATCCATCTCCTCTATTTTTACTGTGTACTTGTTGGATTGGATACACTCTTAAAATAATTTGTTCACTTCTGGGATTTGTTTTGGAGCAACACATCACATTGCTTTACTACGCAGAATTTTGCGTTTTGTGTTTATATCTGCGTCTTGGCTAACTGTGAAGTGTAGGTTTAAAAAAAGCTTGAAATAATCCCAAAAGAAGAATTGGTCAGACCAGGTGAATATTAGCTTTTTACAAATATATCAATATTGGCATATGGGTCGACTAATATCAAGACATGTCAGTGCGGAAATGCCAACGATTTTTTTTGTGGTATTTTACAAACAATGATGCCATTACTATTACTATTACAAGTGACAATCTTGGTTCTTTAAAAAACTCCTTTAAGATCCTTGTCAAGACTGTTAGTTTGTGTTATGTGTTTTAAAAAAAAACCATTATGGACTGTGTCTTTTTAATTCTCAGTTATGAATTAGTCATTTATGTGTCTTATAGATCTCTCCTGGTCAAGCTTTGAGCTCACAAGAAGTCATACCAATAACATTTATGAAGTCAATTAATGAAGGAAAGATAAATCTGCAGATGAAAAATGTGACACTTTCCCTCACACACATACAGTTTCATAAACCACCGGACACAGGGCACAGTGTTGTAATGCAAAGTGAGTGTTGTTGTAAAATGTGATCACAGAAGTGTTGAAAATGACTCGTCCCTCTGCAGAGCGTATCCACGGCCTCTCTGCATGTACTAACATGTCTTTTACCTTCTCTCTTCCTCCCTCCTCCTCTGTGACTGCATGCTCTGTCCTCCTCTTTGACGTGTCTCTCTCTCTGTGTGTTAGAGCATGCAGCTCTATGGATATCAGGTTGCCCCCATGAACAGCGTATGTATCCCAAACCACAAACCCGTAGTCTCCTTTCTGCTCATCTTTAGATGGTTAAAGAAATTGATGGAAGGATGAACAGAGGGACCGAGAGCTAGCTGTTTCTGTCGTATAGGTTACTACATGCTACATGGTTTCCTTTAAAAAAAGAAAGCTGTTTAGTTGACAATTTTGTAAGATAATAATAAAACCACAATCGAAACTTAAGCATAGTGGTGCTAAAAAGCTAAATAGTTATGTAGACAGATATTGTATGAACAATATTGCAGAATATTTAGAACCTCCTCTGATCTCTGTCGTCCACTGATCTGTCTTTATTGTTTAAAAATATAGAATATTTTAAACTTTGTTTGCATTTCCCAATTTTTGGAAATCTGATTAAAGGAATAGTTGAATTTATTTTTCAAATACACTTGTTTGCTCCCTTTTCCCCTTTTATTACCACTCTCATATCTTTGCATTAAATATAAGGTCACAACCAGTAGCCGGTTAGCTTAGCTAAGCATAAAGACTAGAAGCAGGTGGAAATGGGTGGTTTCCTGGTGGCCTTTCAACCTCACAGTGATGACAAGACTCACTGTGCCTGATATTATGCATATTTTATTTACTTTAGCGAGAGCTAGGCTAGCTGTTTCCCCCTGCCTCCAGTCTTTATGCTAAGCTAACCATCACCTGGTTCTTATCTAACATGTACTGTACAGAGACAAAAGTGGAATCAACCTCCTAATCTTCTTCTGAAAATGTTGAACTGTTTCTTTAATTTCCCCTCAACCTTTTAAATTTTGCAATTCGCACAAACAATATATTGCTGCGTCTGTCAAATTATGGTCGTATGGTACAGTATAAATTGATACAACAATGTGTGGGGGATTATTAGGCATGTTTTAGGTTCTTGTTAGAGGGAAGTGTCACTCACAGATTCTCCAAATGAATCTCATAATCCAACACCAGTTTCAATACCTGCTGGGTAACTGGATAATCATGTAATATTCTCCCTGTGTTGTTGGGGATATTTTTCCTCATTGGGATGTAAATGTCAATTATATTGGGATACTTAGGGTTCTGTTTAATGCCTCTGTCAGCCACTTTTGTGTCCTGACCTGGTCTTTGAAAAAGCTTTAACCCTGACCCAGTCCACATGACCCTTTGTTGTCAGTAAAACATACACTGTAGACTCCTTTAAAGGATGAATAGATAGAAAGAATAAGCGGAATAGAGAGAGAGAGAGACCTCCTTCAAGACAGGGTGTCCATCTGTCAGGTCAGCTGGGTGATTGATCGAGGGAGGATGGCAGAGGGTTGGATGAATGGAGAGAGGGATGGCAGCAGAGGAGTAATAGATTTAAGGGGTCAGGAGAGATGAACTCTTACAAAAAGAGAGTGATGTGATTTAGAATGACTTGAGGCACTTTAAAGCTCTAAACACAATCAGACACTGTCCATTTCAAACTGTTTTAGGACGCGTGCTGTTTGTTTGGCAGTGTGTGTGTTCCTGTTGGGGGGTTTGTTAATGCACAGAGAGCAGAAGATTTTTATTTAGCGGTAGGTCTTGTCTACAGACAGAATGTGGCTCCTATTGTGTGTGCAGTATCACATACAGTACATAAACAGGTTGCATTTGTCTGCCGAGTTTTATGGCATCCAAACTGGTACATGTTTATTCAAGGTGTGCCAAATTTGGCGGCATCTAGTGGTGAGCTTGCAGATTGCAACCGACTGAAACTTCTCCCAGCGAATGGCCCTTTTTAGAGCCACTGTTTGGATTGTCTATTCTTGGCTGCTGTAGAAACATGGCAATAAAGCTGGAAACCAAGATCAACACGATGATAATAATGGAATTTGGACACTGCAATACGCAAATGTCTTATATATTCCTGAAGTTACAATGACAACCACTGTAGAAGGTTTCCCGACCTAAGTGGTAATTCATATTTACTAATGGAGAGGGAATACAGTGCAGCAAAATACATCATGGGGATGTTTACTGTGCAGTGTCTGCAGGCTCCCAGCCACACACACACACACACACACACACACACACACACACACACACACACACACACACACACACACACACACACTCCTCATCCTGTCAGTGCTGTGATGGATAGCTGCATTGTCACTGTGAAGTTAGGAGCGGTGCAGGGTCATTTTAAAATGGCTGCTGCTGCGTTCTCCCTGGAGAGACAGACGAGGTGGGTGGTCAGGAGCCCGTCAGCGTGGGTGTCTTTTATAAAGACAGCGATATGTTCAGCTGGTGCACTTTCATTAATATATGATGTGATATATTATGTTATATCGGAAAACTTGCTTTTGAGTGAAAGAATTGTGCATTCAGAGAGAATTTTGACGCGCAACATTTATATATTGGTTCAAATTTGGCTTGTGTTCATTGTTGATTCAACACAAAAGGCAAAGTAACGAATAGTAGGTTTAGTAGTTTAGATATAATGGTCTTACAGAAGATTCTTCATAGATACCTGAGGGTGATAGTCGAAATCTGACCCTCCCTTCATTCCGGCTTTGTTTGACACAAATGTTTTTTTTATAGTTGGATCAAACATTATGAATGGATTTTAGTACAGTATATTGAATCGATGACAGAACATTAATTCTAAACATTAAGATTGTCTTTCTTTATCCCTTGTTGTATTAGCCATTTTCTAATAGCATTTCATCAATGTAAGGTTAATAAATAATTTACAGGGCCTGTAGTTTGCTATTTGTTCTAACCATAATACCATAATATGCACTTCAATGAGTCCAGATGCCAGATCAGACTTACCTTGATTAAGTATTACTTAGAACTATTAAATAATGCTGAATGTGACACTGTTTATGACTATGCAGTATTTGTACTGTGTATGTAATGTAGTCATTTAAAAGATCTTCAGGAAGACACCTTCATGAATGTGTTTGTGTATTTTGAGATTTGATGAAGTGAATATTGGAAGCTGAAGTTTACTTCCTGAAGTGGTGGAGTTGTAGGTGAACTGACCCTGGTCCTGCTTGACCGCTCCTACAGGTGCTAAAAAAAGACAGTCAGGAGTTTGTGGCGCGGAGTTACTGGGACGTTCTGAGGCGAGGCGCCAGTCAAGTCCTCTTTTCTGACCTGGCGGAGGTACACAGATCCATCTGTCCTCTGTCCCTACATCCCTCCGTTCTTCCTCCTTCACTCTTCCTCTTCAGTTCCCTGTAGTACATGTTGCTCCTCCAACGAGCCCCATAGAAGCAGAATAATGTCGCATCAAGCCTCGCCAGAATAAGACCAGCAATGTTTCAAAATATAAGCTTTCAAGGCCCTAATCTTTGACTTTTGCAGCAATCACACTAACTACTCATAATAATATGGACCAAAAGATACATTTTTTAAATGCTATTTTACATTTTTGTCATGGCTAAAAGACAAGCAACCAAAACTAACACTAACACTTTTCTTCTGGTTTGGCTTGATACTTATAATTTTCATAGACTGGCCTTTTCATCTTTCTTTCTTCCTTTCTTTCCCAAACATTACTTTGTCTATATATATATATATATATATATATATATATATATATATATATATATATATATATATATATATATAATTTAGATGACCATCTGCCATCTCACCGTCGTTCCTCCATTCCTTTCCCCATGTGAGATCATTTCTGTTTGGATGAGCTCTAAAATACTTCCTTGCACTGAACACAATACATTCATCTATTTGATCTATTTTAAAACTGAAAGAAAATTCTGGTCCCAAAAAAATATTCTTGGGATAACTTGAGGCTCCTCCAAATTTTTCAAGAGTCTTCTCAATTTCATTATGTCACTCAGTTATACTAATAACTTGTTTATTTTTGTTATTGTTGATTCTTATTTCTAAATCATTTAATCCACTTTATTGATGTGTTGCTATTGATCCAATATAGATGACAGATACTGTAATGTGCGTATTCTGATAACCTGTTCTGTTTCTCACCTACCTTCTGTCATCTAGTCTCTTTGTTATGCTTTTGTATGTGTATCTGTGCCTTGTTATCTGTGCTGTGTTGTGGCTCGTGTCGCAGCTTTGGTGTCAAAGCATTCTCACTTTACACCTCAACATGTTTAATGTAACTGTTGTAATGATAAGCTGCAGGCCGAGCACATATACAAATTCCCTGATCATTATAGCACCACACAGTTTAATATTAATTTGAGTCATTTTAAGTATAGTAGTTGTATATTTGGACAGAATTTATAGAAAAGAGTCTACAGTGATGCTCGCAGCTCTGTGAGGCTGTATGCATAGCAGTGCTTTGAGCTAAATGCTAACACACTAAAATGAATAATGCTAACATGTTAATGTTTAACAGGCACTAAAGCCAAAGTACAGCTACGGGGAATGTGATGATTTTTGTTTATTTAGTTGTGTTTTCAAGGCAACCCATCCAATAATTGCCGAGATATAAAAAATAAAAAAAAGACATGTCAACCTCATGGTGGCAGAAGAGAAAGAAATCAGGGGATCACCAAAGTCAGTATGATTCTTCCTCTGGGGACCATGAATATCTATAAAATTGAACAGCAATCCAGTTGTTGAGATATTTTAGTCTGGGCAAATGTGGTGGACAAACAAACAGGCATACATATATTACCATCTCCAGAGCCATGGCACTAGTATGGCTTACAAATCAGGACAAAAAATTATAATAATTTTTGCAAAATCGTACATTTTGCCATGTTCATGTACAACGTAAATTGCCTCTCTGATATGTCCAACACAAGGTCAAGCTGCTGGTAATGATTACTAGCTAATAGCGCTAGCAAGCTAAGTGACTAATGACAGGCTATGGGCTGTGCTGGCAGCGGAAGCTGAGGTGGAAATAATGACAGTGGAGCATAATGGGACTGACCTTGTATTTACACCGAGCAGCCTTTCATCTCCCGGGATGTCAGACTTGACAGAACAGACACAATCAGACAGACGGGTGAGGACGAGAGGAAGAAACTAATCGGAAGACAAACAGGGACATGAAAAGTTTGAGGGATTAAAACATAGAAATACGTTGAACAAAAAGTGAGACATGGGTCCACAAATAAAAGAAAAGGGGATAAATTAGACAGAAAGAAAACGTTTGAATTGTAAGAAAAAAAAGGACAGATCAGATAAGTTTGAAAACCTGAGAGGGGAGGAAAAAAAGGGAAGAGATAAAATCAGAGAGACAACAAACAGGTGAGAGAGGCTCAAAGAAGATGACACAGGTCAGCGGAGAGAACAAATGTCAAGGAACAAAGTGGGTGGGGGAAAAAGAAGTTTGGGAAACGCAATTAGGGGAAAAGAAAGAAGCAGGTTGTATTTAGAGAAAGATGTGTTTACTCAACAGATTAGTCACCATTATACCTCTTTGCTTTTGTCTGGAGAAGGAGGGACTGACTGACAGGCTCAGAAGGAGGGAGGGAGGGAAAGAGCGAATCACCTCTATGTTTGTCAGGTATGAGGAGAAAGGAAATAAGAGCAGGATAAGAGGGATGGGAGGAGCAAAGAAAGAGAAAGAAAGAAGGTGTGAAATAAAAATAAAAAGGGGTTTCCAGAGAGAAAGAGGAGCATGACGTTGTTTTCACCCTGCAAAGTCTGACTGACTGAGCTAAAGTCTGACAATGAGCTCTTCCTCCAAGGTATATTACTCACAGATAGGGAGGGTGAGGAAGACCATTTAGTGTTTACATCAGTAATTACTGTTTTTACCTTCAGCTTCATGATCAAAGCCTGTTGAAGCTCAAACTCACACAGATGGACAAAGAGACACATGCATACACCAGGTGTTGGCTCGTGCCTTGTGGGCGGGGTAACCATTACGTCTTCATGGGGATGATGAGCTCACAGCAGTGCTGCCACACTTCCAGGAATGATAAGCTTGTTATGATCCGTTTGGCATTACGACTTATTCGAGGTTAGGCTGACGTTTTTATTTTTCCAAAGATGAAACGAATTCTAAAATTTGACCAAAGGGAGAAACATTTCACCAATTCAGTTCAGTGAGAGATAAATCCCGCCTGGGAAGTGTTCAGTGATGAACACGCAAGGATTTACCACTCGACTCTGCGGTTTTCCACAGCTCTACAAAGTGCTTTTGCTCCATTCAGCTCATTGTTTTGGTTTGATGGTCCACAGCTTTACTGTTTTGGTCTCATCAGCCTTGCTTTCAGCAGCTGCAGGCAGCTGTTTACATTGAAAAAGCTCAGATAAAGCGACTGCGCACGACCTGCCAGGGACCAAACAGCAGGCACAGCAACTCGCTGGTGAACATAGTGGAGCATTTACCAGCTAAAGTGACGGACGTTTCCCTCACAAATGTCTGGGGAACAAAACGGCACTCAGGGAGAGTGAATATTGGCGTTCAGACGCACTAACTCCAGTTCTCCATGACAACTTAATCAGGTGATAATATGTCAATGTTGTGTTACCGGATTGTTCTGCTGCCATCAAATGGCAGAAACATGTAATAATCGTTTATTGCAGCTTTGCAGTGATAGGGAGAATAACACAGTTGGTTCATAGCATGTAGATGGAGACGACCACCTCTGGTTCCATTATTGATCACATTGATTTAATAGATTTCCCATGGTACACGGCATCCAAATATTAATAGCATGGTTAGTTCGCTCAATTCACCTGAAATCAAACACTACTACTAAAATGCAATTCACTCAATATATGTTTTTACTACTTGAACCCATGTAATCTTAAATCGCCTGACTGACTGAATTTACCCTTAATTGAACCTTTTCTGGATAACTAAGTCACTGCAACAGTGATTAGACAATGATAGATTCATTAGTAACGCCTTTATCACCTGTATCTGTTTTCAAAAGACGGACAAAGTGACTGGCAGTCGTCTGTCTCTTATCACTGAAAGAGCAAAACAAACTGTTTAAGATTATGGAAAGAATAGGAGGAGTATGTTGAGAGGAGGGAAGAGAGGCAGAGAAGCACCACCTGGATGCTGTCTAGATGTATGAACAGCTCATGTGTCATAGAGACATCAGTAATGTGTCAGATAAAAGATAAAAGAGTAAAAAAAGTATTTTTGTCCTGTTTGTCCGTAATCAGAGGCCTAATGAAAAGCCCTCAGTAAGTGAGACACCGAAAACAAGACACTGGAATTATACGTCTGTAACTGTTTCAGTTTGTCTGTGTTTATTTAAAGGAAGTCCTCCTCATCAAAGACTGAAAGGCCAGGCTGCAACGCAAAATCAGATCGTCACACTCGTGTTTGTGGTCCTAAAACAGGGTTTACTTTCAATGCTTGTTTCCCAGAAGACATTTGTATTCAGTGAGTTACCATGTCAAATACAGTTGGATTTTCTTTTTGTTTGGTTAGTGCCTTAATCTGTTAAGTCTCACTGTTGAGAATTGCTAGCATCATTTGGTGGCCAAAAGTACCCACAACTGAGACCCACATTGTGGTCTGGATAACTGTTCTGATTGTTTACATAATGGACTTTTGCCAGTGAGGTTGTCAGTTTACTAATCATCTATCCCAGTGGTTCCTCACCTGGAAAGATATGATCAACAAGTTAAGAAAGAAGAAGAAAAACATGTGTCTTGCCCATTAGATTGTTTTGATTAAATATCACTGTTAGGGCGATGTCCTCACAAGGCTTGCCAATATTTTACCTTTGATGAGCGATCTTGAGTTGTGTGTATATCATTCTTAAGGGTTCCAAGACAAAAAAAGACGAAGAACTGATCTGTCAAATGCTTTACATTTTAGAAACTAATGGAGGTTTTGGCAGCTTAACACAGCCAGTTCCACCATAATAATAGCACAATATTCTCCTGATTTCCTCGAAACTTGTCTTTGGAACGTAACTTGACACTAAACCATATGTTCTCTCTCCATCATTATCCCTGCACATCAGTTATAGTCGTTCGCTAATTTTTGAAAGAATTAACACACATTTTGTTGTCACAACCAACGACTATAACATCTGTGAAAGATGTGAATCTGTGCAGTTTGCTTTTTGTAAAACTGTCATCTTGTTTGACATTTTCCTCTTGTCCCACGTCGGCTTTTAGGATTTTACTCTTGAGGTAGAACCACGAATGGCATCGTGGCAGTGATGATGATAATAATGTTGATGATGGAAATGACATAAATGCTCTTCCTCTTTACATGAGACATGAGATTCCAGCCAATCTTATGTCTGCATATACCTCAGCATGGCAGTGGATTGGACGGAGGTGTGGGGTGGGGGTTGGCTGGGTGGGGCATGACAGGAAGAGAGAGAGAAAATAAGATGGCCGTTTGACATCCTCTCTTTCTGGCTGAGTCTTTTCTGGAACTGCTCGAAAGCACAGTCACCTTTTTCTGAGATACATATGTTAGGGAGCATAAACATAGACAAACTATAATGTACATGCTCAGGCACTGTTTCTAAAAGGCTCATACAACTTAGAAAAGGTTGTGCAACAGATTATAGCACGACAGCAAAGTTGTTGCATATGTTTCAAATGACCAGGATCATCCTGTAAACACACACTGTAATATGTAAAGAGAGTAAATATACACAAAGGGAAAACTAAAACAATGCAAAGTTGCAAATACGACACTATGATTCTTGTCCGTTGACGGAAAAAGGTGGATTCGGCTCACGTTCTCTGCATTTTTGCTTATGTGGATTTTGTTCCGTGCTGCTGTTGTTTGTGATTCGAGGTTGTGTGCGGGTGTGTCAATGTGGCATTCGCAGGGAAATGCATGGGATTTGGAGGCTTTATTGTCTCTGTGTATGTTCGGCAGCTGAGTGTCATGTGTTTGTCCGTCTTCCACATGTGTTCTTTGCCTCTTCTGTGTTTCTCTCTGTCGACTACTCCCTCCCACTTTGTTGAACATTTGCATGCCTCTGTTTTCCATTGTCTCCCTGTATCTTTTTGTGTTCTGAGCACTTCTTGTGTCTTCGTCTGAGCAGTATTAATGGTCTGTGTTTTATGCTGCTATGGCAATACTCCTCGTCAGTCTAGGCAGCATGGAAATAATTGCTGCATCCCTCTCACTATATTTCCATAATTTGCTTTCAAAAAACAAATGATAAGGACTATCATGACTGTTAGAAATAAAATGGACAGAAACTGTTCTGTCCATTTGACCTCATTTACCCAATTGACCGGCTCATTTCTTTACTTTATCGTACTGAAAGCTTTGATAGTGACACATTTCCACCATGTTTAATGAGCTGATCCCGTCTGTTATTTATCAAAGTGATACCCATCCCATTTAAGAGGTTAAACCTAAACATGTTTGCTGCCTAGACTGGTATGTTTGATGTTGTGATGGCCGCCTACTGTTTGTCTGAGCTGATCCGTTTGACTGACAGTTTGTTGTTGCTCCTCTGGCGCACGTTCTGCAGCAGAAACCTGCTTCCTGCTAGCCCGGCACCGCGGTTGCCATGCTGGATTGATGATGGACTCGTCCCGCCCACTGCTTCTCCTCAGATCATGATACTTGGTGTTTATTGATTAGTCACTCATTGATCCTCTCTCTTGCTATTCCTTCTCTGATGATTCATAGCGAGCGGATGAGAGTATCACGATTGACACCACCCTTTTGGTCCATTTCTTTGGGAAGAAAGGGAAGGCAGAGCTTACATTTGATGACTTCTACAGGTACTCAACAATATGCAGTGGACAGCATAAAATGCATGCCAATGCTGTCAACAATATTAATAAAATCCCAACATAGTAACGTGTTTCTTCTGATAAAGCTTTGAGTAAAATGTATTTCATCTCCTTCCCTTTCTTTTTCAGGTTTATGGATAATCTTCAAACCGAGGTACTAGAAATTGAGTTTCTGACCTACTCTAAAGGGATGACCACCATCAGTGAAGAAGACTTTGCCAAAATCCTGCTTCGCTTCACCAATGTGGAAAACATCAGCGCCTACCTGGAAAATGTCCGCCATTGTATACCTGATGAGAAGGTACGGTACAAACATGCACACTTTTATTTAATGGAAGACGAGCGTAGGCGAATCAACAGTTGTGCAAACGTTTGAAAATACATACTCAAAATATACTCAAGAAATTTGAGTTCATGTCGACTAATTGTGTGTGGATGTATCTGCATAATGTGAAGTAATTTCGTGGATTTAACGTGGATGAAGGTACATTAACACTATAATGTATGCTGTAGTTGTTTTTTTATGTTTATGGTAACAATGGAAAGCCATCCATCGCACCGTGCGTTTTGGGAATCAATGGCTCCCTTAAGGATGTCAATGTGATAATTAGTTTACAGTAAAAAACGGATTAGTTTTTCCTAATTCTGAACCTCCTTGCTTTATGAGTGCTCCCGCCCTCCAGCCACCTACAGACTCCATAATTTCCCACCACTATCTATGCCTGAAGCTGTTGTGGCTCTCCACACTTCAGCGCTTCACTGCCTCACGCGACCACACACACACACACACACACACACACACACTTGACTGCACTTCCAGCGACATGTGAATGTCTTATCTACCTATCTATATATTTATTTACACATTGGCATGTCGTCCTTATGCAACCCAACTCTATTTCTGTCCCTTCCTTCTTTCCTTTCCATGCTGTGGAAGAAGCAGGAGGTTGGTCTCGGCTTCATACAATACGCAACCTGCAGTTACAATCTGTCAGTCTAATCTGCTATTTAGTTACTTCTTTGTCTATACATTTAAGGGAAGATAAACATCTAACTAGTCATTTTTCTATGTATCTGTTTTAATCTGCATCTTTTCATGTCAGCCTGCAAAGACTGCATTTCCTTATTTGTCTCAATTTATGGATTTATTTTTAAAATGTATAATGTTTGTTATTAAACCAGCCGTTATCAGTTGGATCTTTATGCACAGCAGAGAGCATGGGGCGGTTACGGCTACTTGTTGAATGGCTTCAGCACTATTAATGTATGCGACTGCGTTATGAAACACTGCAAGAAGGTTTGAAATTGTCCATGTCATGCACACACAATCCTCTCATTAATGACCTTTTACGTCATTAATAGGACTTTTTCATGGAATCTCTCAGTTATTGATTGATAGTATGAGTTATGTTATGGTCAGCTATTATTTTTTTTTATTATGGTAAGTTAATATTTTAGACAAGAGAGTGGATGTGCCTTGAATGCTCTATGCACGTCAAACAATCATGAATCATTTTTAAGCTTCTCTTTCTCCAGTGAGCAACGTTTTCATAAGTATTTCTTCCTAAAGTCATTTTGTGGGCTGTTCCCATGTGTTTTTTTCTCCTATTTCAGGGAATCACCTTTGACGAGTTCAGATCATTCTTCCAGTTTCTTAACAACCTTGAGGACTTTGCCATTGCCATGCAGATGTACAATTTTGCCTCTCGCTCCATTGGACAAGGTAGGAAGAGGGCAGGAGCACAGGGGCTACAGGTACCGAGGGGGTCTGAGCTCACACACACAGCTGGTGTGTTTTTTCCCTCTTGCTTGTTTCAAATCCAAGTGGCCGAAATGATCAAAAGGTTTTTTTACTCTCTCTCCTACCAGATGAGTTTGCAAGAGCGGTGTATGTGGCCACTGGGCTGAAGCTGACACGGCACCTTGTGCACACCATCTTCAAGATCTTTGACGTGGATCACGACGACCAGCTCTCCTACAAGGAGTTCATCGGCATAATGAAGGACCGACTGCACAGGGGAGCAAGGGTGAGGAACTGTGTGTGAAAGAAACAGAAGGATTGTTGCCAGTTGAGAAAAAGCGCCTTGACTTAAAAGAATAAATAGACAGCCATGGCTCCGGAGATGAAGCCTGAGTGGAATATCGGCAAGCTACTGAACCCCAAGTTGCTCCTGAAGAATGTGGATAAGCGTTACATGGCATCCTGGTGAGCAGGTGGCACCTTGTGTGCAAATGTTGTCTGCTGCAGACGTCATACATACTTACTTACAGTGAGCAGTCAAAATGCCAAAACATGGAGCATACCTAGAAATCTTAAAACTCTTGTTTTAAGGTCATACTTAAAAAACAGCTTATGTTTTTACTCTGATAAAGATGATCCAATAATATCACCTCTTTAGTTAAGCATGAACAAAAAACATATTTTCTGGTCATGCATGCAAAAAGTGTTTTACACGTAGTGAAGGGGCATGGTCGGTTCAAACCCAGGTCTTCCAGTTACAGAATAGTCTCGGCAACAGCTCGACCGCCGGCTGTTTGAAAGGTTGTTTCGATTCATTGTAAGGATTAAAATATACATGGGGATTTTAAAACAGCAATGGCCCTTCTGCCATTGCAAATAAACTCAAGCAATTACCAAAGACTACCTGCAAAGACTTCACAGAATAGAATAATAAACTGATAAAAGACCTGAAGTCAATTTTAATTAAACAGGGATGCCAAGACATCTAAATGTTTACATGGTTCTGGCCATGTAGGGTGACTGTTTTTAGGATGAATCTTGAAACAACATCAATTAATTACTTGAAGTGATAAAAAACTGTAAATCACCTTCATAGTGTTGTTACCAAGGAGGGATACTGCCCTCTAGTGGTGTACTGTGAAACAATAAGAGAGCATTGTTTACAACAGAAGTGAGACACATTGAGGTGTCAGGTTGGTACAAGTTAACAGTTTTCCTGATATGCCACAAACATCACTAACATTGCACGACAGTGAGCCTGTAAGTTGTTGCATGTATGACCTCACTGGCTCCTTTGGATGCTTTCTTGGCCTCACAGTCTCTGCTTATTAACAGTGTTCTCTCTTTCTCTCCCTCTCTCTTTGCTTTGCTTTCATCCTCAATCTCCTCTCTTTCTGTCACACTCTTCTCTTATGCCAACGTTCCAACCTCTCCTGTGTTGCAACACCATCTCTTGTCTTCCCTGCATCTCCCTGTGTTTTCCCTTCTTCTTCCTTGCGTCTTTTTCTCTGCCATGGTCCCTAACCACTGACCTCTCAGGGCTATAAATCTGTGGAGCGCGCCACCTCTTTTAAATCCTGTCTGAAGAAGGAGCTGGCAAGCAGATAAGTAACACCTTCAACAGAAAGTCGGACACTGTTCTCATCATTTTAAATTTATATCTGGAGTTTAGGTAATTTTTTTAAAAACATGTTCATCACCTATTGGGACGTGACAACAACATCAGCCAAAATGATACTCCTCACCTTTATCTCTCTAACTTGTCCTGCTGCAAGGCGTTAACAGCATGGATATATTTGAGTTGGATCAGGTGACAACCACTTTTAGTAAAATGACCTGTTACATGCTAATTTACTTTTTCCGTTTGCTAGCTATAGCTAAGTCTCTCTTTAATAATATACACCTCCTTTAAGAAATACATGCCATGTTTAGATTCATTCGTCACACTTTCCAGTCATGATAACCATTACTTTCCCATAAACTGGCAACTTTTTAAGGTCACAGTGTCACAGTGTGCCAGTAGGTACGTACAGAGTTGCAACAGTGGATTCCTCAATGTCTTCATTTTGGAGAATCCTTAATCTATAGATAGCTCAAAATGAGTATTCACCATGAGTAAAGTATTTTTGAACTTATTCAATAATGTCCCCTCCCTTTAACGCTTTCATCCAAGAAACAGGATGGGCAAATATAAACACCTTTGAGTTTCTATTAGCTTGTGACTGGAATATTTGTAGCTACAGTATCACAGTTTGATTCTGCCTCCCTTTGCTCGGTGTTTACCAGGTGAAGGCCCGGCACCACACCTCCTTCTCCGGCTGTGTTCGCTCGGGGGCCAGACGACAAGTGCAGCAGCTCTGGAGGAGGTACAAGGAGAAGCTATAGTGGAGAAGAGAGAAATAAGACGAAAAAAAAAAAATATGAAGGAAGATGATGGAATTAAACGGATCTCTTAGTGAGTGTTGGCGACACTGTACTTTCAAAGGCAGATCTCCATTGGTCCTCCAAAGCTAAGCTAAAGCTAAAGATAATAACTACAAGCATGCCGACACAGCAGACTGATGCTCTGCATGGTGATAACAATGCCAAGTATGATTTACAGTGTATAACAACAATACATATATTAGACTTAACTTTCCAAGCATGGCACCTCCACAACAGTTAGTAGAACTGCAACTAGTATTTCTATTTTGGTTAAGTCTTTTTTTTTTTTATTAAGCTATAAAAAGTTGAAATGAACCTACTTATTCTGAACAGCCTATACGTGGAAGGTATCAATTTTATAACAATATTATTGTGATTTAACTAAGCGAGTTACATATTTTTTTTATGTTCTATCAACCAAATGATATTTTAACTTAATAAATTATGTTTTAAATGACTAGAATATAATAACTATAATATATGCCTTTTTATGTAAGAATATTTAGCTGCACTGATGCACTTCCAACTGTAGCAACTGAAAGAGCACAACAGTAATTAAATAACAATGATAACGATATTGGTAATGATAACGTTACCCTTATGTAGCAGTTATTCAAAATAGAATATGAACATACATCAGAACACTGAAATTGTAGAATCACATGAAGAGTCTTTTAATTAATCTGTGTAATTTTTTTTCCCACTTATGGATCACATCTAGCCAGTATAGTTGTTGCTTTTTAATGCCCAAACAGTATAAACACTATTGCTATAGGTGGTGTGCTATATGATCCTAATACTACTACAGTACTAGGGATGTCTTGGACCTGGATGTAGACGAATAGAACGTGAATTACAAGGGAAGATGTTATTTTTTTTATATTGTCATTTCAATATTTTATATAATATGAATATTTTCTTTTAACAGTAACAGAATTATAAAACATGTACATTTATTATGTTAATACGAAATGTGATTTATAACCCAATCTTTAATGTTGTAATATATTATCAATCATTGAATATCATTTTAATTTCTTGTGAAATATGGAATATTTTGAATATATTGAAATGAAGGAGTAGGAAATGGAAAGTTATTCCTCACAAGGTTAGATATTCTCATCATGTTTGCAGTGATGTATGTATTTGTTGTGTCAGTGAAGATGGTGAATTTACTCCCATGCACGAATAAACTATTTTAAGAAGACGTGCGAAAGCCGTGGTGTTCACTGAGCATGCACAACAAAACCAGGTACACTTTCAATCGACAAAGACAGAAATGTTACCGCGAAAAAGTGCTGTTCCACATCTTTATTTAATGCTCGCTAACCTTCTCGGAAAAGTTCTGTTCATTTCATTTTTTTAATGATAATATGAGTTTGCTTGAGTTTAATAAAAATAATCTCACCTGCTATTGTTTTTATACTTGAACTAGTTACCACAAGTAACTGTATGACGTAATATCCACACTTGGTGGAGTTCTTGTTAAAAGTGAGCTCTTTTCTTAATGGTAAAATGGATGACATGCAAGGTATTTTACGGTAAAAACCAATGCAGGGTTTCACAGGTGTTCGACATGATGTCGCATGCTCCTACGTCTCCACGCGTCTCTGGTGGGAGGGACTAAGACCCAAGGAAAGGACGCAACTGAGGGAAACGGGAATGCAATGAAGACTTGAGACGTGCCCAAATGCCAAGTGTAACGCTCCCCTCGCTTCCTTCCCAAAGGACCCCTGAGCTGACTTAAGTGCCTGTATGAGCTTTACTCATTGTAACCAAATGTGACCTCCTAAACCATTCATGTTGATATTGCAGATGGACGTATGCCAGGTAAATAAGCAAACCAATTAACAATCAATAAAATTAAAAAAAATACATGAGAATATGGGGGGTTGTCCTATTATTGTGTCCAACATTAATGTGGGCCCCACATTCAGCCGAAGTGAGCCACTCACAGGTTTATCCCACTATTGTTTCTGTTTCGTTGAGACGTTTGTTGAATGAAATCACATCCCCTCATAGCAAGTACATAGAGGCCTGCAATGATTGACATGAAGTCTGTATCAGCGCCGTCATGTCTTCTTTCATACTTGTACAGTGGTTTTCCAGCAGGGAGGACAGCTGTTGTGTTGTGACCCTTGAGGGCGGAGTGGATTCCCTCACCTGGGCATAGCTCTGAGCCCGCAGCCATTTTAGCTTTCCAGATAGCCAAGTAGTAGCCCCGAGTTGTGTGGGTCTGTAGTCCTTTTTGCTTGTTATGTTTCAATGTCATTTATTCACCCAGTTGTCTTCCTATAGCACGATTGACATCTTGCTTTTTAAAAAGCATAACACAAAGGAGGTCTAGAGGTCAAATATAAAAGTAGTCAGGAGCTTCTCCGTGTGCGTCTGCTCACTACATCTTCTCACCGAAAGTCCCCCTTCGACACAGTCTTAACAAAACTTTTAACATTGTATTGATTTTCTTTGCTTTATATTGCATCTGTTTGTTGTTATGGCCCCACACCCCACTCATTTTAGTGACCCTAAATGCATTTTAATTCAGCAGCCTCTTGTGCTTTCATGCATAATCTCAAGTCTGTATCAACAAACTGAGTTTTCATCTTCGGTTCAAGCATTAGCAACAGAAAGCTACATTTTCTCATGTTTCTATCAAGGACATTTCATTTTTCTGTGTTAGCAAGGAGGTCCTATACAGCTCCAGAATATGCAAGATGCTGCTGCATGTCTTTGTATAGGATTGAGATAATTACACACATTTGTTTACTTTGCTCTGGTCACATTTCAGATAGTGTTTTTTTTTTTAAACTCTTTAAAAGAATTTAGCCTGTGGCAGCCTTGGATGCTCACGAATCGGGTCCCATGGCTGTATCTAAGTCTACAGGTGTAAAAGTGACCAGGCTTTGACAGTCAGAGGCCTGAAGCTTGGAAATACCCGGCCTGTGGAGCTCAGAGTGGTTAGTGTCATCCTTTAGATCACTGAATACCTCCTGAAGGACTTTTTTTCATGAGACCAGCAGCTTTTTTCCTAAGTTATACTTGTTAGTCTCTTTATGTTGCCATTTTTTTCATTTCTGCTTATCTTTGCAATTGGTAAACAATAGTTTTAGCAAGTGCAGGCATTCACTTAAGGACATCACATGGTAGAATTACAGTAAATGTAAATTATAGAGCCATATTGTTATGGCTATTGTATATTCTGTATTAGAGGAACATAAGTGTTTGGGTCATGCTAATCAAGTATGAAATATCTCCTTTGACACAGCCTTTTTTGTAAATTATGTTTATTCTCAAAAGCAGAGTACACAATCATATAACATGTAATTTTCAATTTCTCCCCCTCCATCGTTCACTACTCAAGTGCCTACCCCCAGATTCCCCCAACACAGAACATATATTGATATATTCGGGAAATAAATCCATTTCACTGCCCTCCGGTACGTTCACTATGCGGAGGTTGGATCGTCGCGACCTGTTTTCCAGGTCCTCCACGCGGTCGTGGAGAAGCTTGTTCTGAGATCGCATGGATTTAATGGTTGCAAACTTCGACACAATGGACATGTAGGCGTGCATTAGTTTTAAAGAACTTATTTACTTCTCTGAAAGCACAGAAATACACGCACATCAGCGCAACGCAACCACATGGTACAGGCTGTTTTAGTCCACTGAATGAAGAAGATTCACTTCTCTTAGATAACATGTCTGCTTGTACTGTAACTCAAACAACTTGCACGCTGGCGACAGTCTGCACATTCACACAACTCTCCTTCTCGCAGGCTACAGGTGGTTACTATGCTGGCTTTCTCGTTCGCATGGTGCGAGGTCAGTTATGAACTCTCTGACACGATATCACAAAACTCTGATATACATTCATATTTGCCTTCCTGGTCGTCTGTTATTCATTATACATCTGTGTCGCTACTTTCATAAAGTTTGCACCACCCACCTGAAAGCACAAAAATACACGCATATCAGCGCAACGAGCCACATGCTGCGAGCTGTTTAACTCCACTGAATGAAGCAAGCCGGCAACGTTTACATGTTACAAAGTCGACGCCTCCGGAAACCATTAAAGCGAGGTGGATCAGGGATTGAGCTGTAAACGGAACATGTGTCTTTGCCATGTTTCTGCCAGGACCATTAATACCGACGCACCATTCGGCGTATCGTGTCAATTCAAACTTAACGAGCACTACTTTTCACTTTACTACTACTCACTACTTTAAGCAATTGCTATCTTATGATGTTATAACTGTAATAGTCCAAACAGCTCGTGCACTTGTAAGGATTATGGTACAATTCTTCATTATCTCAACAAATATAGAAAATTAATGCAGGAATGTGACGCAATGCATTGTGGGTCTCAGGTATTACACTTTATCATTATATCGAAAGCTTTACTGCGAGTTTAGATTAAAGTTCTGTTGTCACAGTTTTGTTACGTTTGTACTTCGTTTAATAATCATTTGCCGGTTTTGGTGTGTAATAATGTCGAAAAACAAAAACCATGAGTGAGATTAATGGTCCGGTAAATGACTTACTGTTTTCACCTAATCCTAGGTTAAGACTATACTTTCAGGGATCATTTCTATAGTTTCTGACTTGAGAAATGTGTTTCTAAATTGTTTGGTCTCGCTATCCACGATGATGAGATGCGATATTTCCCACTGAGCGCGAAGCGGGCAGAGAGAAGTGATTCAGTTCACACGCTCTCTGCCATTGATGACCGTTCTTTACTTCCTGGTGGAGTAAAGAGGTGGGGAATATGGACAGAGTGGTTATCAGAACATGTAAATATTAAACAAATTGTAGGAATAACTTTCATTATCAGTTATTATAACCACACTAACTGGAATGGCTGTGCTTTGAGTGTTGATGAAGCTTCTACACAGCTGTCTTGACTACTTCCTGTTAATGGGTAAAAGTGGCTTTGTGTTTGCATTATATAGAACCCTTTTAAATGCAGTTTATTGTAACTTTTATTTTCCCACTTTATCATTGACCTTCATGCATTTGATATCAGTACAGCCTTTATCTTCAGTCTGTTTGCTCTTTGTATCACAACTGTGATGTCAGAGTTCTGCAATGATTGGATGAGCAACACTGTGTCATTTACATAAACACACATGGCTGGACGAGAAACCCTCAGTGAGAATGATTGTTCTGTAAATGACCTACTGTTTTCACCCGGTACTATATTAAGACTATACTTTCAGGGATCATTTCTATAGTTTTTGACTTGAGAAATGTGTTTCTAAATTGTTTGGTCTCGCTAACCACGATGATGAGATGCGATATTTCCCACTGAGCGCGAAGCGGGCAGAGAGAAGTGATTCAGTTCACACGCTCTCTGCCATTGATGACCGTTCTTTACTTCCTGGTGGAGCAAAGAGGTGGGGAATATGGACAGAGTGGTTATCAGAACATGTAAATATGATATAATATATATTTAAATAGTTTTTGGAATAATTTAAATAACTATTACTATGAGTTATTATAACCACACTAACAGGAATGGCTGTGCTTTGAGTGTTGACTAAGCTTTTATATAGCTGTCTTGACTACGTCCTGTTAATGGGTAAAAGTGGCTTTGTGTTTGCATTATTTAGAACCCTTTTTAAATGCAGTTTATTGTAACTTTGTAACTTTTATTTTCTCACTTTACCATTGACCTTCATGCATTTTATATCAGTACAGCCTTTTTCTCCAGTCTTTTAGCATTTTGGATCACAACTGTGATGTCAGAGTTCTGCAATGATTGGATGAGCAACACTGTGTCATTTACATAAGCACACATGGCTGGATGACACCCAGCAACTGGACAAGTTTATTAATGGAAATAAAGGGTGATAGTAAGTTTCCCAAGAATCAGATTCACTTTTCACCCTCATAGAAACTAAGACTATACTTTCAGGGATATTTTCTATAGTTTTTGACTTGAGAAATGTGTTTCTACACTGTTTGGTCTCGCTATCCATGATGATGTGATGCGATATTTCCCACTGAGCGGGTAAAGAGAAGTGATCCAGTTTGCAGGCTCTCTGCAATTGATGACCATTCTTTACTTCCTTGCGGAATAAAGAGCTGGGGAATATGAACAGAGTGGGATTACCATTGGTCTAGGTAATGAATTGAAGACAGCATTAATTGAAGACAGCAGAGATATTACTGTTATCCACGAGACGCTCAGTTACAATACAGCTTCCCACCACTTGATGGCGGTAATGTGTTAGTCAGTTGTGTAACAGGCTCCAATATGCCGAAGAAGAAACTCAGCCAGCTGTTAGCCTGTAGCAAAAGTTATAGAGAAGTATTTAAAACGAAAACATGAAGACGAAAGTGCTGCCGAACACCCCCCCTCCTCCCCCCTTTGTGAACTGAAGTAACGAGGCGGAGCCCTGAGCCTATGTGGAGCGTGGGCTAATGCTAGCCACGCTAGCTAATGCTTCCCTCGCTAGCTAATGCTTCCCTCGCTAGCTAACGCTTCCCTCGCTAGCTAACTCAGCACTGAAGGCTTCAAAGCTAAAGCATTATCTAAAGACCAAACATCCAACGCTTGTGGGAAAGCCGGTGGGATTTTTCAAGAGAAAGGACGATGTACTGATGCAGAAAAGGTCTGTCGTGTCACTGACTGGCAACTCCAAATGTGCTATGAAAGCCAACTGTCACAGATATGAAGATCAACTTCTGGTTCTGCAAAAATGAAGACGGCTGAAGCATATCATTCACATCATGAGGCTATATTTTAACTTGTACTTTATTTAAATGTTATTTACAGTTTATTTAATTCAAAAATTATTATTTTGAATTATGTGCACACTTAACTTAACAGTAATAGTTACCCAATAACTGTGTACACACAGATATTCTCATCAACATTTTGGATTGACCGAGAGCGCTGTAGCTGTTCAATACAGTTTTTCTCAATTGCTAAAACACTAAAACCCATTGGCTGAACAAAGTTCTCAGTTGCCTGAACTCATTTAGCTAATTGTGCAGTCTGTTGTCAATACCTTAAACTATTTCACAAGGTAAAACACACTTAGACTTTTCAGCAAACTCTAAACACATTCTCAGTCTCAAAACACATTCTGCACTCTAATGCACATGTCATCCATACTGGTAAACACAAGTGGCAACAATCAAATACAAATAGAGAACATATGTCATTGATTAAACACAATCACTCAACATTGATTTCACTTGTATCAAATGATGTGACACAACCAATATAAGCCAGTTTAGAGAGCAAACAGGTGGTTGAAGGTGAGAAGGAGAAAGTCTGAGAATGGATAGAAGAAACAATGTGAGAGGACGAGGACAACTGCTTATGCGAGGTGGGCCTGACGCAGCCCAAAGACAAGAAGAAGCACATTGATGACATGTTGACTCCTTTGATTTTTGTCCCTTTTACTGTAGTATTGTATACTGTAGTAGGCCTACAGTGCATTGTAGGCTGTATAATGTACAATAAACATGGTATGGCCTTGCACATCATACTTTCTATTTGTTACAGTAACAGTACTGACTGCTCAATAGATTTTGACTGGTTGCAGGTTCATATCAACAAAGAACAAGAGTTACAGTATCACAGAGACAAAGAACACATTTGCGAGATGCAGGGTACAGTACTGTAAAAATAGGGGTACAAGGAGGAGGAGGAAGAAAATAAATTGCAAAGAGCAAAGCACAGCAGTAATTTCTGATCAATTTTGAGCTACTGTAATAGAACATGTTTTCGTTCATATGAAATTTGTTTTGAGATTAAAAATCTACTTCTCCCTGAGAACTATATGTTTTGAACAATGTGTTTTCTATTTGAGTGACGTCCAGCCATGTGTGTTTATGTAAATGACACAATGTTGCTCATCCAATCATTGCAGAACTCTGACATCACAGTTGTGATACAAAATGCTAAAAGACTGGAGAAAAAGGCTGTACTGATATAAAATGCATGAAGGTCAATGGTAAAGTGAGAAAATACAAGTTACAAAAAACTGCATTTAATAGAGGTTCTAAATAATGGAAACACACAAAGCCACATCTAGCCATTAACCAGAAGAAGTCAGACAGGCTATATCCACAATCCCCATTAAACACTCCCAGCAGATTACATATTGCTAGTTAAGGTAACTCGATACATGAAGATGAATCTGTACGGTCACTTGGCAAGAACTATAGTATATTATGATATTTACATGTTCTGAATACCACTCTGTCCATATTCCCCACCTCTTTACTCCACAAGGAAGTAAAGAACGGTCATCAATGGCAGAGAGCGTGTGAGCTGAATCACTTCTCTTTGCCCGCTTTGCCTTCAGTGGGAGAAATCGCATGTCATCATCGTGGATAGCGAGACTAAACAGTTTAGAAACACATTTCTCAATTTAAAAACTATAGAAATGATCCCTAAAAGTATAGTCTTACTTTCTCTGAGGGTGAAAAGTGAATCTGATTCTCGGGAAGCTTACTATCACTGAGGGTTCCCTTTATTTCCATTAATAAACTTGTCCAGTTGCTGGGTGTTGGCCAGGCATGTGTGTTTATGTAAATGTTGCTCATCCAATCATTGCAGAACTCTGACATCACAGTTGTGATACAAAATGCTAAAAGACTGGAGAAAAAGGCTGTACTGATATAAAATGCATGAAGGTCAATGGTAAAGTGAGAAAATACAAGTTACAATAAACTGCATTTAATAGAGGTTCTAAATAATGGAAACACACAAAGCCACATCTAGCCATTAACCAGAAGAAGTCAGACAGGCTATATCCACAATCCCCATTAAACACTCATAGCAGATTACATATTGCTAGTTAAGGTAACTCGATACATGAAGATGAATCTGTACGGTCACTTGGCAAGAACTATAGTATATTATGATATTTACATGTTCTGAATACCACTCTGTCCATATTCCCCACCTCTTTACTCCACAAGGAAGTAAAGAACGGTCATCAATGGCAGAGAGCGTGTGAGCTGAATCACTTCTCTTTGCCCGCTTTGCCTTCAGTGGGAGAAATCGCATGTCATCATCGTGGATAGCGAGACTAAACAGTTTAGAAACACATTTCTCAATTTAAAAACTATAGAAATGATCCCTAAAAGTATAGTCTTACTTTCTCTGAGGGTGAAAAGTGAATCTGATTCTCGGGAAGCTTACTATCACTGAGGGTTCCCTTTATTTCCATTAATAAACTTGTCCAGTTGCTGGGTGTTGGCCAGGCATGTGTGTTTATGCAAATGTTGCTCATCCAATCATTGCACAACTCTGACATCACAGTTGTGATACAAAATGCTAAAAGACTGGAGAAAAAGGCTGGACTGATATGAAATGCATGAAGGTCAATGGTAAAGTGAGAAAATTAAAGTTACAATAAACTGCATTTAATAGAGGTTCTAAACAATGGAAACACACAAAGCCACATCTAGCCATTAACCAGAAGAAGTCAGACAGGCTATATCCACAATCCCCATTAAACACTCCCAGCAGATTACATATTGCTAGTTTAGGTAACTCGATACATGAAGATGAATCTGTAGAGTCACTTGCCAAGAACTATATTATGATATTTACATGTTCTGAATACCACTCCGTCCATATTCCCCACCTCTTTACCCCACAAGGAAGTAAAGAACGGTCATCAATGGCAGAGAGCGTGTGAACTGAATCACTTCTCTTTGCCCGCTTTGCCCTCAGTGGGAGAAACCGCATGTCATCATCGTGGATAGCGAGACTAAACAGTTTAGAAACACATTTCTCAATTTAAAAACTATAGAAATGATCCCTAAAAGTATAGTCTTACTTTCTCTGAGGGTGAAAAGTGAATCTGATTCTCAGGAAGCTTACTATCACTGAGGGTTCCCTTTATTTCCATTAATAAACTTGTCCAGTTGCTGGGTGTTGGCCAGGCATGTGTGTTTATGTAAATGTTGCTCATCCAATCATTGCAGAACTCTGACATCACAGTTGTGACACAAAATGCTTAAAGGCTGTACTGATATAAAATGCATGAAGGTCAATGGTAAAGTGAGAAAATAAAAGTTACAATAAACTGCATTTAATAGAGGTTCTAAACAATGGAAACACACAAAGCCACATCTAGCCATTAACCAGAAGAAGTCAGACAGGCTATATCCACAATCCCCATTAAACACTCCCAGCAGATTACATATTGCTAGTTTAGGTAACTTGATACATGAAGATGAATCTGTACAGTCACTTGGCAAGAACTATAGTATGATATTTACATGTTCTGAATACCACTCTGTCCATATTCCCCACCTCTTTACTCCACAAGGAAGTAAAGAACGGTCATCAATGGCAGAGAGCGTGTGAACTGAATCACTTCTCTTTGCCCACTTTGCCCTCAGTGGGAGAAATCGCATGTCATCATCGTGGATAGCGAGACTAAACAGTTTAGAAACACATTTCTCAATTTAAAAACTATAGAAATGATCCCTAAAAGTATAGTCTTACTTTCTCTGAGGGTGAAAAGTGAATCTGATTCTCGGGAAGCTTACTATCACTGAGGGTTCCCTTTATTTCCATTAATAAACTTGTCCAGTTGCTGGGTGTTGGCCAGGCATGTGTGTTTATGTAAATGTTGCTCATCCAATCATTGCAGAACTCTGACGTCACAGTTGTGATACAAAATGCTTAAAGGCTGTACTGATATAAAATGCATGAAGGTCAATGGTAAAGTGAGAAAATAAAAGTTACAATAAACTGCATTTAATAGAGGTTCTAAACAATGGAAACACACAAAGCCACATCTAGCCATTAACCAGAAGAAGTCAGACAGGCTATATCCACAATCCCCATTAAACACTCCCAGCAGATTACATATTGCTAGTTTAGGTAACTCGATACATGAAGATGAATCTGTACAGTCACTTGGCAAGAACTATAGTATATTATGATATTTACATGTTCTGAATACCACTCTGTCCATATTCCCCACCTCTTTACTCCACAAGGAAGTAAAGAACGGTCATCAATGGCAGAGAGCGTGTGAACTGAATCACTTCTCTTTGCCCGCTTTGCCCTCAGTGGGAGAAATCGCATGTCATCATCGTGGTTAGCGAGACTAAACAGTTTAGAAACACATTTCTCAATTTAAAAACTATAGAAATGATCCCTAAAAGTATAGTCTTACTTTCTCTGAGGGTGAAAAGTGAATCTGATTCTCGGGAAGCTTACTATCACTGAGGGTTCCCTTTAATTCCATTAATAAACTTGTCCAGTTGCTGGGTGTTGGCCAGGCATGTGTGTTTATGTAAATGTTGCTCATCCAATCATTGCAGAACTCTGACATCACAGTTGTGATACAAAATGCTTAAAGGCTGTACTGATATAAAATGCATGAAGGTCAATGGTAAAGTGAGAAAATAAAAGTTACAATAAACTGCATTTAATAGAGGTTCTATATAATGGAAACACACAAAGACACATCTAGCCATTAACGAGAAGAAGTCAGACAGGCTATATCCACAATCCCCATTAAACACTCATAGCAGATTACATATTGCTAGTTTAGGTAACTCGATGCATGAAGATGAATCTGTACGGTCACTTGGCAAGAACTATAGTATATTATAATATTTACATGTTCTGAATACCACTCTGTCCATATTCCCCACCTCTTTACTCCACAAGGAAGCAAAGAACGGTCATCAATGGCAGAGAGCCTTTGAACTGAGTCACTTCTCCTTGCCCGCTTTGCGCTCAGTGGGAGATATCGCATGTCATCATCGTGGATAGCGAGACTAAACAGTTTAGAAACACATTTCTCAATTTAAAAACTATAGCAATGATCCCTAAAAGTATAGTCTTACTTTCTCTGAGGGTGAAAAGTGAATCTGATTCTCGGGAAGCTTACTATCACTGAGGGTTCCCTTTATTTCCATTAATAAACTTGTCCAGTTGCTGGGTGTTGGCCAGGCATGTGTGTTTATGTAAATGTTGCTCATCCAATCATTGCACAACTCTGACATCACAGTTGTGATACAAAATGCTTAAAGGCTGTACTGATATAAAATGCATGAAGGTCAATGGTAAAGTGAGAAAATAAAAGTTACAATAAACTGCATTTAATAGAGGTTCTATATAATGGAAACACACAAAGACACATCTAGCCATTAACGAGAAGAAGTCAGACAGGCTATATCCACAATCCCCATTAAACACTCATAGCAGATTACATATTGCTAGTTTAGGTAACTCGATGCATGAAGATGAATCTGTACGGTCACTTGGCAAGAACTATAGTATATTATAATATTTACATGTTCTGAATACCACTCTGTCCATATTCCCCACCTCTTTACTCCACAAGGAAGTAAAGAACAGTCATCAATGGCAGAGAGCGTGTGAACTGAATCACTTCTCTTTGCCCACTTTGCCCTCAGTGGGAGAAATCGCATGTCATCATCGTGGATAGCGAGACTAAACAGTTTAGAAACACATTTCTCAATTTAAAAACTATAGAAATGATCCCTAAAAGTATAGTCTTACTTTCTCTGAGGGTGAAAAGTGAATCTGATTCTCGGGAAGCTTACTATCACTGAGGGTTCCCTTTATTTCCATTAATAAACTTGTCCAGTTGCTGGGTGTTGGCCAGGCATGTGTGTTTATGTAAATGTTGCTCATCCAATCATTGCAGAACTCTGACATCACAGTTGTGATACAAAATGCTAAAAGACTGGAGAAAAAGGCTGTACTGATATAAAATGCATGAAGGTCAATGGTAAAGTGAGAAAATAAAAGTTACAATAAACTGCATTTAATAGAGGTTCTAAACAATGGAAACACACAAAGCCACATCTAGCCATTAACCAGAAGAAGTCAGACAGGCTATATCCACAATCCCCATTAAACACTCCCAGCAGATTACATATTGCTAGTTTAGGTAACTCGATACATGAAGATGAATCTGTACAGTCACTTGGCAAGAACTATAGTATATTATGATATTTACATGTTCTGAATACCACTCTGTCCATATTCCCCACCTCTTTACTCCACAAGGAAGTAAAGAACGGTCATCAATGGCAGAGAGCGTGTGAACTGAATCACTTCTCTTTGCCCACTTTGCCCTCAGTGGGAGAAATCGCATGTCATCATCGTGGATAGCGAGACTAAACAGTTTAGAAACACATTTCTCAATTTAAAAACTATAGAAATGATCCCTAAAAGTATAGTCTTACTTTCTCTGAGGGTGAAAAGTGAATCTGATTCTCGGGAAGCTTACTATCACTGAGGGTTCCCTTTATTTCCATTAATAAACTTGTCCAGTTGCTGGGTGTTGGCCAGGCATGTGTGTTTATGTAAATGTTGCTCATCCAATCATTGCAGAACTCTGACATCACAGTTGTGATACAAAATGCTTAAAGGCTGTACTGATATAAAATGCATGAAGGTCAATGGTAAAGTGAGAAAATAAAAGTTACAATAAACTGCATTTAATAGAGGTTCTATATAATGGAAACACACAAAGACACATCTAGCCATTAACGAGAAGAAGTCAGACAGGCTATATCCACAATCCCCATTAAACACTCATAGCAGATTACATATTGCTAGTTTAGGTAACTCGATGCATGAAGATGAATCTGTACGGTCACTTGGCAAGAACTATAGTATATTATAATATTTACATGTTCTGAATACCACTCTGTCCATATTCCCCACCTCTTTACTCCACAAGGAAGCAAAGAACGGTCATCAATGGCAGAGAGCCTTTGAACTGAATCACTTCTCCTTGCCCGCTTTGCGCTCAGTGGGAGATATCGCATGTCATCATCGTGGATAGCGAGACTAAACAGTTTAGAAACACATTTCTCAATTTAAAAACTATAGCAATGATCCCTAAAAGTATAGTCTTACTTTCTCTGAGGGTGAAAAGTGAATCTGATTCTCGGGAAGCTTACTATCACTGAGGGTTCCCTTTATTTCCATTAATAAACTTGTCCAGTTGCTGGGTGTTGGCCAGGCATGTGTGTTTATGTAAATGTTGCTCATCCAATCATTGCACAACTCTGACATCACAGTTGTGATACAAAATGCTTAAAGGCTGTACTGATATAAAATGCATGAAGGTCAATGGTAAAGTGAGAAAATAAAAGTTACAATAAACTGCATTTAATAGAGGTTCTATATAATGGAAACACACAAAGACACATCTAGCCATTAACGAGAAGAAGTCAGACAGGCTATATCCACAATCCCCATTAAACACTCATAGCAGATTACATATTGCTAGTTTAGGTAACTCGATGCATGAAGATGAATCTGTACGGTCACTTGGCAAGAACTATAGTATATTATAATATTTACATGTTCTGAATACCACTCTGTCCATATTCCCCACCTCTTTACTCCACAAGGAAGTAAAGAACGGTCATCAATGGCAGAGAGCGTGTGAACTGAATCACTTCTCTTTGCCCACTTTGCCCTCAGTGGGAGAAATCGCATGTCATCATCGTGGATAGCGAGACTAAACAGTTTAGAAACACATTTCTCAATTTAAAAACTATAGAAATGATCCCTAAAAGTATAGTCTTACTTTCTCTGAGGGTGAAAAGTGAATCTGATTCTCGGGAAGCTTACTATCACTGAGGGTTCCCTTTATTTCCATTAATAAACTTGTCCAGTTGCTGGGTGTTGGCCAGGCATGTGTGTTTATGTAAATGTTGCTCATCCAATCATTGCAGAACTCTGACATCACAGTTGTGATACAAAATGCTAAAAGACTGGAGAAAAAGGCTGTACTGATATAAAATGCATGAAGGTCAATGGTAAAGTGAGAAAATAAAAGTTACAATAAACTGCATTTAATAGAGGTTCTAAACAATGGAAACACACAAAGCCACATCTAGCCATTAACCAGAAGAAGTCAGACAGGCTATATCCACAATCCCCATTAAACACTCCCAGCAGATTACATATTGCTAGTTTAGGTAACTCGATACATGAAGATGAATCTGTACAGTCACTTGGCAAGAACTATAGTATATTATGATATTTACATGTTCTGAATACCACTCTGTCCATATTCCCCACCTCTTTACTCCACAAGGAAGTAAAGAACGGTCATCAATGGCAGAGAGCGTGTGAACTGAATCACTTCTCTTTGCCCACTTTGCCCTCAGTGGGAGAAATCGCATGTCATCATCGTGGATAGCGAGACTAAACAGTTTAGAAACACATTTCTCAATTTAAAAACTATAGAAATGATCCCTAAAAGTATAGTCTTACTTTCTCTGAGGGTGAAAAGTGAATCTGATTCTCGGGAAGCTTACTATCACTGAGGGTTCCCTTTATTTCCATTAATAAACTTGTCCAGTTGCTGGGTGTTGGCCAGGCATGTGTGTTTATGTAAATGTTGCTCATCCAATCATTGCAGAACTCTGACATCACAGTTGTGATACAAAATGCTTAAAGGCTGTACTGATATAAAATGCATGAAGGTCAATGGTAAAGTGAGAAAATAAAAGTTACAATAAACTGCATTTAATAGAGGTTCTAAACAATGGAAACACACAAAGCCACATCTAGCCATTAACCAGAAGAAGTCAGACAGGCTATATCCACAATCCCCATTAAAAACTACCAGCAAATTACATATTGCTAGTTTAGGTAACTCGATACATGAAGATGAATCTGTACAGTCACTTGCCAAGAACTATAGTATATTATGATATTTACATGTTCTGAATACCACTCTGTCCATATTCCCCACCTCTTTACTCCACAAGGAAGTAAAGAACAGTCATCAATGGCAGAGAGCGTGTGAACTGAATCACTTCTCCTTGCCCGCTTTGCCCTCAGTGGGAGAAACCGCATGTCATCATCGTGGATAGCGAGACTAAACAGTTTAGAAACACATTTCTCAATTTAAAAACTATAGCAATGATCCCTAAAAGTATAGTCTTACTTTCTCTGAGGGTGAAAAGTGAATCTGATTATCGGGAAGCTTACTATCACTGAGGGTTCCCTTTATTTCCATTAATAAACTTGTCCAGTTGCTGGGTGTTGGCCAGGCATGTGTGTTTATGTAAATGTTGCTCATCCAATCATTGCAGAACTCTGACATCACAGTTGTGATACAAAATGCTTAAAGGCTGTACTGATATAAAATGCATGAAGGTCAATGGTAAAGTGAGAAAATAAAAGTTACAATAAACTGCATTTAATAGAGGTTCTATATAATGGAAACACACAAAGCCACATCTAGCCATTAACGAGAAGAAGTCAGACAGGCTATATCCACAATCCCCATTAAACACTCATAGCAGATTACATATTGCTAGTTTAGGTAACTCGATGCATGAAGATGAATCTGTACGGTCACTTGGCAAGAACTATAGTATATTATAATATTTACATGTTCTGAATACCACTCTGTCCATATTCCCCACCTCTTTACTCCACAAGGAAGCAAAGAACGGTCATCAATGGCAGAGAGCCTTTGAACTGAATCACTTCTCCTTGCCCGCTTTGCGCTCAGTGGGAGATATCGCATGTCATCATCGTGGATAGCGAGACTAAACAGTTTAGAAACACATTTCTCAATTTAAAAACTATCGCAATGATCCCTAAAAGTATAGTCTTACTTTCTCTGAGGGTGAAAAGTGAATCTGATTCTCGGGAAGTTTACTATCACTGAGGGTTCCCTTTATTTCCATTAATAAACTTGTCCAGTTGCTGGGTGTTGGCCAGGCATGTGTGTTTATGTAAATGTTGCTCATCCAATCATTGCAGAACTCTGACATCACAGTTGTGATACAAAATGCTTAAAGGCTGTACTGATATAAAATGCATGAAGGTCAATGGTAAAGTGAGAAAATAAAAGTTACAATAAACTGCATTTAATAGAGGTTCTATATAATGGAAACACACAAAGACACATCTAGCCATTAACGAGAAGAAGTCAGACAGGCTATATCCACAATCCCCATTAAACACTCATGGCAGATTACATATTGCTAGTTTAGGTAACTCGATGCATGAAGATGAATCTGTACGGTCACTTGGCAAGAACTATAGTATATTATAATATTTACATGTTCTGAATACCACTCTGTCCATATTCCCCACCTCTTTACTCCACAAGGAAGTAAAGAACGGTCATCAATGGCAGAGAGCGTGTGAACTGAATCACTTCTCTTTGCCCGCTTTGCCCTCAGTGGGAGAAATCGCATGTCATCATCGTGGATAGCGAGACTAAACAGTTTAGAAACACATTCCTCAATTTAAAAACTATAGAAATGATCCCTAAAAGTATAGTCTTACTTTCTCTGAGGGTGAAAAGTGAATCTGATTCTCGGGAAGCTTACTATCACTGAGGGTTCCCTTTATTTCCATTAATAAACTTGTCCAGTTGCTGGGTGTTGGCCAGGCATGTGTGTTTATGTAAATGTTGCTCATCCAATCATTGCAGAACTCTGACATCACAGTTGTGATACAAAATGCTAAAAGACTGGAGAAAAAGGCTGTACTGATATAAAATGCATGAAGGTCAATGGTAAAGTGAGAAAATAAAAGTTACAATAAACTGCATTTAATAGAGGTTCTAAACAATGGAAACACACAAAGCCACATCTAGCCATTAACCAGAAGAAGTCAGACAGGCTATATCCACAATCCCCATTAAACACTCCCAGCAGATTACATACTGCTAGTTTAGGTAACTTGATACATGAAGATGAATCTGTACAGTCACTTGGCAAGAACTATAGTATATTATGATATTTACATGTTCTGAATACCACCCTGTCCATATTCCCCACCTCTTTACTCCACAACGAAGTAAAGAACGGTCATCAATGGCAGAGAGCGTGTGAACTGAATCACTTCTCTTTGCCCGCTTTGCCCTCAGTGGGAGAAATCGCATGTCATCATCGTGGATAGCGAGACTAAACAGTTTAGGAACACATTTCTCAATTTAAAAACTATAGAAATGATCCCTAAAAGTATAGTCTTACTTTCTCTGAGGGTGAAAAGTGAATCTGATTCTCGGGAAGCTTACTATCACTGAGGGTTCCCTTTATTTCCATTAATAAACTTGTCCAGTTGCTGGGTGTTGGCCAGGCATGTGTGTTTATGTAAATGTTGCTCATCCAATCATTGCAGAACTCTGACGTCACAGTTGTGATACAAAATGCTTAAAGGCTGTACTGATATAAAATGCATGAAGGTCAATGGTAAAGTGAGAAAATAAAAGTTACAATAAACTGCATTTAATAGAGGTTCTAAACAATGGAAACACACAAAGCCACATCTAGCCATTAACCAGAAGAAGTCAGACAGGCTATATCCACAATCCCCATTAAACACTCCCAGCAGATTACATATTGCTAGTTTAGGTAACTCGATACATGAAGATGAATCTGTACAGTCACTTGGCAAGAACTATAGTATATTATGATATTTACATGTTCTGAATACCACTCTGTCCATATTCCCCACCTCTTTACTCCACAAGGAAGTAAAGAACAGTCATCAATGGCAGAGAGCGTGTGAACTGAATCACTTCTCCTTGCCCGCTTTGCCCTCAGTGGGAGAAACCGCATGTCATCATCGTGGATAGCGAGACTAAACAGTTTAGAAACACATTTCTCAATTTAAAAACTATAGAAATGATGCCTAAAAGTATAGTCTTACTTTCTCTGAGGGTGAAAAGTGAATCTGATTCTCGGGAAGCTTACTATCACTGAGGGTTCCCTTTATTTCCATTAATAAACTTGTCCAGTTGCTGGGTGTTGGCCAGGCATGTGTGTTTATGTAAATGTTGCTCATCCAATCATTGCAGAACTCTGACGTCACAGTTGTGATACAAAATGCTAAAAGACTGGAGAAAAAGGCTGTACTGATATAAAATGCATGAAGGTCAATGGTAAAGTGAGAAAATAAAAGTTACAATAAACTGCATTTAATAGAGGTTCTAAACAATGGAAACACACAAAGCCACATCTAGCCATTAACCAGAAGAAGTCAGACAGGCTATATCCACAATCCTCATTAAACACTCCCAGCAGATTACATACTGCTAGTTTAGGTAACTTGATACATGAAGATGAATCTGTACAGTCACTTGGCAAGAACTATAGTATATTATGATATTTACATGTTCTGAATACCACTCTGTCCATATTCCCCACCTCTTTACTCCACAAGGAAGTAAAGAACGGTCATCAATGGCAGAGAGCGTGTGAACTGAATCACTTCTCTTTGCCCGCTTTGCCCTCAGTGGGAGAAATCGCATGTCATCATCGTGGATAGCGAGACTAAACAGTTTAGGAACACATTTCTCAATTTAAAAACTATAGAAATGATCCCTAAAAGTATAGTCTTACTTTCTCTGAGGGTGAAAAGTGAATCTGATTCTCGGGAAGTTTACTATCACTGAGGGTTCCCTTTATTTCCATTAATAAACTTGTCCAGTTGCTGGGTGTTGGCCAGGCATGTGTGTTTATGTAAATGTTGCTCATCCAATCATTGCAGAACTCTGACATCACAGTTGTGATACAAAATGCTTAAAGGCTGTACTGATATAAAATGCATGAAGGTCAATGGTAAAGTGAGAAAATAAAAGTTACAATAAACTGCATTTAATAGAGGTTCTATATAATGGAAACACACAAAGACACATCTAGCCATTAACGAGAAGAAGTCAGACAGGCTATATCCACAATCCCCATTAAACACTCATAGCAGATTACATATTGCTAGTTTAGGTAACTCGATGCATGAAGATGAATCTGTACGGTCACTTGGCAAGAACTATAGTATATTATAATATTTACATGTTCTGAATACCACTCTGTCCATATTCCCCACCTCTTTACTCCACAAGGAAGTAAAGAACGGTCATCAATGGCAGAGAGCGTGTGAACTGAATCACTTCTCTTTGCCCGCTTTGCCCTCAGTGGGAGAAATCACATGTCATCATCGTGGATAGCGAGACTAAACAGTTTAGAAACACATTTCTCAATTTAAAAACTATAGAAATGATGCCTAAAAGTATAGTCTTACTTTCTCTGAGGGTGAAAAGTGAATCTGATTCTCGGGAAGCTTACTATCACTGAGGGTTCCCTTTATTTCCATTAATAAACTTGTCCAGTTGCTGGGTGTTGGCCAGGCATGTGTGTTTATGTAAATGTTGCTCATCCAATCATTGCAGAACTCTGACATCACAGTTGTGATACAAAATGCTAAAAGACTGGAGAAAAAGGCTGTACTGATATAAAATGCATGAAGGTCAATGGTAAAGTGAGAAAATAAAAGTTACAATAAACTGCATTTAATAGAGGTTCTAAACAATGGAAACACACAAAGCCACATCTAGCCATTAACCAGAAGAAGTCAGACAGGCTATATCCACAATCCCCATTAAACACTCCCAGCAGATTACATATTGCTAGTTTAGGTAACTCGATACATGAAGATGAATCTGTACAGTCACTTGGCAAGAACTATAGTATATTATGATATTTACATGTTCTGAATACCACTCTGTCCATATTCCCCACCTCTTTACTCCACAAGGAAGTAAAGAACGGTCATCAATGGCAGAGAGCGTGTGAACTGAATCACTTCTCTTTGCCCACTTTGCCCTCAGTGGGAGAAATCGCATGTCATCATCGTGGATAGCAAGACTAAACAGTTTAGAAACACATTTCTCAATTTAAAAACTATAGAAATGATCCCTAAAAGTATAGTCTTACTTTCTCTGAGGGTGAAAAGTGAATCTGATTCTCGGGAAGCTTACTATCACTGAGGGTTCCCTTTATTTCCATTAATAAACTTGTCCAGTTGCTGGGTGTTGGCCAGGCATGTGTGTTTATGTAAATGTTGCTCATCCAATCATTGCAGAACTCTGACGTCACAGTTGTGATACAAAATGCTTAAAGGCTGTACTGATATAAAATGCATGAAGGTCAATGGTAAAGTGAGAAAATAAAAGTTACAATAAACTGCATTTAATAGAGGTTCTAAACAATGGAAACACACAAAGCCACATCTAGCCATTAACCAGAAGAAGTCAGACAGGCTATATCCACAATCCCCATTAAACACTCCCAGCAGATTACATATTGCTAGTTTAGGTAACTCGATACATGAAGATGAATCTGTACAGTCACTTGGCAAGAACTATAGTATATTATGATATTTACATGTTCTGAATACCACTCTGTCCATATTCCCCACCTCTTTACTCCACAAGGAAGTAAAGAACGGTCATCAATGGCAGAGAGCGTGTGAACTGAATCACTTCTCTTTGCCCGCTTTGCCCTCAGTGGGAGAAATCGCATGTCATCATCGTGGTTAGCGAGACTAAACAGTTTAGAAACACATTTCTCAATTTAAAAACTATAGAAATGATCCCTAAAAGTATAGTCTTACTTTCTCTGAGGGTGAAAAGTGAATCTGATTCTCGGGAAGCTTACTATCACTGAGGGTTCCCTTTATTTCCATTAATAAACTTGTCCAGTTGCTGGGTGTTGGCCAGGCATGTGTGTTTATGTAAATGTTGCTCATCCAATCATTGCAGAACTCTGACATCACAGTTGTGATACAAAATGCTTAAAGGCTGTACTGATATAAAATGCATGAAGGTCAATGGTAAAGTGAGAAAATAAAAGTTACAATAAACTGCATTTAATAGAGGTTCTAAACAATGGAAACACACAAAGCCACATCTAGCCATTAACCAGAAGAAGTCAGACAGGCTATATCCACAATCCCCATTAAAAACTACCAGCAAATTACATATTTTTAGTTTAGGTAACTCGATACATGAAGATGAATCTGTACAGTCACTTGCCAAGAACTATAGTATATTATGATATTTACATGTTCTGAATACCACTCTGTCCATATTCCCCACCTCTTTACTCCACAAGGAAGTAAAGAACAGTCATCAATGGCAGAGAGCGTGTGAACTGAATTACTTCTCCTTGCCCGCTTTGCCCTCAGTGGGAGAAACCGCATGTCATCATCGTGGATAGCGAGACTAAACAGTTTAGAAACACATTTCTCAATTTAAAAACTATAGAAATGATGCCTAAAAGTATAGTCTTACTTTCTCTGAGGGTGAAAAGTGAATCTGATTCTCGGGAAGCTTACTATCACTGAGGGTTCCCTTTATTTCCATTAATAAACTTGTCCAGTTGCTGGGTGTTGGCCAGGCATGTGTGTTTATGTAAATGTTGCTCATCCAATCATTGCAGAACTCTGACATCACAGTTGTGATACAAAATGCTTAAAGGCTGTACTGATATAAAATGCATGAAGGTCAATGGTAAAGTGAGAAAATAAAAGTTACAATAAACTGCATTTAATAGAGGTTCTAAACAATGGAAACACACAAAGCCACATCTAGCCATTAACCAGAAGAAGTCAGACAGGCTATATCCACAATCCCCATTAAAAACTACCAGCAAATTACATATTGCTAGTTTAGGTAACTCGATACATGAAGATGAATCTGTACAGTCACTTGCCAAGAACTATAGTATATTATGATATTTAGATGTTCTGAATACCACTCTGTCCATATTCCCCACCTCTTTACTCCACAAGGAAGTAAAGAACGGTAATCAATGGCAGAGAGCGTGTCAACTGAATCACTTCTCTTTGCCCGCTTTGCCCTCAGTGGGAGAAATCGCATGTCATCATCGTGGATAGCGAGACTAAACAGTTTAGGAACACATTTCTCAATTTAAAAACTATAGAAATGATCCCTAAAAATATAGTCTTACTTTCTCTGAGGGTGAAAAGTGAATCTGATTCTCGGGAAGTTTACTATCACTGAGGGTTCCCTTTATTTCCATTAATAAACTTGTCCAGTTGCTGGGTGTTGGCCAGGCATGTGTGTTTATGTAAATGTTGCTCATCCAATCATTGCAGAACTCTGACATCACAGTTGTGATACAAAATGCTTAAAGGCTGTACTGATATAAAATGCATGAAGGTCAATGGTAAAGTGAGAAAATAAAAGTTACAATAAACTGCATTTAATAGAGGTTCTATATAATGGAAACACACAAAGACACATCTAGCCATTAACGAGAAGAAGTCAGACAGGCTATATCCACAATCCCCATTAAACACTCATAGCAGATTACATATTGCTAGTTTAGGTAACTCGATGCATGAAGATGAATCTGTACGGTCACTTGGCAAGAACTATAGTATATTATAATATTTACATGTTCTGAATACCACTCTGTCCATATTCCCCACCTCTTTACTCCACAAGGAAGTAAAGAACGGTCATCAATGGCAGAGAGCGTGTGAACTGAATCACTTCTCTTTGCCCGCTTTGCCCTCAGTGGGAGAAATCGCATGTCATCATCGTGGATAGCGAGACTAAACAGTTTAGAAACACATTTCTCAATTTAAAAACTATAGCAATGATCCCTAAAAGTATAGTCTTACTTTCTCTGAGGGTGAAAAGTGAATCTGATTCTCGGGAAGCTTACTATCACTGAGGGTTCCCTTTATTTCCATTAATAAACTTGTCCAGTTGCTGGGTGTTGGCCAGGCATGTGTGTTTATGTAAATGTTGCTCATCCAATCATTGCAGAACTCTGACATCACAGTTGTGATACAAAATGCTAAAAGACTGGAGAAAAAGGCTGTACTGATATAAAATGCATGAAGGTCAATGGTAAAGTGAGAAAATAAAAGTTACAATAAACTGCATTTAATAGAGGTTCTAAACAATGGAAACACACAAAGCCACATCTAGCCATTAACCAGAAGAAGTCAGACAGGCTATATCCACAATCCTCATTAAACACTCCCAGCAGATTACATACTGCTAGTTTAGGTAACTTGATACATGAAGATGAATCTGTACAGTCACTTGGCAAGAACTATAGTATATTATGATATTTACATGTTCTGAATACCACTCTGTCCATATTCCCCACCTCTTTACTCCACAAGGAAGTAAAGAACGGTCATCAATGGCAGAGAGCGTGTGAACTGAATCACTTCTCTTTGCCCGCTTTGCCCTCAGTGGGAGAAATCGCATGTCATCATCGTGGATAGCGAGACTAAACAGTTTAGGAACACATTTCTCAATTTAAAAACTATAGAAATGATCCCTAAAAGTATAGTCTTACTTTCTCTGAGGGTGAAAAGTGAATCTGATTCTCGGGAAGCTTACTATCACTGAGGGTTCCCTTTATTTCCATTAATAAACTTGTCCAGTTGCTGGGTGTTGGCCAGGCATGTGTGTTTATGTAAATGTTGCTCATCCAATCATTGCAGAACTCTGACATCACAGTTGTGATACAAAATGCTTAAAGGCTGTACTGATATAAAATGCATGAAGGTCAATGGTAAAGTGAGAAAATAAAAGTTACAATAAACTGCATTTAATAGAGGTTCTAAACAATGGAAACACACAAAGCCACATCTAGCCATTAACCAGAAGAAGTCAGACAGGCTATATCCACAATCCCCATTAAAAACTACCAGCAAATTACATATTGCTAGTTTAGGTAACTCGATACATGAAGATGAATCTGTACAGTCACTTGCCAAGAACTATAGTATATTATGATATTTAGATGTTCTGAATACCACTCTGTCCATATTCCCCACCTCTTTACTCCACAAGGAAGTAAAGAACGGTAATCAATGGCAGAGAGCGTGTCAACTGAATCACTTCTCTTTGCCCGCTTTGCCCTCAGTGGGAGAAATCGCATGTCATCATCGTGGATAGCGAGACTAAACAGTTTAGGAACACATTTCTCAATTTAAAAACTATAGAAATGATCCCTAAAAGTATAGTCTTACTTTCTCTGAGGGTGAAAAGTGAATCTGATTCTCGGGAAGTTTACTATCACTGAGGGTTCCCTTTATTTCCATTAATAAACTTGTCCAGTTGCTGGGTGTTGGCCAGGCATGTGTGTTTATGTAAATGTTGCTCATCCAATCATTGCAGAACTCTGACATCACAGTTGTGATACAAAATGCTTAAAGGCTGTACTGATATAAAATGCATGAAGGTCAATGGTAAAGTGAGAAAATAAAAGTTACAATAAACTGCATTTAATAGAGGTTCTATATAATGGAAACACACAAAGACACATCTAGCCATTAACGAGAAGAAGTCAGACAGGCTATATCCACAATCCCCATTAAACACTCATAGCAGATTACATATTGCTAGTTTAGGTAACTCGATGCATGAAGATGAATCTGTACGGTCACTTGGCAAGAACAATAGTATATTATAATATTTACATGTTCTGAATACCACTCTGTCCATATTCCCCACCTCTTTACTCCACAAGGAAGTAAAGAACGGTCATCAATGGCAGAGAGCGTGTGAACTGAATCACTTCTCTTTGCCCGCTTTGCCCTCAGTGGGAGAAATCGCATGTCATCATCGTGGATAGCGAGACTAAACAGTTTAGAAACACATTTCTCAATTTAAAAACTATAGCAATGATCCCTAAAAGTATAGTCTTACTTTCTCTGAGGGTGAAAAGTGAATCTGATTCTCGGGAAGCTTACTATCACTGAGGGTTCCCTTTATTTCCATTAATAAACTTGTCCAGTTGCTGGGTGTTGGCCAGGCATGTGTGTTTATGTAAATGTTGCTCATCCAATCATTGCAGAACTCTGACATCACAGTTGTGATACAAAATGCTAAAAGACTGGAGAAAAAGGCTGTACTGATATAAAATGCATGAAGGTCAATGGTAAAGTGAGAAAATAAAAGTTACAATAAACTGCATTTAATAGAGGTTCTAAACAATGGAAACACACAAAGCCACATCTAGCCATTAACCAGAAGAAGTCAGACAGGCTATATCCACAATCCTCATTAAACACTCCCAGCAGATTACATACTGCTAGTTTAGGTAACTTGATACATGAAGATGAATCTGTACAGTCACTTGGCAAGAACTATAGTATATTATGATATTTACATGTTCTGAATACCACTCTGTCCATATTCCCCACCTCTTTACTCCACAAGGAAGTAAAGAACGGTCATCAATGGCAGAGAGCGTGTGAACTGAATCACTTCTCTTTGCCCGCTTTGCCCTCAGTGGGAGAAATCGCATGTCATCATCGTGGATAGCGAGACTAAACAGTTTAGGAACACATTTCTCAATTTAAAAACTATAGAAATGATCCCTAAAAGTATAGTCTTACTTTCTCTGAGGGTGAAAAGTGAATCTGATTCTCGGGAAGCTTACTATCACTGAGGGTTCCCTTTATTTCCATTAATAAACTTGTCCAGTTGCTGGGTGTTGGCCAGGCATGTGTGTTTATGTAAATGTTGCTCATCCAATCATTGCAGAACTCTGACATCACAGTTGTGATACAAAATGCTAAAAGACTGGAGAAAAAGGCTGTACTGATATAAAATGCATGAAGGTCAATGGTAAAGTGAGAAAATAAAAGTTACAATAAACTGCATTTAATAGAGGTTCTAAACAATGGAAACACACAAAGCCACATCTAGCCATTAACCAGAAGAAGTCAGACAGGCTATATCCACAATCCCCATTAAAAACTACCAGCAAATTACATATTTTTAGTTTAGGTAACTCGATACATGAAGATGAATCTGTACAGTCACTTGCCAAGAACTATAGTATATTATGATATTTACATGTTCTGAATACCACTCTGTCCATATTCCCCACCTCTTTACTCCACAAGGAAGTAAAGAACAGTCATCAATGGCAGAGAGCGTGTGAACTGAATCACTTCTCCTTGCCCGCTTTGCCCTCAGTGGGAGAAACCGCATGTCATCATCGTGGATAGCGAGACTAAACAGTTTAGAAACACATTTCTCAATTTAAAAACTATAGAAATGATGCCTAAAAGTATAGTCTTACTTTCTCTGAGGGTGAAAAGTGAATCTGATTCTCGGGAAGCTTACTATCACTGAGGGTTCCCTTTATTTCCATTAATAAACTTGTCCAGTTGCTGGGTGTTGGCCAGGCATGTGTGTTTATGTAAATGTTGCTCATCCAATCATTGCAGAACTCTGACATCACAGTTGTGATACAAAATGCTAAAAGACTGGAGAAAAAGGCTGTACTGATATAAAATGCATGAAGGTCAATGGTAAAGTGAGAAAATAAAAGTTACAATAAACTGCATTTAATAGAGGTTCTAAACAATGGAAACACACAAAGCCACATCTAGCCATCAACCAGAAGAAGTCAGACAGGCTATATCCACAATCCTCATTAAACACTCCCAGCAGATTACATACTGCTAGTTTAGGTAACTTGATACATGAAGATGAATCTGTACAGTCACTTGGCAAGAACTATAGTATATTATGATATTTACATGTTCTGAATACCACTCTGTCCATATTCCCCACCTCTTTACTCCACAAGGAAGTAAAGAACGGTCATCAATGGCAGAGAGCGTGTGAACTGAATCACTTCTCTTTGCCCGCTTTGCCCTCAGTGGGAGAAATCGCATGTCATCATCGTGGATAGCGAGACTAAACAGTTTAGGAACACATTTCTCAATTTAAAAACTATAGAAATGATCCCTAAAAGTATAGTCTTACTTTCTCTGAGGGTGAAAAGTGAATCTGATTCTCGGGAAGTTTACTATCACTGAGGGTTCCCTTTATTTCCATTAATAAACTTGTCCAGTTGCTGGGTGTTGGCCAGGCATGTGTGTTTATGTAAATGTTGCTCATCCAATCATTGCAGAACTCTGACATCACAGTTGTGATACAAAATGCTTAAAGGCTGTACTGATATAAAATGCATGAAGGTCAATGGTAAAGTGAGAAAATAAAAGTTACAATAAACTGCATTTAATAGAGGTTCTATATAATGGAAACACACAAAGACACATCTAGCCATTAACGAGAAGAAGTCAGACAGGCTATATCCACAATCCCCATTAAACACTCATAGCAGATTACATATTGCTAGTTTAGGTAACTCGATGCATGAAGATGAATCTGTACGGTCACTTGGCAAGAACTATAGTATATTATAATATTTACATGTTCTGAATACCACTCTGTCCATATTCCCCACCTCTTTACTCCACAAGGAAGTAAAGAACGGTCATCAATGGCAGAGAGCGTGTGAACTGAATCACTTCTCTTTGCCCGCTTTGCCCTCAGTGGGAGAAATCGCATGTCATCATCGTGGATAGCGAGACTAAACAGTTTAGAAACACATTTCTCAATTTAAAAACTATAGAAATGATCCCTAAAAGTATAGTCTTACTTTCTCTGAGGGTGAAAAGTGAATCTGATTCTCGGGAAGCTTACTATCACTGAGGGTTCCCTTTATTTCCATTAATAAACTTGTCCAGTTGCTGGGTGTTGGCCAGGCATGTGTGTTTATGTAAATGTTGCTCATCCAATCATTGCAGAACTCTGACATCACAGTTGTGATACAAAATGCTAAAAGACTGGAGAAAAAGGCTGTACTGATATAAAATGCATGAAGGTCAATGGTAAAGTGAGAAAATAAAAGTTACAATAAACTGCATTTAATAGAGGTTCTAAACAATGGAAACACACAAAGCCACATCTAGCCATTAACCAGAAGAAGTCAGACAGGCTGTATCCACAATCCTCATTAAACACTCCCAGCAGATTACATACTGCTAGTTTAGGTAACTTGATACATGAAGATGAATCTGTACAGTCACTTGGCAAGAACTATAGTATATTATGATATTTACATGTTCTGAATACCACTCTGTCCATATTCCCCACCTCTTTACTCCACAAGGAAGTAAAGAACGGTCATCAATGGCAGAGAGCGTGTGAACTGAATCACTTCTCTTTGCCCGCTTTGCCCTCAGTGGGAGAAATCGCATGTCATCATCGTGGATAGCGAGACTAAACAGTTTAGGAACACATTTCTCAATTTAAAAACTATAGAAATGATCCCTAAAAGTATAGTCTTACTTTCTCTGAGGGTGAAAAGTGAATCTGATTCTCGGGAAGCTTACTATCACTGAGGGTTCCCTTTATTTCCATTAATAAACTTGTCCAGTTGCTGGGTGTTGGCCAGGCATGTGTGTTTATGTAAATGTTGCTCATCCAATCATTGCAGAACTCTGACGTCACAGTTGTGATACAAAATGCTTAAAGGCTGTACTGATATAAAATGCATGAAGGTCAATGGTAAAGTGAGAAAATAAAAGTTACAATAAACTGCATTTAATAGAGGTTCTAAACAATGGAAACACACAAAGCCACATCTAGCCATTAACCAGAAGAAGTCAGACAGGCTACATCCACAATCCCCATTAAACACTCCCAGCAGATTACATATTGCTAGTTTAGGCAACTCGATACATGAAGATGAATCTGTACAGTCACTTGGCAAGAACTATAGTATATTATGATATTTACATGTTCTGAATACCACTCTGTCCATATTCCCCACCTCTTTACTCCACAAGGAAGTAAAGAACGGTCATCAATGGCAGAGAGCGTGTGAACTGAATCACTTCTCTTTGCCCACAGTGGGAGAAATCGCATGTCATCATCGTGGTTAGCGAGACTAAACAGTTTAGAAACACATTTCTCAATTTAAAAACTATAGAAATGATCCCTAAAAGTATAGTCTTACTTTCTCTGAGGGTGAAAAGTGAATCTGATTCTCGGGAAGCTTACTATCACTGAGGGTTCCCTTTATTTCCATTAATAAACTTGTCCAGTTGCTGGGTGTTGGCCAGGCATGTGTGTTTATGTAAATGTTGCTCATCCAATCATTGCAGAACTCTGACATCACAGTTGTGATACAAAATGCTTAAAGGCTGTACTGATATAAAATGCATGAAGGTCAATGGTAAAGTGAGAAAATAAAAGTTACAATAAACTGCATTTAATAGAGGTTCTAAACAATGGAAACACACAAAGCCACATCTAGCCATTAACCAGAAGAAGTCAGACAGGCTATATCCACAATCCCCATTAAAAACTACCAGCAAATTACATATTGCTAGTTTAGGTAACTCGATACATGAAGATGAATCTGTACAGTCACTTGCCAAGAACTATAGTATATTATGATATTTACATGTTCTGAATACCACTCTGTCCATATTCCCCACCTCTTTACTCCACAAGGAAGTAAAGAACAGTCATCAATGGCAGAGAGCGTGTGAACTGAATCACTTCTCCTTGCCCGCTTTGCCCTCAGTGGGAGAAACCGCATGTCATCATCGTGGATAGCGAGACTAAACAGTTTAGAAACACATTTCTCAATTTAAAAACTATAGAAATGATGCCTAAAAGTATAGTCTTACTTTCTCTGAGGGTGAAAAGTTAATCTGATTCTCGGGAAGCTTACTATCACTGAGGGTTCCCTTTATTTCCATTAATAAACTTGTCCAGTTGCTGGGTGTTGGCCAGGCATGTGTGTTTATGTAAATGTTGCTCATCCAATCATTGCAGAACTCTGACATCACAGTTGTGATACAAAATGCTTAAAGGCTGTACTGATATAAAATGCATGAAGGTCAATGGTAAAGTGAGAAAATAAAAGTTACAATAAACTGCATTTAATAGAGGTTCTATATAATGGAAACACACAAAGACACATCTAGCCATTAACCAGAAGAAGTCAGACAGGCTATATCCACAATCCCCATTAAACACTCATAGCAGATTACATATTGCTAGTTTAGGTAACTCGATGCATGAAGATGAATCTGTACGGTCACTTGGCAAGAACTATAGTATATTATAATATTTACATGTTCTGAATACCACTCTGTCCATATTCCCCACCTCTTTACTCCACAAGGAAGCAAAGAACGGTCATCAATGGCAGAGAGCCTTTGAACTGAATCACTTCTCCTTGCCCGCTTTGCGCTCAGTGGGAGAAATCGCATGTCATCATCGTGGATAGCGAGACTGAACAGTTTAGAAACACATTTCTCAATTTAAAAACTATAGAAATGCTCCCTAAAAGTATAGTCTTACTTTCTCTGAGGGTGAAAGGTGAATCTGATTCTCGGGAAGCTTACTATCACTGAGGGTTCCCTTTATTTCCATTAATAAACTTGTCCAGTTGCTGGGTGTTGGCCAGGCATGTGTGTTTATGTAAATGTTGCTCATCCAATCATTGCAGAACTCTGACATCACAGTTGTGATACAAAATGCTAAAAGACTGGAGAAAAAGGCTGTACTGATATAAAATGCATGAAGGTCAATGGTAAAGTGAGAAAATAAAAGTTACAATAAACTGCATTTAATAGAGGTTCTAAACAATGGAAACACACAAAGCCACATCTAGCCATTAACCAGAAGAAGTCAGACAGGCTATATCCACAATCCCCATTAAACACTTCCAGCAGATTACATATTGCTAGTTTAGGTAACTCGATACATGAAGATGAATCTGTACAGTCACTTGGCAAGAACTATAGTATATTATGATATTTACATGTTCTGAATACCACTCTGTCCATATTCCCCACCTCTTTACTCCACTAGGAAGTAAAGAACGGTCATCAATGGCAGAGAGCGTGTGAACTGAATCACTTCTCTTTGCCCACTTTGCCCTCAGTGGGAGAAATCGCATGTCATCATCGTGGATAGCGAGACTAAACAGTTTAGAAACACATTTCTCAATTTAAAAACTATAGAAATGATCCCTAAAAGTATAGTCTTACTTTCTCTGAGGGTGAAAAGTGAATCTGATTCTCGGGAAGCTTACTATCACTGAGGGTTCCCTTTATTTCCATTAATAAACTTGTCCAGTTGCTGGGTGTTGGCCAGGCATGTGTGTTTATGTAAATGTTGCTCATCCAATCATTGCAGAACTCTGACATCACAGTTGTGATACAAAATGCTAAAAGACTGGAGAAAAAGGCTGTACTGATATAAAATGCATGAAGGTCAATGGTAAAGTGAGAAAATAAAAGTTACAATAAACTGCATTTAATAGAGGTTCTATATAATGGAAACACACAAAGACACATCTAGCCATTAACCAGAAGAAGTCAGACAGGCTATATCCACAATCCCCATTAAACACTCATAGCAGATTACATATTGCTAGTTTAGGTAACTCGATGCATGAAGATGAATCTGTACGGTCACTTGGCAAGAACTATAGTATATTATAATATTTACATGTTCTGAATACCACTCTGTCCATATTCCCCACCTCTTTACTCCACAAGGAAGCAAAGAACGGTCATCAATGGCAGAGAGCCTTTGAACTGAATCACTTCTCCTTGTCCGCTTTGCGCTCAGTGGGAGAAATCGCATGTCATCATCGTGGATAGCGAGACTAAACAGTTTAGAAACACATTTCTCAATTTAAAAACTATAGAAATGATCCCTAAAAGTATAGTCTTACTTTCTCTGAGGGTGAAAAGTGAATCTGATTCTCGGGAAGCTTACTATCACTGAGGGTTCCCTTTATTTCCATTAATAAACTTGTCCAGTTGCTGGGTGTTGGCCAGGCATGTGTGTTTATGTAAATGTTGCTCATCCAATCATTGCAGAACTCTGACATCACAGTTGTGATACAAAATGCTAAAAGACTGGAGAAAAAGGCTGTACTGATATAAAATGCATGAAGGTCAATGGTAAAGTGAGAAAATAAAAGTTACAATAAACTGCATTTAATAGAGGTTCTAAACAATGGAAACACACAAAGCCACATCTAGCCATTAACCAGAAGAAGTCAGACAGGCTATATCCACAATCCCCATTAAACACTTCCAGCAGATTACATATTGCTAGTTTAGGTAACTCGATACATGAAGATGAATCTGTACAGTCACTTGGCAAGAACTATAGTATATTATGATATTTACATGTTCTGAATACCACTCTGTCCATATTCCCCACCTCTTTACTCCACAAGGAAGTAAAGAACGGTCATCAATGGCAGAGAGCGTGTGAACTGAATCACTTCTCTTTGCCCACTTTGCCCTCAGTGGGAGAAATCGCATGTCATCATCGTGGATAGCGAGACTAAACAGTTTAGAAACACATTTCTCAATTTAAAAACTATAGAAATGATCCCTAAAAGTATAGTCTTACTTTCTCTGAGGGTGAAAAGTGAATCTGATTCTCGGGAAGCTTACTATCACTGAGGGTTCACTTTATTTCCATTAATAAACTTGTCCAGTTGCTGGGTGTTGGCCAGGCATGTGTGTTTATGTAAATGTTGCTCATCCAATCATTGCAGAACTCTGACGTCACAGTTGTGATACAAAATGCTTAAAGGCTGTACTGATATAAAATGCATGAAGGTCAATGGTAAAGTGAGAAAGTAAAAGTTACAATAAACTGCATTTAATAGAGGTTCTAAACAATGGAAACACACAAAGCCACATCTAGCCATTAACCAGAAGAAGTCAGACAGGCTATATCCACAATCCCCATTAAACACTCCCAGCAGATTACATATTGCTAGTTTAGGTAACTTGATACATGAAGATGAATCTGTACAGTCACCTGGCAAGAACTATAGTATATTATGATATTTACATGTTCTGAACACCACTCTGTCCATATTCCCCACCTCTTTACTCCACAAGGAAGTAAAGAACGGTCATCAATGGCAGAGAGCGTGTGAACTGAATCACTTCTCTTTGCCCGCTTTGCCCTCAGTGGGAGAAATCGCATGTCATCATCGTGGATAGCGAGACTAAACAGTTTAGAAACACATTTCTCAACTTAAAAACTATAGAAATGATCTCTAAAAGTATAGCCTTACTTTCTCTGAGGGTGAAAAATGAATCTGATTCTCGGGAAGCTTACTATCACTGAGGGTTCCCTTTATTTCCATTAATAAACTTGTCCAGTTGCTGGGTGTTGGCCAGGCATGTGTGTTTATGTAAATGTTGCTCATCCAATCATTGCAGAACTCTGACGTCACAGTTGTGATACAAAATGCTTAAAGGCTGTACTGATATAAAATGCATGAAGGTCAATGGTAAAGTGAGAAAATAAAAGTTACAATAAACTGCATTTAATAGAGGTTCTAAACAATGGAAACACACAAAGCCACATCTAGCCATTAACCAGAAGAAGTCAGACAGGCTATATCCACAATCCCCATTAAACACTCCCAGCAAATTACATATTGCTAGTTTAGGTAACTTGATACATGAAGATGAATCTGTACAGTCACTTGGCAAGAACTATAGTATATTATGATATTTACATGTTCTGAACACCACTCTGTCCATATTCCCCACCTCTTTACTCCACAAGGAAGTAAAGAACGGTCATCAATGGCAGAGAGCGTGTGAACTGAATCACTTCTCTTTGCCCGCTTTGCCCTCAGTGGGAGAAATCGCAAGTCACCATCGTGGATAGCGAGACTAAACAGTTTAGAAACACATTTCTCAATTTAAAAACTATAGAAATGATCTCTAAAAGTATAGTCTTACTTTCTCTGAGGGTGAAAAATGAATCTGATTCTCGGGAAGCTTACTATCACTGAGGGTTCCCTTTAATTCCATTAATAAACTTGTCCAGTTGCTGGGTGTTGGCCAGGCATGTGTGTTTATGTAAATGTTGCTCATCCAATCATTGCAGAACTCTGACATCACAGTTGTGATACAAAATGCTTAAAGGCTGTACTGATATAAAATGCATGAAGGTCAATGGTAAAGTGAGAAAATAAAAGTTACAATAAACTGCATTTAATAGAGGTTCTATATAATGGAAACACACAAAGACACATCTAGCCATTAACCAGAAGAAGTCAGACAGGCTATATCCACAATCCCCATTAAACACTCATAGCAGATTACATATTGCTAGTTTAGGTAACTCGATGCATGAAGATGAATCTGTACGGTCACTTGGCAAGAACTATAGTATAATATAATATTTACATGTTCTGAATACCACTCTGTCCATATTCTCCACCTCTTTACTCCACAAGGAAGCAAAGAACGGTCTTCAATGGCAGAGAGCCTTTGAACTGAATCACTTCTCCTTGCCCGCTTTGCGCTCAGTGGGAGAAATCGCATGTCATCATCGTGGATAGCGAGACTAAACAGTTTAGAAACACATTTCTCAATTTAAAAACTATCGAAATGATCCCTAAAGGTATAGTCTTACTTTCTCTGAGGGTGAAAAGTGAATCTGATTCTCGGGAAGCTTACTATCACTGAGGGTTCCCTTTATTTCCATTAATAAACTTGTCCAGTTGCTGGGTGTTGGCCAGGCATGTGTGTTTATGTAAATGTTGCTCATCCAATCATTGCAGAACTCTGACGTCACAGTTGTGATACAAAATGCTTAAAGGCTGTACTGATATAAAATGCATGAAGGTCAATGGTAAAGTGAGAAAATAAAAGTTACAATAAACTGCATTTAATAGAGGTTCTAAACAATGGAAACACACAAAGCCACATCTAGCCATTAACCAGAAGAAGTCAGACAGGCTATATCCACAATCCCCATTAAACACTCCCAGCAAATTACATATTGCTAGTTTAGGTAACTTGATACATGAAGATGAATCTGTACAGTCACTTGGCAAGAACTATAGTATATTATGATATTTACATGTTCTGAACACCACTCTGTCCATATTCCCCACCTCTTTACTCCACAAGGAAGTAAAGAACGGTCATCAATGGCAGAGAGCGTGTGAACTGAATCACTTCTCTTTACCCGCTTTGCCCTCAGTGGGGGAAATCGCAAGTCATCATCGTGGATAGCGAGACTAAACAGTTTAGAAACACATTTCTCAATTTAAAAACTATCGAAATGATCTCTAAAAGTATAGTCTTACTTTCTCTGAGGGTGAAAAATGAATCTGATTCTCGGGAAGCTTACTATCACTGAGGGTTCCCTTTATTTCCATTAATAAACTTGTCCAGTTGCTGGGTGTTGGCCAGGCATGTGTGTTTATGTAAATGTTGCTCATCCAATCATTGCAGAACTCTGACGTCACAGTTGTGATACAAAATGCTTAAAGGCTGTACTGATATAAAATGCATGAAGGTCAATGGTAAAGTGAGAAAATAAAAGTTACAATAAACTGCATTTAATAGAGGTTCTAAACAATGGAAACACACAAAGCCACATCTAGCCATTAACCAGAAGAAGTCAGACAGGCTATATCCACAATCCCCATTAAACACTCCCAGCAAATTACATATTGCTAGTTTAGGTAACTTGATACATGAAGATGAATCTGTACAGTCACTTGGCAAGAACTATAGTATATTATGATATTTACATGTTCTGAACACCACTCTGTCCATATTCCCCACCTCTTTACTCCACAAGGAAGTAAAGAACGGTCATCAATGGCAGAGAGCGTGTGAACTGAATCACTTCTCTTTGCCCGCTTTGCCCTCAGTGGGAGAAATCGCAAGTCATCATCGTGGATAGCGAGACTAAACAGTTTAGAAACACATTTCTCAATTTAAAAACTATAGAAATGATCTCTAAAAGTATAGTCTTACTTTCTCTGAGGGTGAAAAATGAATCTGATTCTCGGGAAGCTTACTATCACTGAGGGTTCCCTTTAATTCCATTAATAAACTTGTCCAGTTGCTGGGTGTTGGCCAGGCATGTGTGTTTATGTAAATGTTGCTCATCCAATCATTGCAGAACTCTGACATCACAGTTGTGATACAAAATGCTTAAAGGCTGTACTGATATAAAATGCATGAAGGTCAATGGTAAAGTGAGAAAATAAAAGTTACAATAAACTGCATTTAATAGAGGTTCTATATAATGGAAACACACAAAGACACATCTAGCCATTAACCAGAAGAAGTCAGACAGGCTATATCCACAATCCCCATTAAACACTCATAGCAGATTACATATTGCTAGTTTAGGTAACTCGATGCATGAAGATGAATCTGTACGGTCACTTGGCAAGAACTATAGTATATTATAATATTTACATGTTCTGAATACCACTCTGTCCATATTCCCCACCTCTTTACTCCACAAGGAAGCAAAGAACGGTCATCAATGGCAGAGAGCGTGTGAACTGAATCACTTCTCTTTGCCCACTTTGCCCTCAGTGGGAGAAATCGCATGTCATCATCGTGGATAGCGAGACTAAACAGTTCAGAAACACATTTCTCAATTTAAAAACTATAGAAATGATCCCTAAAAGTATAGTCTTACTTTCTCTGAGGGTGAAAAGTGAATCTGATTCTCGGGAAGCTTACTATCACTGAGGGTTCCCTTTATTTCCATTAATAAACTTGTCCAGTTGCTGGGTGTTGGCCAGGCATGTGTGTTTATGTAAATGTTGCTCATCCAATCATTGCAGAACTCTGACGTCACAGTTGTGATACAAAATGCTTAAAGGCTGTACTGATATAAAATGCATGAAGGTCAATGGTAAAGTGAGAAAATAAAAGTTACAATAAACTGCATTTAATAGAGGTTCTAAACAATGGAAACACACAAAGCCACATCTAGCCATTAACCAGAAGAAGTCAGACAGGCTATATCCACAATCCCCATTAAACACTCCCAGCAAATTACATATTGCTAGTTTAGGTAACTTGATACATGAAGATGAATCTGTACAGTCACCTGGCAAGAACTATAGTATACTATGATATTTACATGTTCTGAATACCACTCTGTCCATATTCCCCACCTCTTTACTCCACAAGGAAGTAAAGAACGGTCATCAATGGCAGAGAGCGTGTGAACTGAATCACTTCTCTTTGCCCGCTTTGCCCTCAGTGGGAGAAATCACATGTCATCATCGTGGATAGCGAGACTAAACAGTTTAGAAACACATTTCTCAATTTAAAAACTATAGAAATGATCTCTAAAAGTATAGTCTTACTTTCTCTGAGGGTGAAAAATGAATCTGATTCTCGGGAAGCTTACTATCACTGAGGGTTCCCTTTATTTCCATTAATAAACTTGTCCAGTTGCTGGGTGTTGGCCAGGCATGTGTGTTTATGTAAATGTTGCTCATCCAATCATTGCAGAACTCTGACGTCACAGTTGTGATACAAAATGCTTAAAGGCTGTACTGATATAAAATGCATGAAGGTCAATGGTAAAGTGAGAAAATAAAAGTTACAATAAACTGCATTTAATAGAGGTTCTAAACAATGGAAACACACAAAGCCACATCTAGCCATTAACCAGAAGAAGTCAGACAGGCTATATCCACAATCCCCATTAAACACTCCCAGCAGATTACATACTGCTAGTTTAGGTAACTCGATACATGAAGATGAATCTGTACAGTCACTTGGCAAGAACTATAGTATATTATGATATTTACATGTTCTGAATACCACTCTGTCCATATTCCCCACCTCTTTACTCCACAAGGAAGTAAAGAACGGTCATCAATGGCAGATAGCGTGTGAACTGAATCACTTCTCTTTACCCGCTTTGCCCTCAGTGGGAGAAATCGCATGTCATCATCGTGGATAGCGAGACTAAACAGTTTAGAAACACATTTCTCAATTTAAAAAACTATAGAAATGATCCCTAAAAGTATAGTCGTACTTTCTCTGAGGGTGAAAAGTGAATCTGATTCTCGGGAAGCTTACTATCACTGAGGGTTCCCTTTATTTCCATTAATAAACTTGTCCAGTTGCTGGGTGTTGGCCAGGCATGTGTGTTTATGTAAATGTTGCTCATCCAATCATTGCAGAACTCTGACATCACAGTTGTGATACAAAATGCTAAAAGACTGGAGAAAAAGGCTGTACTGATATAAAATGCATGAAGGTCAATGGTAAAGTGAGAAAATAAAAGTTACAATAAACTGCATTTAATAGAGGTTCTAAACAATGGAAACACACAAAGCCACATCTAGCCATTAACCAGAAGAAGTCAGACAGGCTATATCCACAATCCCCATTAAACACTCCCAGCAGATTACACATTGCTAGTTTAGGTAACTCGATACATGAAGATGAATCTGTACAGTCACTTGGCAAGAACTATAGTATATTATGATATTTACATGTTCTGAATACCACTCTGTCCATATTCCCCACCTCTTTACTCCACAACGAAGTAAAGAACGGTCATCAATGGCAGAGAGCGTGTGAACTGAATCACTTCTCTTTGCCCGCTTTGCCCTCAGTGGGAGAAATCCCATGTCATCATCGTGGATAGCGAGACTAAACAGTTTAGGAAACACATTTCTCAATTTAAAAACTATCAAAATGATCCCTAAAAGTATAGTCTTACTTTTTCTGAGGGTGAAAAGTGAATCTGATTCTCGGGAAGCTTACTATCACTGAGGGTTCCCTTTATTTCCATTAATAAACTCGTCCAATTGCTGGGTGTTGGCCAGGCATGTGTGTTTATGTAAATGTTGCTCATCCAATCATTGCAGAACTCTGACATCACAGTTGTGATACAAAATGCTAAAAGGCTGTACTGATATAAAATGCATGAAGGTCAATGGCAGAATTAGATTCCGTTTTCACCCTCAGAGAAAGGAAGACTATACTTGCAGGGTTCATTTATTTCATTTTTGACTTGAGAAATGTCTTTCTAAACTGTTTGGTGTCGTTATCCACGATGCGATATTCCTTTCTGATTATGAAGCTGGCAGTGAATAATCATATACTTCAATGTCATTGATGTCTGTTCACTAGTCCCCATGGAGCGCTGATGAAGGGAATATGATCAGAGTGGTACTAGAAGGCTCTGTGAAAAATAAACATGACTTGGGTTATCCTATTGTCATCCTATTTAATCAAATAGTTTTCCAAGTACAAACAAATTTGGTTAATCAGGGTTACTGGATAGAGATCTACTAACTTCATGGATTAGCTGCTATACTTCTTTGAGTTTGTAGTATCTTTATTTTGTAAAATATAAATAATGCTTGGTAGTTAAGACTATACTATACTAAATATTTAATTTGGCTATTTGTGTATTTTGTAAACACAATACAATCAATAAATTGATGTCCTGCTGGTTATTAAATTGAAGCTATACTACTGTCAACTGGTTCAGGATCTAAGATGTTTAGGATTACCTGGTGTGTATGACCTTGCGTAGTACTATGGAGCACGTTCAACCATCATTCAGTGTCGAAATTAAGTTCTTGGCCGATCCACAGCTGTTTGCAACATGTTTGGCTCTCTTGCATTCTGCTGTTGTGTATTTATGTTCTGTGGGGTTTAATGTCTCTAAGTCAACCCAACACTGTCCCCCTGTCTCTTATCAAAATATCAAAGTAATATATTTTAGTTTTAGCTAATATTCTCAGTGTCATTAATTTTCTAAACTAAATATGGAATTTATTGAACTTCATAATTTTTCTGAATTTCCCAAATCATTATCTTTATGTATTTTTTCAACTTTTGTTGAAAAAACAGGAATTTTGTAGTCTGAAAGTTCTCTTAATGCATCCATGAGAAGAAAAAAACCTAAACTAAACAATGTGAACACGATCAAAAAATGCAGGCATAATGGAAATATATATATATATATATATATATATATATATATATATATATATATATATATATATATATATATATACATATATATAGATATAGATCTATCTATCTATATATATATATATATATATATATATATATATATATATATATATATATAGATCAATATCTATGTATATAATATAAAATAATTAAACTACTAAATCTACTAAAATCATAATATAAATAAAACAAATATGCAATTAATAAAATGTATTGTCTGTTGGAGATCTAGAAAGGTAAAGTTTATATGGAAATTAATCATTAAATTCTTTTCGTTTTGATCGACCACATATATAACATTAACCCTTTTTGTTTTACTTAAAGACTGTTTTATTATGAAAACCGGAAGTTCCGCTTTGCGTAGACTGCTGCGTGACGTAATACGTAAATAAGTTGCTCAAGCTTCTGCTGCTCCCTTGGAAGGTTGTTTTGTTGTATTCCTTCAGCCATAATTGTCTCTCACCTCAGTAATATAATGACAACGCTAAAATTACAGACAAACTCTTGGCGATAAAACGGAAGTGACTTCGTATTGGACACATTCGGACATGACATCTGACTTTGTAACGTAACTACAAAGTGAGCCCCGTGTGGACAACAAACCGAGTCGTCAGTCAGACAGCTAACAGGGGTTAGCACCGCAAATCTCCGCACCGTGTGCCGTTCACGCTCACTTTCTCTTCCATTTTGTCCTCATCTGTAGTCGACCTTTACATCCTGTCACCAACTTCAGTCTGTGGTTTCGCCAGGAGAGGATGAACTGGCTTTTCCCCCAGTCCAAAGGCTCCGGACCTCTCGCTCCTCTGAACAGCCTCCAGCAACAAAGACAGCGGCAGATCGAGTCTCTCAAAGCCGCTCATCCGAGGTACAGTGAACGGACAACCCGGGGCTGCTGGTTAGCTTGTTAAGACCAACGCTGGTTTATCAAACTCTACACTACATATATATATATATATCTCCTGGCCACTTTAATAACGTATATATGTCGACGAGGTGTCCACAAACAGCTAATGTTTACTTAGCATAGCTCGCCGCCAGGCTCTCAGCTGAGTCAGAGGAGCACATTACTGGTTATAGCCTCGTGCTTCGTGCACATTATCCCCTGCGTTTCTGTAAATACGTCAACGTCATACACGTGATTTTATATTGACCCACAACCACTGCTTTGACGTGCCCTCGCGTGGTCCATGGCTCAGCTCTCCTCATAGCGAACAAGCTAGCTGGTTCGCTAATGAAGTCAGCCTGTGACAGTTGCGAAGTCTATTTGTGGGGATGATGGCACGAGGTGTAGCCGGCTGGCCCTTCCTGTGGCCATTCCAGTGTTTACCACGACAACCTATCACGCATTTGGTTCCAGGAGGAGCTTGTAATTCTACGTGCCGATTAAAGTATTAGCCTTTGTTTACTAAGGAGCTCTGTCTCCTCAGTGAAGCGGTGACTGCCAACATAACAGACTGTTCTTTTAGTTAATATCGTGTCAGCCAGATGCATTTAATCATGGCAATCTCCCCCTGATATAAAGTATGTGTGTGACACAGTAATG